>NC_140291.1:5222041-5276041 GCF_964030765.1 Micromesistius poutassou | reverse complement strand
CCAAAAATGTTTAGAGAAGAAATATGATAAAGAACTGCCATGTTAAAACCTTTTGTAACCCTTGCAAACAACCTCTTCCTAACCTCTTCTGCTAAATCTCCCTCAAATAGCAGTAAAACCACCAGCAAACCCCCAGAGAACAAGCAACAGACACTCTTCTGCCCAAAAGAAGTACCACCCTAACTGAAGAGAAAGGACTGAAGAGGAAGGACTGAAGAGGAAGGACTAAAGAGGAAGGACTAAAGAGGAAGGACTAAAGAGGAAGGACTAAAGAGGAAGGACCAAAGAGGACCAGCCGTGACGACCCGTTCCGCCTACCGTTGAGGGGTTGACACTAGAACCGTGGAGCCTTCCCTTCTGGAAGGTTAGACGAGGTGAAGAAGATCAACCCCAAGAGACATAGTGGCCCGGGTGTCACGCACAGACCCAACGTCTTCCCGGATGGTACAGCAGTAATGATAGCATTACGAACAACTGGAACACCCCAATAAGGAAAACAATCGCCCCCCCCGCACACCCCCTCTCACCCCTATCCAACAGAAGAAGACCCCATCAACTCCCAACACTCGCCCCCCTACTGCCCAAAAGAAGAATAACATCAATTCCTGACACCCCCCTCACCCCTATCCAACAGAAGAAGACCCCATCAACTCCCAACACTCGCCCCCCTACTGCCCAAAAGAAGAATAACATCAATTCCTGACACCCCCCTCACCCCTATCCAACAGAAGAAGACCCCATCAACTCCCAACACTCGCCCCCCCTACTGCCCAAAAGAAGAATAACACAAATTCCTGACACCCCCCCCCTCACCCCTATCCAACAGAAGAAGACCCCATCAACTCCCAACACTCGCCCCCCTACTGCCCAAAAGAAGAATAACATCAATTCCTGACACCCCCCTCACCCCTATCCAACAGAAGAAGACCCCATCAACTCCCAACACTCGCCCCCCTACTGCCCAAAAGAAGAATAACATCAATTCCTGACACCCCCCTCACCCCTATCCAACAGAAGAAGACCCCATCAACTCCCAACACTCGCCCCCCTACTGCCCAAAAGAAGAATAACATCAATTCCTGACACCCCCCCCTCACCCCTATCCAACAGAAGAAGACCCCATCAACTCCCAACACTCGCCCCCCTACTGCCCAAAAGAAGAATAACATCAATTCCTGACACCCCCCTCACCCCTATCCAACAGAAGAAGACCCCATCAACTCCCAACACTCGCCCCCCTACTGCCCAAAAGAAGAATAACATCAATTCCTGACACCCCCCTCACCCCTATCCAACAGAAGAAGACCCCATCAACTCCCAACACTCGCCCCCCTACTGCCCAAAAGAAGAATAACATCAATTCCTGACGCCCCCCTCTCACCCCTATCCAACAAAAGAACTGCTCCAATTCATAACACTCTTCACACAAAATGACCACGCTCAATAGACAACATAATTCAAAAGCAGACGCCACTCTCCAACTACGAGCCGCAATTGCTATAAGAGCCACGGTGGCTAGACATTTGGCGTCCAATGCCAAAAAACAACCACTGTCCTCCAAAGAACAAAAAGAATGGGCTCAGAGAGAACAAAAATACAGAAAGGAATGGGAAAAAGAAGGAATATGGAAAATGGATATGAAAGTCGACATCAACATGATTAAAGATGCCTGGAACCACACTCTACGGGAAAGTGCCAAGTCAGCGATCAAACGCGAGAACGAAATCATTCACCGGAAGAAGGACTCACTCGAACAGAGAGAAAAAAGAGAAAAATACATCACTATCCTGCTAGATGCATACCATGCAGCAATCGACATGGATAAAAGGAAACCAGAAAGCCAACCCGCCCACTCAGGACCAAGATGCATATCCATCCTAAAAGAATCGGATAAAGAAGAAATAAGAACCACGCCACAGACCGAAAACAACCAAAACACTCTCTATCCCAGCCTCTCAGATGTCACGCCCATCCAACACAACACTTCTGATCCTCCTCCATATGTAACCCACGTTCATGCACCAAATTTACCCATATCCCAACATACCCCATCACCCAACGCCCCTTCTGACAAACCCAAGATGAAACAAGATGACCCATCTCCATCACGCCAATATCCAGTGTTAACCATAACACACGGACCAGTGGACATCACATACAATGGCCCAATAGACAAAAAGGATGAAGAGGAAAATGATGACCAAAAAATAATGAGGTGGACACCACGGATACAAACTAATGATGTGATATCAGGAAGGAGTGGCCCAGGAGCTATCATAGGCGAAGAAGAGACATACCCATCAATGCTCTCAAGAGGGAAACGCCAACATAAAGAACCAGAAAGAACACAGTCTGAATCAAGAGAAGAAGAGCACGGGGAAACACTCGAAGAAGCATCTGCCCGATACAGAGAAGAACGCAGAAAAGAAGAGTCTTCCCGATACAGTCAAGAACTGCGTGAAAGAGAAGAGCCTGCACGATACAGTCGAGAACTGTGTGAAAGAGAAGAATCTGCCCGATACAGGCAACAACTGCTTGAAAGAGAAGAGTCTGCACGATACAGTCGAGAACTGTGTGAAAGAGAAGAATCTGCCCGATACAGGCAACAACTGCGTGAAAAAGAAGAAACAGCACGATACACAGAAGAACAACGTGAGAAAGAAAAAACAACACGGTATAGAGAAGAACAACGTCAGAAAGAAGAAACAGCCCGGTACAGAGAAGAACGTGAAAGAGAAGAGGCAACCCGATACAAAGAAAGATACAGTCTCCAATACAATGACGACCGACAAACAAGAGACAGAGAATCCCGGTACATGGAGCAATACCGAGATAAAGAAGAAACCCAAAAGAACCGGGAAACCCACGACAGCAAAAGAGGAGAGAAAGAAGACAACGAACGAATGTTTGGCACATTCATGAACCTTCTAAAAAAGGAATACATGAAGGGAACACAAACACGTGACAAAAAGGATGAAGAAATGGAACAGAGACCAAATTATCGAGACCAAACCCCAAGTCAAACACCACCCCACTTGACACACTACAGAGAAGATGCAACAGCCAGAAATGATGAACAGAACACTTACCAAAGAAGTCAGGAAACAACCCAAACACCAGCCCCCCAATTCAATGTCACGGTTAACACTCCGCTCCAACCTACAAAAGTACCTCATTCCATGGCGACCAGATCACAAAAACCCAACGCCCCAGCTCCTTCAACATCAACTCAGTTTCAACCACCAATGGCATCAGCATATGACCCTGGAACACCCTCCCAACTCAACACTACAGACACAAATCAATTTACTGAGTTACAAAGTGTCCAAACCCAGCCCGACCACCCTCTGCCATATGACACGGACAACTTTATGGCGCCCCTTCTGACAGACGGAGCAAGAAGAGAAATGTACACACCATGGTGCCATCGAGATATGATTGTTCTAACTGAGAGACTACCAATACTCACAGAAGGAGCTTCTTCCTGGATCAGGAAATTCGAAACAGAGACAATTGGAGATGTCCTTGCCTTAGGAGATATACGGGCCATCATCGGCAGATCACATGGACCCAGACAAACCATCGAACTGGAAAAACTGACCCGAACCACCAATATACCAGACAGGATCCCATTCGACAAATACCGAACCATTTTCTGGAAATCCTTACGTGAACTTTACCCAGCCAATACAAAGAAAGCAGGAATCTCAAATCTACACATCGGAACCGAAGAAAACATCTATCAGTACATACAGAGAGCTGAAGAAATGTGGTTGGATAGAAATGATAGCCTCCCACGCAGCAGCAAACTAGCACTCCAAATCTTCCAACAGGCACTGATACAAGGTCTGAACCCTGGAGCACAAGAAACACTGAGAATGGTAGCATCACTAGACTATATGTCATGGGAACAATGGGTGGAACAACTAATTCACCACTATCATCTGGACCAAGAGAACTTGAAGAAAAAGGGCAAAGAACTTGAAGAACTCAACATACAACTAGCAAAAATGAAGATCAAGGAACAAGCGGATCTAAATAAGAAGACCAAAAACACACCAGAACCCATGACCATGATGCCCGTTGCAAGCCAGACCTCGATGACCCATGCCCCGACACCGACTGCACCCAACCACAACGCCACACCACTCATAGTGTACCAGACACCAGCGCCTCAGATATCCACGCCAAATGGATACCAACTCCGAGAAATCATGTCAGCGGATCCGACCCAAACCCAATCCCTGCAGTTTTACCAGCGACCACAAAACCAAAACCAAAGATACAGAGGACAGAAAAGATTCCGAGAAGAATACGGCCAAAAGCCCCCACAAACAATATGCTATCATTGTAACCAACCGGGTCATTGGGTTAGAAATTGCCCCGTGTATAACCAAATGCAATCCTCAACTCAACATTCACAACCTCAAAATCGTCGCCAACTATGCATCCAGGCCCCGCCCCAACCAGGCACACCCATGTACCCCGTACAGCAATAGGGATGCCCAGAGGACGAGCGGACGAGAAAGGAACTAGGACTCGGACAACCAACAGTGGAGGCGTATGTAGGAGGCCACCACTGCACGTTCCTGGTGGACTCGGGAGCATCCGTCTCAACAATCGGATGCCTCGCCGGGAAACCACCTCCATTATCTCACCGCTCTATAAAAACCATGGGGTTCTCTGGGAAGCTCATGGAACAACAGTTCACAACCCCCTTGGACTTTGATATATTGGAACAGAGAGGATCTCATTCGTTCCTCTACGCCCCGGCATGTCCCATCAACTTATTAGGCAGAGACCTGATGAGTTCCCTACAAATCACATTAGCCTGCGACTTGGGAGGCATCACCCTATACCATCCCACCGACCCGGCTCCAGAAGAAGCACACATGTTCATGCTGATTGACGACCCAAGACCAGTAATCCACAATGACACCACGATATACTGGCAGGAACTGACTGGAGCAGTACAAACGATCCCGGGATTGGACAAAACATATGAAAAATGGAAAACTTGGATCCAAAACATGGGAAAATATAACGACCTTGTAGACCCACTACATTGCACACTCAACATCACCCAGGAACAGGATCTACCCTACGACGAACCATGGCAGGAGCAGAAAAATGGAAAACTGGAAGACCTGGAATGTGGAGACATATTCCTAGGACCAGAGGGGGTTGCAGCAGAAGTCCACCTGACCCCAGAACAACTAACATGGTTCCGGCTGGAACCAGACAGTGTTCCCCATGTCTCCCTCCTGGTCAGCACTGACCACCGACCTAAACAACTTGGACCAATGGTGAAAAGAGCACAGGCAGTCCGCCAGTGGTACACTACCGACAACAATTACCTAACGCAAAGCCCAAATGCTGAATTCTGGAAGATATCAACACGAACAATGAACAAAGTGATCGGCAAGACGGTGGAAAGACACAGAATTGCAGTTGAAAAGAAAGACACAGAAGAAGACGAACCTGAAGACCCAGAAGTGACTAACATTCTATCCCGCATAGCAAAGACTGTATGGGCAAAGGATCCATATGATGTGGGGCACACCCCACAACACCACATCGTGGTGAGAATTGAGGACGCTCATCGACCAGAATGGAAACTCCAGTACAAAATCAAAGAAGACGCTGAAGAAGGAATCAGCGACACCATAACAGGTCTACTGAAGGCTGGAGTACTGGAAAAGACAACATCAGAGTGGAACACACCAATCCTACCAGTAAAAAAGGCTGATGGACTCACCTGGAGAATGGTACATGATCTAAGAGCAATCAACACACGAACAATGGCCCCACCAGAAAAGGTTCCCAACCCATACGTGGCCCTGAATGCAGTAAGCCCTCAACACAAATGGTTCACAGTGGTGGATCTCGCCAACGCATTCTTCTGTCTCCCCCTGGCAACTGAGTCAAGACCCTTCTTTGCCTTCACATACAGAGAACAACAATACACCTATACAAGAATGCCCCAAGGATTCCGATCCACCCCCACCATCTTCAACGCCTGCCTAAAACAGGACCTGAAAGAATTGACCCTTCCTCCCGGAACAGTTCTGGTACAATATGTCGACGACCTCCTCCTGGCAGCTGAAACGAAAAAAGCTTGCCTACAAGCCACCGAGACCCTCCTGCACACCATTGCGAAGAAAGGCTACAAGCTCAAGAAAGCCAAACTACAACTGGTCAAGAAGAAGATTACTTTTCTAGGGAAAGTAATAGGAGGGAATAAGAGAGAGATCAGCAAAGAACACAAGAACACGATCAAAGACTATCCAAAGCCAAAAACGGTCCAACAGATGCTAGCGTTCCTGGGACTAACAGGATACAGCCGAACCTACATCCCCGACTACACCGACAAGACAACCACACTACGACAACTCGTCACACAAGCAGGACACAGAAACCTGAAAGCCCCCTTAAAATGGACTCCTGAAGCGGAAAAGGCATTCACCGGACTTAAACAAAGTTTAAATAGTGCTGCAGCACTGGCCGCCCCAAACTATAAGGAGCCCTTCCACCTAGATGTATCAGAAAGAAACTGCGTGGTCAACGGAATCCTGTGGCAGAAACACCAAGGAAGGAGAAAAGTCCTAGCCTACCACAGCTCCACCCTGGAACCCCCAGAAAAAGGACTCCCCGAGTGTGGAAAAGCAATATGTGCTATCGCCAAGAGCCTGGACAAGACGGCCTACATAGTAATGTCACACCCAGTGGTCGTCCATACACCCCATGGAGTGAAAGCCTATCTAGACAGTTCGGACTACACAATCACCACAGCCACCAGAAACGCAAAACTGCAGAGAATATTGGGAAACCCCATGGTCACCTTCACCACCCAGGGAGTCAACATGACCGACACCATGCCGGGCCCCAACGAAGGAGAACCCCACAAGTGCTCTGAAGAAATCAAAAAAGCTGTGAAAATCAGACCAGGACTAGAAGCAGAACCCCTAAATCCAGTGGACATAACTTTGTACACCGACGGATGCTGCTACAAAGCTAATAACGGAGAAAACGTGGCCTCCTGGGCTGTAGTGGAACAAACCAACAAAGGACTATGCAGCACTCTGGCCAGCGGCATATTGGAACAACCCGCCTCAGCACAAAGGGCCGAACTACATGCTATGTGTGAAGGACTACGGATAGCCCATGGAAGAAGACTCAACCTCTACACCGACTCCAACTATGCATATGAACTGGCCCACCCAAATGGACGACAGATGATCGACAGACACATGACTACCAGCGCTAACACCAAAGCGAAACACACAGATCTGATCCTGCAGCTGGCCAAAACAGCTCAATTACCTCAAGAAGTAGCCATCATGCACTGTCGAGGACATCAGAAGACACAAACAGCGGAAGCAAGAGGAAACCACGCGGCGGATGAAGCAGCAAAGAAAGCGGGAGGATTCGTGCCAGTAGAACGTCTAAAGGAAGGAGGGTACACTCCAGTTGTACACCTGATGATGGCCAATGAAGAAACAAATCTCCACCCAGATGAAGAGATGGTCAAACAAATGCAAGAGGCAGCAGGACCATATGAGAAGACAGCATGGCGAGACAAGGGGGCCAGAGAAAGCCCAGACGGAATATACTACTCCTGCACGGGGAAGCCAGTTGTCTCCACCAAGGCCCTGTTGTTCCTCCTGAGAAAAGAACATGGATTGGCACACGAAGGAAGAGCGAAAACCCGAGAAAGAATTGAAAAATACTGGTGGCATCCAGCACTCAAAGCCACATGTGACCAGTATGTCCAAGACTGTCAAACATGTCAAGCCTGCAATCAAAGACCAGGATTCAAGATAAACCGAGGATACTTTCCCGTGCCCCAGCTCCCGTTCCAAGAGATCTACATGGATTACACAGACATGGGACAAGAAAACAGAGTAGATGGGAAACGATTCATGCTTGTAGTCGTCGACAGGTTCTCCAGATGGGTAGAAGCAATCCCCACTAAAAGGGAAGATGCAGACACAGTGATCAAATGGTTGACGCAGGAACTGATTCCCCGATGGGGATACCCCAAATTAATCTGCTCTGACAATGGTACCCACTTCGCCAACACCCATCTCCAAGAAGTGGAAACATACCTAGGTTTGAATCACAGATTTGGCTCAGCATATCATCCCCAATCACAAGGCCTGGTAGAGAGAGCTAACCAGACAATCAAGAACCAGGTGACCAAGATTCTCCGAAGCAACAAACAGGAGAGAACAAGAGACAGCCCAGAAGAGGTGGAAACCCGTACCCTGGGTCGGATACAGGCAAACCACTTGGCAGTTGAAGTTGGAAAAAGAAAGACTGGAAAGAAGATGACCTGGATAACAGCCTTACCACTAGCATTAATGGCCATACGTTCCTCTCCCTCCAGCACTACCCTTCTCAGTCCACATGAACTAGTCACAGGGCGACCCATGCAGGGGCCACATAGCCCACCATCAAAGGGGCCCCCATCAGACAGGTTCGACGAGGTAATGCAAGAATACCTACAGGCACTAACTCAAGCATCCTACAGATTGTTTTCTCAGATCACCGACCCGGCACAGTCCAAAAAAGAAGACGACCCCCCACCGGCAGTATCACCTGGCGAGTGGATCTGGGTGAAAAAGCACCACCGAAAGAACCTGGAGGACCGGTGGGAGGGACCATACAAAGTGCTTTTGGCAACACCATTCTCTGTTTCAGTAGCAGACCGAAGAGGAGCCCAGTGGCACCACCTGAGCCGGTGCCGCAAAGCAGACACTCCTGGCAGATCGTGGACTGAAACCTTGACCGACCTCGCTACACTCCAAGCCAAGGACAACCCTGCCCCGACCCAAGATGACAAGCCCGAATAGACACCCAGGGACATACCTGGTAGGACTTCTGCTGATGGTCCTGATCCAAAAGACGATGGCTGATACCTCCAGATGCATGGGATCCGTCCGGATTCCAATGCACAAAGATGCAACAATATCGGGAGTAACCACGTTGACGTACTGCTACGGAATAGCAACAACATTTGAACTGGATATTTGTCGACTAATGGACTGTGGACAAAGTGAAGACTCATTTTACAAAGCTGATAAATATTTGTGTATAGCAACCGAGATTACAGGATTCTACCGAGGCCCCAAAGCCTGCAGTGTCTGGAAACAAGCATCATGGTTCACACACCCTGGATACGAGGAGGGATACTATCCTAAGGAAGCTCCATGGGAGGGAGTCCAAAAAGAGATATCCCTGTGCAGGAAGGACTACGGATATGAAGAAATCTGGAAAAGAGGAAATAAAGCAACCAAGAGAGAACAGATATCATTAACATTAAGAGCAGGACTAACCGTGCCCGGGATAGGACGACTCCCACATAAAAAAGAGGACATCAGAGGATTTCATCTACTGCTGGGAGCAGACATGGAGGGAAAGGACCCACAGGCTCAAATCTACCTCCAGGCACAGAAATGTGGGGACAACCAATTAGCACCCAAAGGCTCTAACGGTGCCCCGGTAGTAACGCCTGTATCACTGCCCAAGATAATGTACCCGGACCCAATTCAAGACATTGAAGCGGATAAGTGGGAAGTAGAAACAGGGGGACCTAATGTAAATATATGGTTAAAATGGTTGAATTACACGGCACAAGCTCAGGGAAAAACCGATTGTATAATCTGCGCTGAAGGACGACCCACTTTAACCACAGCTCCCGCTAGAATTACCCCGTTTAACTCAAGAGAAGGGTTTGCATGTTTACTAGAACTGTTTGTAGACGGCCACATCGCTGGATGTACGACTAATGTAAAAGGCTTATTAGATATAATGTATCCTGAGACCCTAATTAGAGCTATACCCCCTAGCTTCGAAGTTAATCTTACTCCTGGCTACCATTGCATCCAAGGTAATGGCATAGGTAAGAAAGTGGGGTCCCTTCCTCTTGGAGTATGTAACACCACTAGAGTGATAGATCTGTTATCTAATATGACTCATGCTCGTAGTGACATATGGTGGTTCTGCGGAGGACAAATCATCAGGGGGGTTCTCCCCATAAATTTCTCTGGAACATGCGCTGTAATTCAACTTGTAATGCCTATCTATATTTTACCAGATAGCGAAGATGTTATGAATCTTAAAATATGGAAGAATAGAGACTTCCCAAATTTTATTCGCCAGAAACGAACACTGAAACTGGTCCCAGGAAGTTTTGATAAAAATATTTACATAGACTCCATAGGTGTGCCCCGAGGCGTCCCCGACGAACATAAAGCTCGCAATCAAGTAATAGCAGGATTTGAATCTGTTTTTGTTTGGTGGGCCACCATTAATAAAAATGTTGACTGGATAAACTATATATATTATAATCAACAGCGGTTTGTCAACTTTACCACCGAGGCGATTAGGGGAATATCAGAACAATTAGATGCTACCTCTCGTATGGCCTATCAAAACCGGTTAGCATTAGACATGTGGACGGCTGAGCAAGGAGGGGTGTGCCAGATGATAGGAACTGCATGTTGTACTTATATCCCCAATAACACAGCTCCAGATGGGTCAGTGTCCAGAGCATTGGCAGGCCTACAGGCCCTCAGATTAGAGTGGGCGGAGAACTCGGGCATCACTAACCCCATCACCGGGTGGATGGAGAACATACTTGGTAAATGGATGGGTCCAATTCACTCAGTCTTTATGATGGGAATAGTAGCAATAACTGTGTTGGTTATTATCGGTTGTTGTTGCATTCCCTGCATACGAGGACTACTGAATCGGTTGATCACCACAGCAGTGAGTGCTCCAAGACTGCCAGATGTCTTACAGGCTTATGTAGGAATCGAACCTACTCCGGAGACAATGAGTGAACAGCAACACGAAGGGCCCGATGTGATCAGATTAAATTACATAGAATAGTCTCCGGTCCCCAGAAGTTATGTGCATGTATCTAAGAGAAGCAATATACCTGGTTTACTTGAATGAGGAAACATTGAACAAACCTATGAGAGTCATGTAATATATTACAAAATGTTGTTTAGATTTAAATGTATAATGTCCAAAACTCTACATAAATAAAACTCACTGAGCCATTCAAACCTATCCAACTCGAAGGAAAATTTAAAATTGTGTTACTTTTTATGTTCAGTAGATTTTCATACATGCTGAAAAAATTGTGTTACTTTTTGTTATGTTCAGTAGATTTTCATACATGCTGAAAAAATTGTGTTACTTTTTATGTTCAGTAGATTTTCATACATGCTGAAAAAATTGTGTTACTTTTTGTTATGTTCAGTAGATTTTCCGTACATGCTGAAAAAATTGTGTTACTTTTTATGTTCAGTAGATTTTCATACATGCTGAAAAAATTGTGTTACTTTTTGTTATGTTCAGTAGATTTTCCGTACATGCTGAAAAAATTGTGTTACTTTTTGTTATGTTCAGTAGATTTTCAATATTTACTGAAAATTTTTGTTGTTTTGTTTTTGTTATATTTGGTAAATTTTCGATGCATACTGAAAGGGTATAAATTCTGTGTTATGACAAACAAGTGAATTTAAAAAAAAGGTTTAACCATTTACCTATGCTGCTCAATTTTTTGTAATGTTGAAAGTATATGAATTTAATATTGTTTTATGCCTAGAAGTGTTTTGACAAAGTTTCCATTGATGAATACATATGTGCCTTTATGATTATGCCTTTATGACCATATGACGTATTGATTGTATTGTGTAGTGTTGATTATGTTGATGATTGTTCCATTGTAACCAACCCATGGGTATGTACATATTTTTTCTTTTGCTTTTTTCTCTTGTTTTTTATATATGCTGTTGGTAATATTAGTGGTTTGTAGAATGGTCATCTGAGATGACCAAGGAGGGAATTGTGACATTTTTTAATTGTAATATTCCCTAGCGATACATTTTTACTGTAATACTCTCACTTAGCCATATCCAGTAGCACCAAGCATAGTTTAGAGGTAATTTCCCCTCCTAATCGCCTGAGGGCAGCACTGAACACAATTGATAAAGTTATAAAACATTTACACTAGGGGCAGCAACGGACACACACAGGAAGTGAGAAAACCCAAAGAAGAACACCTGGGATACATAAACTCAGACTCCGCCTTTGGAAGACAGAATCTCTCAGCGGCGTATCTTCCTGCATGCTAAGCTCTGAGACGCTCCGCGCGTGTTATTTACGATCCCTCTCCTTTTGTTTCATAGACGATAGACAATAGACCAAAAACCTTAACCAAATAAAGTGAGTTAAAAGCGATCCTGTCTCGGCGGCCTTTCCTGGACCAAAATCCACAACACATGGAAGCATGGAAACACCAAAGACAGAACACAGACACACACCTACCTGTGATGTGCTTGAGCGTAGTACTGTGTAGCACTGATATACTGTGCTCCCAGATCTGCTAAACTTGATGTGCCGTCTGGATTTCTACTGGTCGACATCCTTCCCCCTACATGGAAGAATAAAGTTGAAAAACAAACTGACATTTCCTTTGTCTTCATCACATGTATGTATGTATGTATGTATGTATGTATGTATGTATACTATAGTTTACATACGTGTGATGAATTTAAATTAAATTGACAGTTAACAATGTAAGGCTGTATAAATATACACACAGCTGTATAGTAGTACTGTATACAGCTTTGCGTGCCGTTAACAATACATTTTCATACAGGCCTACCTGGAATTCTTGGCTATCCACATTGTGTTTCATAAAGCCCACACAGCCTACCTGTATTGTGTAAATATGCCAAATGTAACACAATCCTCAGAAGTTCTACTGAAATATTCAATGGCACCCTTGAAATCGTCCAAACTTACCAGTGCCCTTTGACTTGTCCCACACTACTATTTGTACTTTGTTTTGCAATTCTCTCCTCAAAAGACAGGCGCATAAACTACCAGTTACCCCCGCGCCCACTATCAATACCCGGGACATGTTGGCGTAAAGAAGACGACTACTAGACTTCCACGACACAACTTGTTGTTACATGAATACCCTTGCAGAACGTTGGCTTGCTGTCTTCACTCTGGGGAAAAAAGGGTTGGCCAACCAATAATATTTCCGGGGTTGATTTCTGATCCACATGAGCCTGCATGTAATTATACACTTTTAGACAAGTTATAAACAAATACCTATACAACATTGGCACAACTGTTTATTATAGGGCACATCTATGAATTTGTATGTAATACGTTTAAAGTCGAATAGAGGTTTGATAACATTATTATCGCATCCAGAATAGGTACAACATAAACAACAACAATGTAGCAACGTGATAATAAGCACAATTTTGACCAATCACTGAGCGGGACTGATAGGGCGGTGTGACGCCCCAAGAGCTCTCGTGACTCCTTCTCCTCCTCCTCTTTCTTCGTCCATGGTCTCCTTTTGATTCTGCATGACAGTAGTCAGTCTCATCTTGGTAAGTAGACGTATTGGTCATACAATACTTTGTTCTTCCAGAGCCTAGGCATGTAAGATAAATGTAAATGAGTGTACTATGAGATTAAGATGCCATGTTTATGTTTCTCTGTGTTTGGTTTATAATTACCAAAGAAGAGTCAGTGTTTTGATCATGGGTACAGAATGTCCTGCAAAACAAACGTGCAAACTAAAGCAGAGCCGAAAGCAGTTTTTAAAAAGTGAATTGTTTATTACTAAAGGTTTGAGATGTGAATATCGAAGATGCATCTTTGAAACATGACGGCCATATTTGAATAATTTAAAGTTTAACGAGCGGGACGAGCAGAACTTGACCTGGTCAAACATGGACGGGAACTTGCGGTTAAAAGGTGTCCATTTGGTTTATATTCTCTCAAACATCCTCGTCTCTCTTGAAGTTCGTCTGTATATTTACACATACGAATTATTGGGACGAAATCATGTTTAAAAAAACCTGTTTGCTCGTTTAATCAAAAGCTGCAATTAAGACCATAGACAAACTTCAGCTCTGCACAAATATAAGGTTAACTACCTGTGTATCTGATTTTTTACAAACTCAGCCCGCGGTGAACCTTGATACATTATCACTAGGGAAGGCAAACACACAGACGACTCCGCAGACAAATGTGATTAGACTAAATTCTATTTAGAACAGAGGGGTTGATGTTTAACATTTGCTTTGTCAAATGTAAACAGTTGTTTGAAGGACTCAGAAGTTTCTAATCTCTCCTGTGGTCGAACATATTTGGGTGAAGTGAACTTCTATTTCCAACCACCGAAGAACGAGACATTGACAAAAGTGTTCTCTGATAGCTATATTGTAATAGAATACAATTATCATGCCTTCTGAAAAACACACTTCTGACACAATATTTGCCTTCCAAAGCTAAACAACATAAAGTTAAATGAGCTACACTGTGTTTTAACTGCTATTCACTTTGCTGTGGAAAATGGTATGATGGAATTGATTAATCTCTGGCCTTTTTGAGTGTATTTAGGTGTGTGGGCGAGAGAGTGAACTCATGGGAGCGAGAGAGTGAGAGAGCGACAACTTAGAACGTGACAGACATAGAGTGAGAGTCATAGAGATTGATATAAAGTATGTCTATTTTTATACATCTTCAGATGTGACGATGCTGTGGGTTGCACTGTTGGTGTTGGCCCTCTGTGGCACGGCCCTTAGTGATCCATACCATGGACCAGCCGTATTCCAGGGTCAGCAGCACGCACGCCTTCTGAAGCAAGGACCTCGCCTCGACCCGGAGGTCGACATGAACATTGTGAGTGGAAAGATCACACACACACACACACACACACACACACACACACACACACACACACACACACACACACACACACACAAAGGACACGCAAACCAACACGACAAACACACACACACACACACACACACACACAGATACACACAACATGCAAACCAACTCCACACACACACACACACACACACACACACAACCTGCAAACCAACCCGACACACACACGCACATACAGACACACACACACACACACACCCAACACACACACACACACACACACACACACACAAACACACACTGTATTGAAGACTATATTGTGCAGTGACTTTTTCATAAATGTTTTATTCGATCAGGTCGAGATGTCTTGTTACACTGCAACCGTGACTTGCAGTTTAACTTTCAAGTTTCAAATTAATTTTATTTATTAAGCAGGTTAAAGGGGTAGTTCAGGATTTTGGACATCGGGTCTAATTTATATTATAATAGTGAGCCAGTGTGTTATTTATCATTGGAGACCGTTTACAACACGTTTCATTCAGTCCTTCTAGTTGCAGAAATCGCTGGTGCTAGGCTAGCGCAAGTCGAGGGGAACTGCTAGCCTGCCAATAAAAACAGTTTTACCCACTCCCGAGGCAAACCAATTATAATGCCAGACTATCGATGTAAATGTCTGTGTTGATAGAATAGTGTTAGAAATAAACTTACCCTTGCATCGCATTACATTTAGTTTATAATCCCTGTAGTTGGAAGCAAGCTACGGCAGCGGCGGACTGATTACCTTCTGCTGTAGAGAATTGGTTGCTACACCGGAGCAAAGTGAAATTCCGCCGCTGCTGAGAAAGTAGTCCCCCATAATGTAATGTGATCATTGCGATATAAGGATAGTTTTATTTCTAATATTATTCTATCAACACAGACATTTACATTGACGATAGTCGGCCATTATAATTGGTTTGCATCGGGTGTACTTTGTAGTGGGTAAAACTGTTTTTATTGGCAGGCTAGCAGTTCCCCTTGAGTTGCGCTAGCCTAGCACCAGCGATTTCTGCAACTAGAAGGACTGAATGAAAAGTGTTGAAAACGGTCTCCAAAGATAAATAACACACTGGCTCACTTGGAAATGAGACCCGATGTCCAAAATACTGAACTACCCCTTTAAAAGTAAAAAAGTTAAGTGCACACACAGACAATCTCACGCTGGCGTGAGATTCTGTAGAATCTTGTAATGCATACCTTATAGCAGGGTCCGCGGGTGTAAATGTTGACTGTGGGGGGGGCGATCTGGATTGTTGACGGGCGGGGTGTCACATGGTGATACCGTGTGTCACATGGTTAAACCGTGAGAGTTGGCAGCTCTGCAATACACATGCAGACAGGTTAGGGACACAGGAAAACAGGAAATAGGTAATGTGGTGCATATAAAAAATATTCAAAACATTAAAATAGGAAACAAATTGCGTACATGAGTACTGTAAACAATAAAACAGGAAATGCATACATGAAATTCTAAAAACAAATCATCCACTGAACTAGTTTGTTCACTGGACGATTTAATGCTATTCAATCAAACAGGGAGTCAGACATAAACACCCAACATTTTGCTTCTATTCTATCAAAATACGTTAAATTAGAAATTAAAATGTAATGTTTGTCCAAACAGTTCTGAGTAAAACCTTTTCATAAAAATAAATTGGGTTGCTGGCATTGTGGAGTCATATTTTAATCCAATAAGATATGGACAAACTGGAAAAAAACATTGGGCTATATTTGACCCAATGTTATGCAAAGGGCTGAAGTGGGCCTCAGTTTCCCTTTCCTATCATGACGAATGCTGAGAGGGATCTTTCATGATGGATTAGCAGCACAGTTGAGATCTGTTGGGTGGTGGCTATCATGAGATTTATAACCTTTGGCGTACTTCATCGATTATATATTACAATGAGTGATCTCTTTGGTTTAGTGTTGAAATCAAGATGGCTTATTTGACATAACCATGAGCTGTTGGTTGTGTGGTGCCGAAGTTGGTGATAATTAGCTAGTTATAAGGTTAATGTAAAAAACATTCTGTGTAACAGGTCAACTCCTTGTGATGTAAATCGAAACAATAATCGGAGAAGCCTGGATATACTGAGGAAGTGTCGAGATTTGGACGATAAACGATAAACTATGAACTTTAATTATTTGGTGGTAGCCTTTAACTGTATGGGCTTATGGTAATGTCGGATACGGGTCATGGCCTCTCTCGAAGGCCTCTTCCCCCAGGGGAGGCTGTCGATGTTAGCAAACCAACCTAGTGTCTTTCCATCTAGGGGTCAAACACCCAATACTACACTATACAGTATATGGCTCCAAAATAAGTCTGCCTTTATGACAACATTCTGCACCGCCATCACTGTATGTCATGAGAGTCATGTCACGAGTCATCACCCATGACCCTAGCACTGATAATTAATACATTTATTTGTATTCTTTCCCCTATAAACAGGGTGCCAGGACTAATAGCGCAACACAATCGCTCCTTCCTCAAAAGAGTTTTGGCCCTGCATTGTCGCAAGGAAGTGTGATATCATGGACTTGTGATCGGGGTGTGTGTGTGTGTGTGTGTGTGTGTGTGTGTGTGGGTGTGTGCGTGGATGTGTGTTCCCTGTTTGCTGAACCTTAGCCCCAATACAACCTGTGACTCACGTTCGGATAAGAGTTGCCAACTCGAGCCAATAAAAAACGACCCACAATCAGCAAGAAGACCTTCATCAGATTACATCACGTTTATTTATTCAGGCTTTATGACTGTACAGGCAACATGCGATGTAGGAATGATCTCATCTTAAAATACATTCCACCTGGAAAGGTTTTTTGCCTGGAAGTGGATTTCAAGTGTAAACCACATTTTTGTTGTTGAAAATATTTGGGATGTGATTCAGTTTAGCAGAAAGTGGAATTTGCCAGATTAGGAACATTCAGCGTCCAACATCTTAAATGCAAACGTACCGGGATGCTGCAGAAGGCATAGACACTCAGACGTGCTGCCGTCTCACCAGGACAATAAAAGTTGTTAAAAAAGCATCAACAGAACCAAGACTTAAAATAAAGATGGGATCAATAATCGATCCTTCCAACTATTAACAATTTTTGTGTGTGTATGTTTGACTGTGTGTGTGTATATGTGTGTTTGTGTGTGTGTGACGTTTGACTGTGTGTATGTGTCTTTGTGTTTGCGTGTCTGTTTGTGTGTGTGTGTGTGTGTGTGTGTGTCTGTATGCGTGTGTCTGTATGCGTGTGTGTCTGTATGCGTGTGTGTGGTTCTGCGCTCCAGTCTGAGATCATCCGTCGCTGGGACTACCCGGTGGAGGAGCATGACGTGGAGACGGAGGACGGCTACATCCTGTCCGTCAACAGGATCCCCCACGGCCTGCATCAGAAAGCCTCAGGTGGGTAGTACACACCCCCCTGGGGCGGGCCTGTCTCTGATACATCTCTAGAGCTTCTGGAAGGACGTAGGGTTAGAACGGGCGTTTTTAACATCTCTCTCAAAAGCCTTCAGGAGGTTTGGAGATTAAATGTGGAAACTAAACAATTATTAAAGAGATTTTTATGATTTAAAAAAAATGGACATTTCTTGTTTGAACAGACATTCAATGGAATATAATTTGATTTAATGAATTCAGTATGGCTCTCTGTACGGCTTACTTGAATGATGAATGATGTATTTGCGACTGATCATCTTTGCATCACATTTAAATAAACAAAAATTGATTCCGTCAATTTTAGGCAATTAAAATGCACACAGCCTATACAGAGGTCTGACAGTATTTGTTGCAGAATATCATGGGAGTGGCAGCAAGTGTGCGAAAGCAGAAGAAAGGCTGGGGTTAGCTGGGTGATATTTGAGAAGCAAAGAGAAGGAGGTAGTGAAAGTAGGATTCAGCATGAATCTTTGAACAGGAACAGAGAGAGAGAGTCCTTGAGGTGGAAAAAAATACCCCAACACTGTCATGAGATACAGAACGATCCAGGTTCAACTTTCACTGCTCTCTCTTCTCTCTCTATATTCCCATCTCTCTTTCTTTCCCTTTCTCTTTCTTTCTGTATATCCCTGTCTCTATGTCTGTCTAACTATTTCTCTCAGTCTATCCTCTGTCTCTCTATCTGTCTCTCTAAGTCTTTCTCCCTGTCTCACTCTCTGACTCTATCTGTCTCTCTGTCTCTACCTCTCTTTCTCACTGTCTATCTCTCTGTCTCTCTCTAACTTTCTTTCTCTCTGTCTATCTCTCTGACTCCCTTTCTGTTTATCTCTCTCTGTAACTCTCTTTCTCTCTGTCTATCTATCTCTATTAACAAAGCGGTTTAAAATTTGAACAAAGGAAAGATAAATAAATTAGGTAATGGTGAGTGAGTGAATCTCTCTCTCTCTATCTTGTCTCTCTGTCTGTCTCTGTCGCTTTCTCTGTCTGTCTTTCTGTCTTTGTCTGTCCATATGTCTAAAAGTCCTGCTGAAGAAGTATCAAGGCGTCGATGAAAGCAGGCTGCCGTATCCATGACTGAATAAGATGAGAACAGTGATTGTTTTTGTTTGAATTATTTAGCTTGGACTGATTCAAATGCAGTGAACAGGTGACCTTACCAAACCCCCTTGACTTGTTGTTATGGAGACAGGGAGATGTATTCATTCCTTCATGGGCCTATTCATATTCATGTTATAGTTATAGCATGTCACAAATTTCATATATTATTATATGAAATTAAATTTAACAGGATACGAGATATTTATAGGTATGCCAGAAATGACTTCAGGGGGTTTCATGCAGTAACTTCATCAACTGAAAGTTCTGGAAACTTTGTGGCGGCATTTTTTTCCTTTAGATTTACATTTTAGTTGAAAGCAGCTGAACTCTGTGTGAACCGCCAAAACTGGCACAATGTCGACATAGCCAGGCTTTGGTTAATAAATATCATAAATTACTGAATGAACATCAAAAAATGCTCCCCTCACCTCTCACACACACATATATACACTCACACACACGTCACTCACACACGCACACACGCAATCACCACCACACACACACACACACACACACACACACACCCTCTGGGGTTTATTCCTCCCCCTCCCTCTCTTCTACTTTTGTATTCTCTCTCTTCTCTCTCCTCTCCCTTGGTTTCATGTTAGCTCTCAGAACACACAGAACTCAACTAATTAATTCCACTGCACTCTCCCTGAACCTGAATCTGTGGATTTTTTTTGTCATCCATTCTAATTCCTAGCTAACGCAGAATATTTACACTGATGCGTAACATTAGGAGGTCATGTGACCATGTGCTCTGGTTTAAAGCAGCTCTATGATAGGTTGATTGGAACGGGAAGGCGGGACCATCGGGGGTTGGTGTGCCTGGGGCAGCGATTGTTGACACACACACACACACACACACACACACACACACACACACACACACACACACACACACACACACACACACACACACACACACACACACAGTGTTGTGTTGTTTCAGTCTCTGCACTCATTATTTTCCTCTGTGTGCATGGAGTTTATTTATTTAGTTTATGTAAAAAACCGTAACTGTTTTAATGCAGATACACAATCTGGATAGCTGGTCAGCAGGGTAGTGCATTTATGATTGAGTTCATTTGTAAAGGTTTTATTTTCAAGAATAAAAAAAAAAACCTTTTATTTTGAACGTCTTAAATAGATTTATATATAATATATATAATAGAATGATATATATAGAATTGTAATCCTATGTGAAACTATTTTATTTTGATTGAGGTTTGTAATGGGCTATATATTTATATACATACATATAGTGTACATATGTATGTACATGTGTATATATATATATATATATACACACACATAACCCATTACAAACCTAAATATCAAAATAAAGTTTCACATAAGATTACATTTTTTAGGTATGTCGGTAGGTTTTGGTTACTCCACAATCATTCATCCATTGTATTGACACAGTATTGTGAAAAATTATAATTTCTTCCTGTAATGTATCTAAATCAGTCTCATGTGCCCACAGGTCAGTTCTAAATCCATGATTTACAAAGGGTCTGAGTTATATTTACACATTTGAATCCCCTAAATGTTTCCTAAAACCAATTTATTTGGTGCAGGTGCATTCGTAACCCGTTTCGTATTCGTAATAAAACATGTTGCATGGTTGTTGGCTTACCTCAGATACCACAGACTTGCCTGTGTTCTTCTTACCTTAAAACAAAGAGATGCAAGGGATGAGTTTGATGAATGGACTCCACTGCCACCTGCTGGACAGTGACACAATGCAAATAATCAGCACGTTGCGTTGTTGCAAGGGACTCAGTTGGTACTGTTATACCCATGCAATATGGTATTACAGTATTAATCATACCTCCTAATCAACCAAGCCTGAACCTCAGTAAAACAAAAGTGTCTCCAAGAGGTTGGCAGGATGGCCTTTGTAAAGATTGGATAGTGGGGACCAGCTCCCACAGGGCGGTCTGGTTCAGTCCAGTTACGGGTGTTTTCCGCGGTGCTCCCCCAGGACCCAGGCCCGCGGTGCTCCTGCAGCACGGCCTGCTGGCGGCCGGCAGCAACTGGATCACCAACCCGCCCAACTCCAGCCTGGGCTACGTGCTGGCGGACGCCGGCTACGACGTTTGGCTGGCCAACAGCCGTGGGAACACCTGGTCCCGGAGACACGTGACGCTGGACCCGAAGCAGGATGCCTTCTGGAAGTTCAGGTACCATTGGAACCTCGCCCTGTGTATGGTACACGCTGGAGCGGAGCATCTCTCTGTTTCCACCTCGCTCTCCCTCCCGATTGCTCCTCCCTATCGCCTCCCCCATCCCTCCCATCCTTTCTCACTCCCTTTCCCCCCCCCCCCTCCCACCCCTTCTCTCTCTCTCTCTCTCTCTCTCTGGCCAGACCAGTGGAAGTATGGAAGTGTAAAGAGCAAGTATTTAGTTTGCTCATACCCTCTCCCCCTTGGTCCCTCATTGTCTCCAGTTATGATGAGATGGCCCAGAAGGACCTGCCTGCCATGGTGGACTACATCCTGAAGATCACGGGCCAGGAGAAGATCTTCTACATAGGACACTCCCAGGGAACCACCATAGGTACACTGCAGCCAAACAAAGAAACACACAGCGAATACATATATGCACTATAAACACACGTGAACACATACACATAATTCACAGTTGCCTCATATTTGCATTTTGGGGAAATTCTTAAGGGTAGGGTAAATAATTCCGAGAAACCGGCCAGAGTTAGTTAGATTTTGAAAGAATCCATCCAAAGGTTCCAAGGTTACTACACTAGCTTTAGCAATAGGTCTGCTTAGCCTTGTGGAAGACCCTGATCATAAGCAATGATGGCGCTCAGTTAGGGTAGGTAGGTAGACAGACAGGTAGGCCTTCCAAACATTTCATTCGGGCCAAATAAAAGGATTAGACAGGCTTATTATTTGCCTCCGACAGCGCCAGCTTCTAAAATAATTGACCTAACCCTAACCCTAACCCTAACCTCATAGATTTGAGTAAAGTTAGTAAAGGTAAAATATAAAACAAATTTATAAAAAATCACATGCTTGAACATACACACACTCACGCACACACACACACACACACACACACACACACACACACACACACACACACACACACACACACGTCTATGTAGGTCAGTCCAGTCGACCCAGCCTTCAGAACATATTTACGGAATTCTATTTTTTTCCCTTCATTTTCCTATGTTGTGGGTTCAAATATGCAGTTTCAGTATCACATCTGCCTTTGGTTCTCCACTTGCATGCCCATGCTGTAGACTGTGGACTTAATATATCACATTGAGATTGGCATAAAAATCCCTGTAGCACGTTACAGTCAGCATTTGTATACTGTTACCATACCTATCTCCAAGTTGTATCTTTTAATGTTATGCTTCTTTATTTCTCTCTCTCTCACTCTCACTCTTACTCGCTCACTCTCTCACTGCCTCTCTCTCCCCAGCCTTCCTAGCGTTCTCCAGCATGCCAGAGTTGGCCAGTAAGATCAAGCTGTTTGTGGGTCTGGCTCCAGTCGCCACAGTGGCCTTCGCCAAAAGTCCCTTGACCAAGCTGTCGTTCCTCCCTGACTTCCTCATATGGGTAAAGACCTGACCCACTGAAACCCAAACATACATTGATCGCATGAACAAGCTTTTTCATATACATACAGGGTGAGGTGGTTTGGGTATTGAACTCTCAACCCCGAAAAGTTACTGGGTTCTAGAGGATAAATCCTTGAGTAAGATGTGCCTAGCCCCCTATCTGATCGTCTAAGGATAATACCGGTCTGGGTGATTACACCACGGTAGCCTTCTCTGCTGGCTTCACTAAAATATTGTTTATAAATATTGTTATGTTTCTAATAGTATTTGAAATATGGTCACTGTAAATGGGCTTTGGAAACAAGTCGAAATGACTAAATGTTAATAGTAAATAAGGAGTTCTCAGCGATAATATGGTCCAAGATGCGCAGGTCTTAGCTCTGACCTGTGATAAACAGTGTCCGCGTATGGAGGTATGACCATGCATTCCTTTCACCATCTCTGCAGGACCTATTCGGCAGGAAGAACTTCCTCCCCCAGAATGACATGATCAAATGGTTTGCAGAGAACTTCTGCAACAAGGTCGTCCTCAGCGAGCTGTGCGGCAACATCTTCTTCCTCCTCTGTGGCTTCGACGAGCTAAACCTCAACATGGTGCGAGTTTCTTGATTTGCATTTATATCTATTGTCCTATGAGCAGACACTCTATAGAGTTGAGTTGTAATGGAAAACTCCATAGACAGGTGCAGGAAGAAGGGTGTATCTACGTGTTTTTGCAGACTCTTTTATCCAAGGTGACCTAAAGGTCATTCAGATGAGCAGGTAGGGGGTTAAGGCATCCTGCTCAGGGACACCTCCAGGTAGCCTGTGGACCTTGGGGTTCAAACCCTTTTCAGCCTCCCTAGCCTCCCCCAAAACCATGGGGGTACACAGACATGAGACAGAACCCTGAGCGGCTCTGGGACGTAGGGATGCATACAATAGACGATGAGTTCCCAAAGGTGATCAGTGTAGTGTAATGAAATTATTTTTTCTTATACTTTTCGGATACTTGTATTTTAAACAAGTGTGTGTGTGTGTGTGTGCGTGTGTGTGTGTATATGTGTGTGATTGTGTGTGATTGTGTGTGTGATTGTGTGTGTGATTGTGTGTGTGTGTGTGTGTGTGTGTGATTGTGTGTGATTGTGTGTGTGTGTGTGTGTGTGTGTGTGTGTGTCCAAAGACTCGTGTTCCCGTCTATACCACCCACTGCCCCGCCGGCACCTCGGTGCAGAACATGGTCCACTGGTCCCAGGTCAGTTCATCGATCACTCAAACAACGTGTTGATTTGGTTATCAAAGAGATGCTCTGTTCTCTGTGGTACTAATCTAGATCTAGGTCTACTAGAAGAGCGTGGCTTTACCACTGCCACGGTTTGGGGTTTGAATCCCATTGAGGCCACCCAAGCTAAGAAATGTAGGCACTGTCATAAGACCCTTTGATGAGGGCATCCAGCAAGTGGAAACTCTATATATATGTTTATATATGTATATATATATATATATATACATATATATAGAATATTTATTCAACTTTTCTTCTTCCCAGGCCGTGCATGGTGGAAGGCTCATGGGGTACGACTTTGGGTACAATGGGAACATGGCCCACTACAACCAGGTAGGACCTCCACATGGACGTATATTACCATCACAAAAAAGTTCTAAATATGTTCCGGATATTAGGAAATCGCATGATAACGCATGATAATCGCATGCCTAAAAACAGAAATCAATCCTCTGTCGTATCGTAACCATAGACTTCTTACTTACCATGTTTGAATTCAAGATTCGCTCACATCCATTGGTCTGTCCTTGCTCCTCTTTTCCTTTTCTTCTTCCTTGCCTATCCAGTCAACTCCCCCTCTGTACCACGTGAAGGACATGACGATTCCTACCGCTCTGTTTACCGGAGGACATGATACGCTGGCGGACCCAAAGGACGTGGCCCTCCTGCTCACTCAGGTTGGTGGGGGGAAACCCCTTTTCTCTGTCCTTTTTAGAACTGATCCCCAACAGTCACTCAGAAGTGCAATGGCGTTGTTTCAAATCACCTGTCATTTCATTATCTGGCTTTTTATGTATAGTAAAAGCACTTACACTCAAGAAAAGTACAAATAAAGGCAATTATGAATGCATATGGCATTAGTACTGGTAGTATTAATGTAGTACATTAGAAATGTTAAGGGAACGTACATAGAAGGAAAAGGAATGGATGAGATATTATTTTGGTTTAGTGCTCTAGTCTGTATTGATTTACCATTTGTTGTCTGTGCCCTCCTGTCTCTCTGACCTAGGTCTCCAACCTGGTCTTCCACAAGCACATCGAGCACTGGGAACATCTGGACTTCATCTGGGGTCTGGACGCTCCTGAACTGATGTATCCAGACATCCTCAAACTCATGCAGCTCCACCAATAAGACTGCAGGACAAATTCTACCTCTGTGTGTATAATTTACTGTTTTTAATTACCACCAGAGGTCACTATCGTGTCATACCTCCTGTGTGTAGTGATTTATGAACAAAACTAAGCAACAATGAACAATGGACAGAATAACATTTTGACGTGAAGGGAAGAAGGAGATGAATGGATGGGTGGAACCACTGACTACTTTTATCTACTATTTTTGGTTTTGTGTGTGTGTGTGTGATAGGAGACTGACACTGAGGCCTTGAATCAGATTTTATTCCACTTCTTTTAAATCTGAAAGAGTGACTTTCTGTCTTTTTTTTCTTTCTCAGAGTAGCAACTAGGAACAATGGACAGAATAAAGTTTTGATGCAAAGGGAAGGAGGAGAGGGATGGACAGGTGGAACCACTGACTACTTTTATCTGGTTACAATTGTTGGATGTGTGTGTGTGTGTGCGTTAAGGAGACTGTGCACTGAGACCTTAAATCTGATTTTATTCCAGTTCTGTCTTATTTTAATCTGAAAGCGTGACTTTGTGTATTTGTTTCTTTATCAGAGTAGGTACTTCTATATCTAATAAGTTACTATTTTACTCAATTTTCTTAATCTTCATTGTTTACCAGTGTGCATTAATTAAACCCTAAAAGGTTTGCTGTTTAAGCACAGGCCTGACAAATTTTAAGTCAAATAGGGAATTAAAAGAAAATATATTTTATAATTGATCTGTTGATTCAACCGATTTGTTGACGTACAACCATCCACAACTAAAGCAAGTTGTTGTTACATATACAGAGCTTTTGTCCCAACAGCTTTAACGATGTCATACTAAATGACAATAAACGCTTATATCTGAGCCAAGCAATCATATACATGTGACTTTAAGCAAATGATTGCTGCTGCTGTATTACTGCAGAAGTATAGTAGTGTTGCTGTTATCGGGAATGCTGCCCATGTGTTCCTGCATTATTTTGTGTCTTTAGTTTGTTTAAAGGAAGTTAATACTGCATACATCAGACTTTATCTACATCTGTGTGTCTAGGGTCTGTCTCGTATGGGTATAATAGAGGACTTGTATAGAGCACTGGTTGATTATTGCAGTACTCTGTGTGGAAACAGCCGGTTAAGACTGCTGTGGGATTGGTGAATTTGACAAATAAAGAGCCCTCATCAAAAGCATTTATGTTGGGATCTATCGGTTATTAGGAGGACCCTTTAGGATAGGATCTTATCATAAATGTGTATTTGCACTTCAACAGATAACACCCAAAAGTAGCCCATTATAAAGACACTCCAATACATTGAGATACAATTGTCATTCAGTTTTAATTTAGAATTCTCATAATCTCATTAAAATCGTTCATCAATATCTACAAAAGTATACATTGATTGGAATATACATTTGACTACATTTGAGTATACATTGATAGGAATATACATTTGACTCAATAACATGCATTTATGGTAAGTTGTGAAGTAGTGATACAAATAAAAAAACACGTTAATACAGAATGTTATGATACATAGAACCGTGTTGTTGTTGATATATACATCTTTGCATGTGCCTATACAGCCACCTCCCTCTAGAGGCAGCTCACTGGGTCAGTTTACTTCCTATCCGCCTCCTTGTCTCTCGATGCGGTCAGCCAGACTTCTTAAGCATGGTGACGATCTTCAGGAACTTCTTTTTATTGGCTATGTCCAGTGCTGTGTCTCCCATCTGGAGTACAAGAGGAGAGTTGTTGGAAATGAATAGCCTTTTTCAGTGGCTTTGATATAGCTTTGATACTGATAAATGACGCATTTTCGAGAGAAGCAAATAACTGTAAATCATCTACAATTAAATAAACATCTCCACACATCGGTTGAATCAAATCTAGGCTATATTAAGGGATTAAGATAACTTTTTGATAAAAAAAGCAAGTCTGTTTCTCCTTGTTGGTTACTCTGAAGATAAAACCATGAACCAAAGCCTGTAATAAAATGAAAGTATAGAAGGAGAGACACAGAGAGATAAAACCAAGTACATCAAGATAGCAGTGTGTGTGCGTGTGCCTGTGCCTGCATATGTGTGTGTGTGTGTGTGTGTGTGTGTTCGCCTACGTTGTTTTTAACAGCGGCGTCGGCCTGTTTCTCCAGCAGCAACGGCACCAGTCTGTGACTCTTCTTCTGGGACAGGTAATGCAGGCTTGTGTTTCCTTTCTGTCATGAAACCAAATCAAATGCACATATATCATCACATGGAACATCAGACATCAATATAAGAGTCAAGCAATACAACGTCCAACTCCTATAGTATACTTGAGTATACAGTATTTTCTATGTACAATTGCATGTATAGTATAGTGGATCCAACTGTCACCCAACAGAAGACCAATTCAACCAACAGGGTGCAATTCCCTTACATTTCATCACCCGTTCCATTCATCCATCCATCACCTGGCCAATCAAATACCCTGTACGCCAGACAGACGTGGCTGTAATTGGCTTCAGCAAATGAGGCGGGTTCCACTCACATAGTCTTTGGCGTTGATGTCCACACTGCTGCTCAGAATCAGCTTCATAAGCTTCTCGTTCTTCCTCTTCTTGTCCTCCTACACACAGACACGCAAAGGAAAAAGTGTTAACTTCTTTTTGTAGACTTGATATTTACCAAAATAATAAGAATATGCTGGATCTTGTTTCACACATTTTCTGCATGGTAGATGATGCTATGCTTTAATAATATATTAAAGGATGTACTTTATTATTCTCAGGTGCGAAGATTCAGGGGTAGGGTTAGGCGTGTGCTACTGTTACCATGATGAAGAATCCTATGAGCAGGATGGGCATGAGGATGATGATCATCAGATAGTCTAGAGCAGTGAAGGTCCTCTTGGACACGTAGTGGAGACATGTCCTCTGTTTCTGTTCATATGGAGAGGGGGGAGGCAAGGAGCCTGTTTCAGTCCGAGCAATGCTTTGCTACTTCTTTCTAGACCTGTGTTCTAAACCTGTGTTCAAAGGTGCTTCATGATGCTATTCAAATATCTGTTTGAGGATTTTAAAACCTATATTAGCGAGAAATGCTCCTTTAGAATAAATTACCTGACTCAGAGTGTACAGGTGCTTGAATTAGCATTTTGAGTCTCAATAATGGTAAATAGTCCTCATTTATATAGAGCTTTTAACCAAAGCACTTTACAGTGTTGACTGACATTCACCCATTCATGCACACACCGAGCATTAGCATTTTGAGTCTCAATAATGGTAAATGGTCCTCATTTATATAGCACTTTTAACCAAAGCGCTTTACAGTGTTGACAGTGTTGACATTCACCCATTCATGCACACACCGACTGCAGAGTCAACCACGCAGGGCAACAGCCAGCTCATCAGGAGCAATTAGGGTGAGGTGTCTTGCTCAGGGACACCACGACACTCAGCTAGGAGGAGCCGGGGATTGAACCAGCAACCTTGCAGTTACCAACCAACCTGCTCTACCTCCTGAGCTAATGCTGCCCCACTAATAATGGCAGCCGGGGCGAAAAATCTGCTTCATCTGAAGCCCACTCTAGATACCTCAAGACAACTCACTAAACCTACTATCCATGATGCTGAAAATACAGTACCTTGGTATACCTTGGGGCGAATGGTGGATAAACATGATCTGTGCTGGTGAATGTTAATTCCATTTGCACACACAGCGTTGAAAGCACATAATATTTTCATGTGGTTTCATTCTTTTGCTTCAGTACCTTGTTTGTCAAATGGACATCGGCGTGGTTGTCGAGCAGGTATTGGACCACTTTGAGGTTGCCACGACGACACCCGGCGATTAGGGGCGTGTCTCCGGTGCCCTCGTCCTGGACGTTGAGCTTCGCGGGGTCTTCTTTGAGCACGTGATAAAGCTTGCGTACATCATCGTCAAAGGCTGCCTGACAGGCGGGCTGGAGGACAGGAGAGGAGGGGAGGGGAAGAAAGGAAGAGAGGATAGGAGAGGAAACGAGGGGAGGATCAATGGAAAAGCGGAGAGAACAGAGCGAGGAGGAAAGATGAGGAGGGGAGGAGAGGAAAATAGAAAAAAGCAGATAGGACACATTTAAAATCACCTACACACAAATGGCGTATTAAAGCAATACCTGGGGAGAGTGTGTGGTCAACGGCTGGTTTAAGCAGCGTCAACTGGCCTGTACCAGACCGATGAGGCTCTGGGGTTGGGTGAGGCTGCACACCTGTTGTGCATTGAACAATCCATTTGTGACGGTTAAACCAGCACACCATCACACTCCTACATGGCAGAATGTAACATCTGATCTGTGAATAATTTCACCTTTAAACTCTGCAATAAACTGGTTTTCAACATCATCATCGTGTGTAGCAACATCCTGTGAGTGTAGCAACATAAATACAAACAGAACTGGAAAGTGTGCATGCTATTTCCTATTGGTTCAAATACTGATCTTTTGCTTTTTGAAAAACAAGGCTTCACAAACAAGTTCGACCTGTCAGGTTTTGAATAACCGCACCTTATCTTTCGTGCTGTCACTCTCTCAGCCCATACAGTACAACAGCCTACCAGTCCTCAGTCAAACCGTGTGCAGGGCTTCTCAAACATAATAGTATGGCTCAGTCCTTAAGGAACCGCTCTCTGATGTATTCAACCTCAGCCCATCACGTGTTGTCAATGAAAACTAAATCAGGTTTATAGAGATATCCACTATAATAGAGAAGACATGTTGTACATATGACTAAATGGTATGTCCAATGGAAGATGATTCAAGGTCTACTGAGACGTATGAATATTGAAACACTTGTGTAGGCTACATATGTGTATTGTGGGTATTCCAATTTGAGTGTTATTATCAAAATATATCATACATGGCCGAGGAAAACCCTGGCACCATAAGTATCCAACAAGTATTTTTAAATAATGAAAATGAGAATATCCGTTTTTTCGATGTGACGTTGCTACAGGTCTAGGCGATTCCGTCCTATACTCCACCAACACTACCAAACTAATTCGTCTTTCATCACGATATATTGATAGGCCCTTCTCCAGATTCATGTTATAACTTCTCCACGCTTAAGGAAAACCGAGTGTGACTCAGTAACGAGATATGTGGCGCAGGCTACCAGATGTTGCCTTTCGCCAGGTAAGCTACAGTAGGCTAAAGATTTTCCCCGAGTCTGGTCGTTCATAACGTTCATAAATGACGTAAATAAATTAACTTAATACTAAACTTACCTCCGAATACACAATCCCCATGGTTGAGCCGCTGCAGTGACGCAATGACGACTGGGGGAAAGGTGCGACGTTAAAAACTCACCTTCTCTACCCGGCACGCTCTCGGCACCGCGATGAGCGTTCACGTGGTGCCTGCGTAGATGATCAACATGTTCACACTGGCCGCGACCAATCCTGTACTGGATTGGGCACTTTCAGTTTTTACTATTATTGTTTTGTATCTTTTGTTGTATCTTGTTTGACTGTTTGTGCGTTGGCAGTGTACCTGTTACGTTTTTTTATTCCAATAAAGCCCGTTTAATATGAATCTATAGCCTACTTTATTTAGTAGTGCTATCATTTACAAGTGCAATACCTGCCATATTCAGCCTGGTTTAAGCTGACGTTGCAGAGATACATAGGCCTACAGTAGGCCTACAAAAATGTTGCCTTTGTGCGTCCTCTAGTGGAACATTTTGTTTAACGAGCAAGCTACATCATCTTGTATCAAACAAATCGGTTGGCATCATTTAACTATTTTCAGGCCATTTGAACCCATGATCCATATAACATCACAAGAGAGATATAAATAAATAAACGCATGGCAATAATGTGAGATTTTGTTCAAATGTATATATAAAGCGGATTATGTATGTGAATGCATTGCGCTCTGTAGCTATAACAGCCTACATGTTTCCCTATTTGAAGTGCGGTTTTTCTGTACACGCGCACACGCCACACATCCACTTTCTCACGGCAAAAAAAAAACACGCCCCCCCCCCCCCCCCCCCCGAATCCCGTCAACAATCCCGATCGCCGCCCCCCAAAGTCAACATTTCCACCCGCGGACCCTGCTATAAGGTAGGCCTATGCATTACAAGACTCTACAGAATCTCACGCCAGCGAAAACCCAAAAGTTGGCAGCCCTGTGTGTGTGTGTGTGTGTGTGTGTGTGTGTGTGTGTGTGTGTGTGTGTGTGTGTGTGTGTGTGTGTGTGTGTGTGTGTGTGTGTGTGCATGAGAGAGAGAGCATGCGTGCGTCAATTTATGCGTGCGTGTGTGGGTGTGATGTGGGTGCTTTTGAATGTGTGTGATGGTCTCTGTGTGTGTGTGTGTGTGTGTGTGTGTGTGTGTGTGTGTGTGTGTGTGTGTGTGTGTGTGTGTGTGTGTGTGTCTACTATTCTTTGCTCCTCCCCTTTATGTGACACATTTCCCTTCAGAACTGCAGCTGTTTAGGAGGGATGGGGTTTACAGTTGTGGTAAGGAGTCGACTCTTTCGAACGGCGACACGGCAGATGAATGAAAAATAACACGTGAAAAATAACGTAATCGGGAGCTCCCAGAAAGCATTTCGACCTATGAAATGTAAGAGTCGGAGCACATTTGCTGATATGTATGGAAACAAATTTAGAAAAACTACTTCTCACAGGCCAATTTTTCAATTGTTTTTCCAAAGGCCTGGTAACCCACCTCTGTGATACACATATTATAGACAATTACCATTCTGTTTAAACCTTATTCCAATTGTATTTATTACGATGGAATGAATGATTCGTTTTCATACACAAATATATTCCATATTATATAGTGATGTGGTTATACCAAGCTTACAGACCCCACAAAGTGTCAGTATTTGTCCTACAACTGTTTTGAAGAAAGTGTTGTGAAATGTGTTCATTAATTCATAAGAATTAATGAACACATTGTTCATTAATGGCACATTTCCACCGCAGGGTACGCTTCGGACCCAGCACGCCTCAGCTCAGTAGTGAGGGTGCGGTATAGCCCAGCTCGGTTACGTGTCGCGTTTCCACTGCCACCAGTACCCTTAGTAGGCGGGGTTTAAGCTGGACGGAGATAGCCGCGGCAGCTATGTAAGCATCGTGATCTCATAGCAGCCCGACACAGTGTAGCCTGCTAATATATTAATTATTAATAATAATTATTATATAAATTATTAATTATTAATATAATGAACAAAGAGCCACAATGTAGGACGTCCAAGAGGGACTGCATACTTTTGCGGAACATTTTCTTCCATAAACGAAGCTTTCGCCGTTGTCCAGAAATACCTTGCAGGTACTGTGTTTGTTTGTTATTATTCCCCTGTCGCACGGAAGGGACGATTCTGTCGACTAATCAACGGACGGCGTGTGTAGCTCAAACTTGCCAGGACCCTTTCAGGCTCTCAGTACCCCAACGGAGTAGTACTGTGAGACGAGAACGGCTCAATACGGCTCACTCCGGGTCACGTCCACTTTGGGCGGTGGAAACGCAACCCGTGCCGCACCTTTGCAGACTGAACCGCGCCATAACATACTGGCATCTCAGCCTGCCAAGAGCCAACTCACGTTTGGAAATTATAAATTCCGGTCCTTGTTGGTTTCTGTCGGTCCATTCGCCAACATCTGGACAAATCAGAGGCTGTCGTTGTCATTGGAGGCGGGTTTAGTTGAAAATGCAAGAGATGACAGGGGAAGGTGCCGCTCCGACTCTGCTCTCACATTTTTCAGAAAATTGCATGATGAGCCTTATCTTTCAACCAAATAGACACAAATATAATATTAAAAAATATCTTACAAAAAGATTATATTCAGAACAAGTTGACATCAAGGTGATTATATTCCAAAGAGGACCTGGACAGCGGACACACACTCCAATGTGAATTTTCACTCCTGGCACATTCCCAGCCTGTACTGTAGCCTCACCTTGGTCATTGGAGAGGGAGGGGTGAGGGGAGGTGAGGGAGGGGACATTCAGTTGGTTGCAACCTGCAACGTCACCGCTAGATGCCACTAAATCATACACACTACTTTGTAAAAAATTAAACAAACAAACATACAAAACGATATTTGTAGTTATTTTCCCATTCCATTCTAGTATTGGACCAAAAAACTAAGAAAGTTAATATTTAGAAAGCCAACCAGCCAACCCTCCTTCCTCTCTTCCAGCTGTACGAACTTCATTCTGGGAGCTGTAATATTAGCATGTATTTATATGTAAACAATGGCATTGTGGGCCGCCGCCGCCCCCCCCCCCTTCTGTTTTTGTACATCATTTACATGCAAGTAGGGAGTCGGCCTACGGTAGCGGTTCAAAAGGGGCAGTTCGTTTGCTACTTCCCATCACTAACGTAAGTCAGCGAGTTGAACCAACCCTTCCCAGCCAGCGGACAGAGCTCGGCGGCCACCAGCATTCACTCTGTGGCGAGGGTTCATCCATCTCTCTCTCTGGCACTTTCCGAAACCACCGCTTTCCAGACATTTCATCGCCGGTAAACGAACTAGGATTTACATCGCTGCACGGCTGGTTGGTCGCACATGGATTTTTTTTTTGTATCGCATTTGTTGTGATCGCAAGCAACAGAGTGGACGACTAAATAGGTATTGTGACGTTTATGCTCACGGTCGCCTATGTCTCTTCCCCTCTTCGTCTCTCTCTCTCTCTCTCTCTCCCCCGCTCTCTATCTCTCTCTCTCCCCCGCTCTCTATCTCTCTACCCCTATCCTCTCTCCCACTCCTAGCATGTGTCCCATGTGGCAGCGCCGATGCCTCCCAGGTTTCGAGTTGTGAACCAAATGGTAAGTGAACGCACGTTTTTTTTTTATCCTCCATATTCATGATAATATCATGTATTATGCGTGAATACCGACGAGGTGAGACAGGGGTGAACGACAGCCAGTGTTGTTTATTTCCAAAATCCCACGGTGGTGTTTGCCTGTGGGGTACTTTAACTGGTGAAACGTGTTTAGAAAGAAAATGAATGACGACACGCGTCGCCATGGCCAAACCTTTTGAAACCTCTGGCGGAGCAGGTGGCAATGCGCAGGTGCATGAATGTGGAAGAGCAACATTGAACTGATTCATTATTCAAGGCAATACAAAGAAATATCGTATAGCCGTCCGGTAGGCCTAGCTATAGTATTTTTTTTTGTTATACCCCCCCATCTACATTCCTTGTGTGCTCAGTGTGCTGGAGGACGACTTTGCCTTTCTGTCCCTCGTTTCGTTCCACTTTCCCCATCCTTCATTAAGCCCCAACTCTTTCTGCATTCTCGGCATTTCTGCTCTTTGCAGTTACGGAGGATTTGGCTGGCTGACTGACTTTTCTGGTTAGCTGTCATTCAGAGAAACTGCCTGCTTGCCTGCCCAGCTTTCTGACCTATTTCTACGCTTTCCAAATTCTATACTAATATGCCAGAGTACCCACCCGCAATCTTCTTTGATTAATCACAATACTTAAAATGCTGTTAATCGAGGACAATTTAGGACACTTGTATTGAGCATATTATTGTATAAATTAGTTATCCCAGTGTTATATCCGTCTGGTGATGATGGAGGGTTTGTGGAGGAGAAGGAGAGAGACTAGGGGGGAAACAGAAAGAGACTGAGAGAGAGAAAGGGATAGGAACAGAGAGGGAGATGCCTGGAGAGATGGAGCGTATAGGAGAAGAGCTGCACCCTAGTTGAGTGAGTCCAAATGAAAAATACTGCAAAGGACAAAATCTATTTTTCAAACCACCTCTTATATTGCAAACTATTTTTCTCTCTCTCTCTCTCTCTCTCTCTCTCTCTCTCTCTCTCTCTCTCTCTCTCTCTCTCTCTCTCTCTCTCTCTCTCTCTCTCTCTCTCTCTCTCTCAATGCAGTTGAAGCTTATTCACTTAGCTGTATTGCCTTGAGTCAAACATAAATGTCACCATCTTAGTGTTCATTCATAATATAATAACCAGTAATAAACCAAGAAAACAAACAGACAATAGGCAACAAATAATGATGTGAGACATAGAATAAATAAATATAAATAAATAAATAAATGGTTCTAACTGTTTCTCTCTGTTTCAGTGCTAATAGCCTCCTTAAACCAGTTGCCATGGCAATATAACCTGGCATCAGGAGCATGACAGACAGACCATATTATCTTGTCATCATATATTCTACTTTAGAGTTTGGGTGTATTGTATTTATTTTGATGTAATACATTTTAAATATAATTAATTAATTAATTAATTAATGTTTTTATTTCCAACTCATACTCTTATTTTAGAGAAGCCTTGATCAAAGGAGACAGGAAGATAATCCATAATCACACATTGCAATTATATTTTGTGAAGGTTGGATGGTATTGGATATCAATTCCTTCTGTCTGATAGGCGCGTGATCAAAGTGGATAAAAGTGATCCAATCTATCTGAACCAATGGAGGCACTACAGAAAGCTTCTTGGTGTAAACAGGAGAACTTCAACAGGAACATGGTGGCAGCTGTCGTATTTTGATGTGTACTCAAACAGCCTTCATATTAGTCAATGGGACTTTCTTTTCCTCTGGGTTGATGGGACCGTGTTTACTTTTCAGTTAAAATCCCCCTTAAATTCTCTCTAATTTTCTCTCTTTTTATTTGAGTGTATGAGTCACTTGTCAACAGCCTAGTTACTGGTTGTCATGCCAATAATTAAATGGATTCAAGGTCATTGAGGCATGTTGTGGGTTTAAGTTTGCTAAGTATATACTTCGGCCAGATATTGTGCAGTGGCAGTTGATAAACCTGTTATAACCTCCAACCTCTGACCTCTAGGAAGGTTTCCCGTCCACGGGAGTGAGATAGAGCATTACATTGTGAGAGTGTTGCAAGAGAATAAAGGAAGGAAAATCAGACGTGTGAATCATCATTTGACTGATCACAGCCTTGAAACAAGCCATCACTTTCTGTCTATCCGTCTATAACTCAATGTTTTTGCCTCTCTCTCTCTCTCTCTCTCTCTCTCTCTCTCTCTCTCTCTCTCTCTCTCTCTCTCTCTCTCTCTCTCTCTCTCTCTCTCCTTGCAGTGAAGCATCATGGGAAAAGGCAGATGGACACCCCGGCTGTGTACAGACCAGAGGCTGTGACACGCTCGCACACTCACAAACACACACACGCACACTCACACACCCAGGGTTGACCATGGAGGGCTTCAGTTTCAAGACGTTGGTGAGTGTGTTCTGTGGGAGTACGATGGCCATACTTCTCTTCATCTGTTTGTCACAGTTGAGCCACCCAAGAGCTCCACTATGAGTCACAGCTCTGTGGAAAACACCACAATGGTAACATAATAAAACACAACTCCACACTAAACAACACAACAGTTACACAATAGTAACACAACAGTATCGCAACCCAACTCAACACAAACTGCAGTTACACAACACAACAGTAACACAACACAAACAACAGTTACACAACACAACTGTAACACAACACAAAAGTAACAGAAATCCACCATGTCACGCACCATGTCATGCTATCCATTCTCCCAGTCTCCCAATGGCTTTCTACAGATACACAGGCTGTAATTAAGCAACATTTTCCTGTTTTGCTTTGCTCCAGGCATCGTCTTTTTAATGTGCGCTGGTACAAGCAGAGTGCATATCTAAGTATTTCTGACCACGCATGGCTTCACCATTATGGTCTGTGAGGCAGATATGCAGCTCAATAGAGTCAGACAGCATAATGGAAATAATATCTGTCAAGACTTTTGAATGAGTAAATGAGTGGGTGAGAAACTGAGGCAAAGTTTAAGGAGAGAAAGGTGTGTCTACCTTTAAGTGTCATGCAGATATCAAAGATATCGCTTCCCATTTTCAGGCCAAAGGTTGAGGAAGTTAATGCGATGTGTTGAGTGCTCTGTGTGTGTGTGTGTGTGTGTGTGTGTGTGTGTGTGTGTGTGTTTGTGTGTGAGTGTGAGAGTCCATGCATGGTCATCTGTGTCTGTGACTTGTTATCACCTTTACATCTATGCATCCACCTGTCAACTCTCCATCCATCTATCTTTCATCAAACCACTTATACCCTCCCCCTTTTCACCCCTCTATCCTTCCATCCATTCATTCACTGACGCCCCTTTACATCGCCACCATTTCTGCATTCATCTCATTCTCTCCATCCTGACGAGATGAGATGTGAGAGGAGGAGGAGGGGGTGGGGGAGCGGATCTCTCCTTTTTGTCCCCTTCTCCTTCTGAATAGAAGACAGGAGACACACACACACACACACACACACACACACACACACACACACACACACACTCACACACACGTACTCAGAGAGCGAGGGGAACAGAGGAGTAGTCATCTCCTAGTGAAGACAGACAGGCAGAGCTTTTAACAGAGTGGTCCAGTCACAGCTGAGCTAGAGCCCAGCACACCTTTTTGAAAGCTAACATCCAGCTGCTCTCTTTGCAAATATGAATCATCGTAGTATTACTTAGAAAGCAACTACACCCTGGGCAGCAGATATGAGTTGTGTTGGTACTGATATAAGCATAGAAGGGCTCTCTTTTATTCATTCACCAATGGAATAATGTTATATTTTTATGTAGGGATATTTATTATTTTAAATGCATACGTTGGTTATTATTACATAAACTGGTTATTGTTGGTGATCAAGAGGAACAAAAACTCAAGCAGCTCCTTCATGGGCGTACCCCTTCCTGTTAGTAATGCGCATTCTAATGCTCTTTTACAAACATCCACCCCTCAACAGTGAGCTATGTTATATTAATAACATTGAGGGTTGAGTATGGCTTCACACATAGAGTAGATGCTATGAAGTGTGTGGTACTGTAGTGTCCATAGTTTGGATTCTACGATATTTTGCTGGAAATAATGCAACATAGCTACTTATAGTATACAGTTTTCTTCCATACACATATATCTTTTGGACATACTACCTACTATTCTCCCCTACCATTTAGTATGCCGTTTCAGATGCAGCCTAGGACTTGACACGACCATGTAAGCACACTGATAGTGGTTGCCAAGCAACAACAGCTAACAATACATCCATGCCAACAAGTGTGATAGTGGCGACAGCGGAAACTCAACCAACTTGAACGATGGGATTTAGATTTTAGAGTGTGATCCAGCTCATGCTGGTTTTGAGTGGTTGGTAGTTTCCCAATCCCGACCTTCATCACACCATCTGTCCAGACATACAGCTATCCATCCATCCATCCATACAGACAGACGTATTTATTTGTCAAGTACTTATGCATCCGTCCGTCTGTATTACAGTGTGCTGACCTCTCCGTGTGTCTATCCATCTAGCTGTCCATCTATCGTCATGATCATTCCTCCTTCATTCCTAAACTCATCTATATATTCTTAAATTCAGACATCCAGCCATCCATATATACATCTGTCCACCTTCCTCCACAACCCCCCCACCCACCCACCCACCCACCCACCCAGCAGTCCTCCATCCACCCACCCACCCAACAGTCCTCCATCCACCCACCCACCTATCCACCCACCCACCCAACAGTCCTCCATCCACCCACCCACCTATCCACCCACCCACCCAACAGTCCTCCATCCTCCACCCCTGTTCCTGACGGTCCGGTCCCCCCCCCCTGCAGAAGAAGCTGGCTGCGGAGCCGGACTACACGGACGTGTCCCTGAGCGCGGTGGAGCGTGTGCGGGCGCTCACCAAGATGGGCTGCAGCGTGGAGATCAACGAGGACATCACGCCGCGCCGCTACCTCCGCTCCGGGGTGGAGATGGAGCGCATGGCGGCGGTGTACCTGGAGGAGGGCAGCCTGGAGAACGCCTACGTCCTCTACAACAAGTTCATCACGTAAGTAATGTAGTGCTGATATTAATAATGATGAGGATAATGGTGATGTTAATAATGGTGATGTTAATAATGGAGATGCTTATAATACTGATGAGGATAATGCTGATGTTAAATAGGATGAAGCTCATAAAACTGATGAGGATCATGCTGATGTTAAATATGATGAAGCTCATAATACTGATGAGGATATTGGTGGGGATAATCATGATATTAAAGGTGCTGCAGGTAAGATTTGAGCGTTGTAAGGAGAGAGAGCAGAAGGAATGGAGGAGAAATGCATGTAAGTGAGTAGGAGTGAGACTTAAGGAGTGAGTGCAGACAGTTAAACACACCCTTCCAGGTTTCTAAAGACTAGTAGTTTGAAGCTCAATTTATTTTGGTGTGGTCAGTGACGGGAAAACCAATTGTAAATAAAGAAATCAAGGCCAGAATCCCAGGAGGAAATCAAAATCCATAAAGAGCTACAGGGATACGTAGAGGTCCATGAAACAAGGCTACTAGGTTTACATTTAGCCACCTTGGAACAGGTTTATCCAAGGCCAAGGTGAAGCAAAGAGCTCAATCGAAGCGTACAATCAATACAAAGCACTGTTGTTATCTCTGTGTATCTCTCTGTATGTTAGTGTGATGTCACTCTCACTTCCTCATGCTGTGATTCTCTCAGTGTAACAAAGAGACTTTATGGATTTAGCCACCCACAACTTGTGGTCACACCTCTTTCTGAGCTGAAATAAAAGCCTGAAGTGTGCTTCATTTCAGAGTGCATGAACCTCATGAGTGGTGCCGTTGGTGTGGTGGTTTTGTGAGCTTTGTAATGTTGCCTTGTTCAACTGAGTCTTAACACAATCAGTGGTTTTTCACCAAATATGTTGGCACACGTTCTCTTATGCACACAGCTCTACTAATAGGCACTACTTCTGTTATTAATCCTGTGGAGATGTAGAAAAGGATTGGTGTAACACACATTGGTGACACAATGTAGACATAGTATGCAAACACAATATACACAATGTACATAGTAAACAGCAACATGAACTATATACACCTAGATTAATTGCTAAATTCCCTTATTTTTCATTAATTTATAATTTAAATGTTTATTTATTCATCAAATCATTCAGAATTATTGATCAGGTGTGTGTGTGTGTCTGTGTCTAGGCTGTTTGTAGAGAAACTCCCCAGCCATCGGGACTACCAGCAGTGCAGTGTTCCGGAAAAACAGCTCATCATGAAGGTAAGAGTTGCCACAATTAGTTTTTACTAATGTTGATGTCCACCTGGTGCTCACTTTTCCCACAATGCCTTGCAAAGTATCTTTTGTACAAAAGAAAAGTGCCCGACCCACTGCTGCTGGATATATTGATTATGTTTCCCACCAAGGCAATTGATTGTCAAGAAGGCAAGGTTGGGAGAAAATTAGCTCAACTGCAATTTAGTTTGAATGTCACCTGCGCAATAAGTTCAACATAGCTGTATATTTTTATTACCACTCAACCTTAGCATTCATTCTCCTGTCTATCTTTCTGCTCTCTCTCTCTCTCTCTATCTCTCTCTCTCTCTCTCTCTCTCTCTCTCTCTCTCTCTCTCTCTCTCTCTCTCTCTCTCTCTCTCTCTCACGCACACGCACATGCACGCGCACACGCACACACAGAAACTTCAGGATGTGGCGTTTCCCCGTAAGGACGAGCTGAAGAAGCTGCTCCACGAGAAGTACAACAAGGAGCACACGGAGCATCTGAGAGCCCAGGTGTGTTGGTGATGCACACGTACAGGTGGTGCGTGTGTATGGGGACGTTTCGGTTTGCTCAGACAGAGTATATCATGGGTGCATGATCTACCATCGTCCCATGGATGAACCAGACAGTAGCCTTCCATTAGCAAACCCCGGGTTCATGAAGGCTGTTGATTGGCTGGATCTGTGTGTGAGATAAGCAGATTAGTCAGGTGTCTAAATCTCTCACCAAGCAGACGGAGGGAACAGAGGTGTTGTTGTTGATTTGCTGTTAAGCACTAATGGGAATTATTCAGTGGAACGGTGTGCACATGGTGAGTGTTTTTATAGAAATTGACTGCAACTGTGGTGATACATATCAATAGGTTGGGGAGTGATATGATTTATACTGGGGACTCTATTATGATCCTTCTGTGTGTGTCTTTGAGTATGTAGAAAAGAGCCGTATCAAATATCAATTAAATCCATAATTATTACGGAGTTGTAAGCGGCTTCAATTTAGGTATGGTATGTTTAAGACTCCATCAAATCAAGTGTACTTCTTAAGCTTTATCGTGTTAATGTTGTTTTTATTTGGTGTTATATTGTATGTTTGCATTTGTATCACGTCCCCTTTGTGCATGTGTGTGTGTTATCATCATTGCCTATTCAGTAATAATACACAACGTTTGCAGGTTACAATTTAGTTTTGATTTGGAGAGGGTTATAGGAAGCTTTTTAGTAAAGACGATTTAATTATAATTTGGCCAAACAAAGTAATCGGTTCCCTTGCAAGATTCAACTATACACTGCAAATCATTGAATATTTTCCCATAATTTCCACATGTCCTTCATTGAGATTAGCTCATTTTGAAATGAAACCCCTCTCCTCTCCCAGAGCCAGTCAGTGGTGGTGGATGGGCGTGTCCAGCACCCACCTCCACACCTCTCCTTATTGGACAGGGAGAGACATCGGCTCTCCCTATTGGAGGAGGAGAAACAGAGGGTTGCCTCGCTCAGGCGAATGCAGATCGAATCGGAACAGTTCCGCTTCTTTGAGGACCAACTACGACGGCAGGAATTAGCCAATCGGAAAGGAGAGGAGTTGGAGCAGAAGGTATACATTAAATATTCTAACTGTATTATTAATGTTTCAGATTGACCCACCAGCATAAAAACGTCTACTTTGATTTCATATTACTATTAAGTAATTTAGCTGACACTTTAAGAACACAGATACATGCCAATTCTGAGTGGGTATGGGGTCATCTTGCTCAGGGATGCCTGCACTGATGACATTGTGGCTGGAATCCAGTACCCTTTGACTGGGACTCTCCCCAGCTACTCTACATAACATTACCACTACATTATCCTGCCCCCTATTTATTTACAGACATGTCTCATCTTAAAATATACACGTGTGATTGATACACCACGTTCATGAATCAATAGCTTGTAGATCTAATTATTTTCTGTCTAGCCACCGGCAGACGGATCTGCTGCTTCCCGTCTTGTTAGTTTCTATGGTGGCCTGACAGAGCTGCCCGGTTGCTTTATTTGAATGAATTAACGTAATGAATTTCCCTCTCTCTCTCTCGCTCTCTTTTCTCTCGCTCTCTCTCTACTTTCCAGACAGAGCATAAAGTGCCTGAAGTGACTGACGGTTCCTGCCTGTCCAGGCAGCCAATCAAAAACAATGTGCGCACCCAGGGGGCGGACCCTAACAGGAATAAATCGGCTGTGCACGTTAGTAGGCCAGCTGCCTCTCTCACTGGAGCACAGAGTGAGTATTAACTCTCTCTCTCTCACTCACTCATTCACTCACTCACTCACTCACTCACTCACTCACTCACTCACTCACTCACTCACTCACTCACTCACACACACAGACTTACAACCAAAAAGCAAAATGCCAGCCTTGCTTACACATCCATGTGTTAGTTCCAGTCACAACGAGTGTTTGATTGTCCAATGTATTATGCTGTATTGTGAATGTATCCTGCACTCCTGTAGCATATCGTGTATTGACTCAGTGTGTCATTACCAGTGTAACAAACCTTATCATATTGGTTCTTATCCTCTTTCGTTGTTAGCCTGTTAGCCGTCGTTTGCCTCTTCATGGTCAAGCAGAAGTAGTTGTTATCAACAGTATATTGTATTCCCAGCCACCTAGATGATTGCAGGGCAGTGCATAACGCTGCCAGCAGCTTTCCTCAATGAAGCGACTAGTTCATGTTGTCTTCAGAAACCGTTTGCTCCAGGGTGCATTCTCATTTCCATACCCCAGAAAGGTCACGTCCGTCTGTCTGAGTTTCTATTTCTCTTGCTCTCTCTCTCTCTCTCTCTCTCTCTCTCTCTCTCTCTCTCTCTCTCTCTCTCTCTCTCTCTCTCTCCCTCGCCCCCTCTCTCTCTGACCCTCCAGACCAGCGTATTGAAGGTTTGAGGAGAGTTGCGATTCCCAGAGACCTGACGTATCGCTTCCTGTTATTGGCCGACTCCAATACAGCCAGGGGGATCGAGACCTGTGGAGTCCTCTGTGGAAAACTGGTAACAACAAGCTTACCTACCAGCTAAAAGACTATCCGCCTGATGGACTCACAAACGCACTCTGAGGCTCGCCAACAAATGAACAAGATTCAGACATACCGAAATAGCCTCCTGATGGTCGCCCGCCATGTTTGTTTAGACTAAAGTATAGTTTTGGATTACGAGAGATTGGCAAGGTTTTCGGTTTTGAAAATCTGGACTGTTTTTTTTTTAAAAGGCATCGGTTGGTGTGTGGTGTGCTGTGTGGCAAAATCGTTTCCTTCCACACACTAAACAACCTAAACAGTTCATCTTTCGTTGGGTGTGTGGTCTCTAATCCAGCATAACTGGCTAGCAAAATGACCAGTGAACATGACTAGCTAATTCTTTAGCGAACGAAACAAGCAAATAAACAAGTCAACTGAAAAGATATAAGGGCGAACAGGCACCAGAGGATAATGATAATCTTCAATATTAACTGAATTATTGTTTTCATTTTTGGTCTGAATCATAATATCCTTTTAGTTTAAAATGACAATATTGTATGTATTAGCAACTCCATCTCCTCTTTTTAAGTGGCTGGCATGTGAATGTCTTGAAAAATAAGCCCTTGACAAGCCCTTATCTGTAATGAATTCTGAAGCCCTTTTTTGAGTTCATTATAAGCGATCATTTTATGGTGACAACCCATTGCACTGGTTCATTTTGTGCAATATGGGCCCTAATATTTTGACTCTATTTATACTGAATTATGAAGGTATTAAAAATCCGAAAGACTCTGTTTCGACTTTAGGATTAGAAATACTCCACAGTTTCACTCTACCTGAACACTAACATTTTCCTCTCTTCTCCCTCCCCCTCTCCCCTCTCCCCCATCTCCCTCCTTTCAGACCCAGAATGAGTTCCTGCTGACCCATGTGGTGGTCCCTAAGCAGTCCGCCGGGCCAGACTTCTGTGACATGGAGAACGTGGAGGAGCTGTTCAGCTTCCAGGACCACCACAACCTGCTAACACTGGGCTGGATACATGTATGGACACACACACACACACACACACACACAGTACACACGCTTGCGCACGCACAGAGAACATGTATATACACACACTTACAAAGAACACAGACACACACACACACAGTGACCTCCATTGTAATATGGATAATATCCCATCACCATGGAAACCAAACCCTCATATTTCCATATTTTCACAGTGGGTGATGAGATCGGGGGTGACGAGAGAGAGAGAGAGAGAGAGAGAGAGAGAGAGAGAGAGAGAGAGAGAGAGAGAGAGAGAGAGAGAGAGAGAGAGAGAGAAAGTAGAGGAATGGAGAACTAAAATATTTGTCACATGCTGGGTGTGTGTGCATGTTCTCAAATACTAGGCTAACACTTTGAGCAGTATAGCGTTTGGGTGTGAGGATTGCTGGTTACTGGTTGTTACTGGTTACTGGTTGGCAGAAATAAAATCTAAATATGAAGAAGCAGATAAAACCTTGTGGCTTTTCTTACAAATGTTGTGTATTGATATTTTTTGGGTGACAGAGTATATTGTCTTATTCCGGTTCTGCTTATTTAGCCTGGGATGTGTGCTGATATTTGACACGAGCGCGCCTATTGTTGCCCTCCTACCTGCTTGTTATTGTCTCTCTGGGCTTTGTAATCGATCTGTTGTCTCTGTAAATACTGCTAGAACACAGCCACGAGGTCAAAAGAAGGTTCGCTGTAATACATTTACATCTGGTCATCCAGCAGGAGCTTTCAAGTGGCGTATTAACATCTGTTAAGCCCTGTGTATCGAGGCAAGCTTATTTGCATTGTCCTTAATCACAGTTACAGCCTCAACGGGCTTCACAGGACCACAGTTACAGCCTCAACAGGCTTCACAGGACCACAATAGACCAAAGACCAAGTCTTTCATAGATTTATGAAAGACTGGGGTTATATATCCTCATCCTCATCCGCTTATCCGGGAGTCACAGGTTTTATATATAAATAATATATACATATATTTTTATTTTTGCAAACATTACTACTTAGGAGGTAAACTTACCATGCACATAGAGGCTACCCTCCTGAACATGTGTGTAAAAATTGTGTGTCGATAGCTCCAAAGATTAGCTCACAGCGCCAATTTGAAAAATGTGAAAAAATGCTAAGCTAAGTGCTAACACTCAATTTCCATCGCAAGTCTGCGTTAGAAGGAGGCAGGAACTTGAAACTTGCCAGGAACATAGAGGACCCTCCCTTAACATGTGTAAATAGTTTGTGTGTCTCTGAATGTATGTCAGTGTGGCGTGCGTGTGTGTGCGCGTGAGCGTTTGCATGCTTTCGTGTGTTTGAGTGTGGTTGATGTAGTGTATCGGTACAGCGTCTGCCACTTGGACCTTGGGGCGCCGGTTTGATTCCAACCTCAACCAAAGATTTAGTGAGACATGGCATAAAAAGAATAATGTATGCTGTGTAAAGCCCATGGCGGCGCGTGGGCTCTGCCTGGGAATACCTCTGGGACTGCATTCAGTCCCAAAAGACATCTTGGTTGTTCATGAAAAACGCCTCAGCGGTGATGTCGTTGGGCGCTCCTCTGTAAAGTCATCCTATCATTAGTTCAACAAGGAGTAACTAGTATTTAAAATGAACCACAGCATTTATAGACAACAAACACCTGTGGAGATCAGACACCCTCAAATGATTGTTTCTCGCCCTGGTTCCAGACCCACCCCACCCAGACGGCGTTCCTGTCCAGCGTGGACCTCCACACACACTGCTCCTACCAGCTCATGCTGCCTGAGGCCATAGCCATTGTGTGTGCGCCCAAACACAACGAGTAAGTCCCTCCTCGTCACCGGATACACAGACCCTCCAGCGAACGCACGCGCGTGGCCGTCTCCCGCTGTGAGCGTTCACGTGTATAGACGTACACTGAGTCTGAGCGCGTCGCATCGCCTAGCTCTCTCGCCTCTGCCTCTCTCTGGGTCTTTGGGCCGCAGGATGAACATGTGATTACGGCGCTTTACTGCTTTCTCACGAAAGGACTGGAGGAACATGTTTCAGTTGTAAACCGTTCCATTGAAATCCGTTTCTTGCTCTTTCTTCGTCTCTTCCTCAGTACGGGTGTTTTTAAGCTGACCAGCCCGGGCATGGCGGAGGTGTCGGCCTGTAGACTGAAAGGGTTTCACCCTCACTCTAAAGAGCCGGTTCTGTTTACGGTAAGTGCACATGTACATCGTTAATGCGTTCGTTTTTTGGACTGTTGCCTTTATCATTATTGTGGCTTTTTTTTTGCCTCTTCTTGTTTAATCAATTTAGTTTTTTCTTCCTCTAGATCTGTAAACACGTGGTTGTGAGGGATTCAAAAATTAGCGTGCTGGACCTCAGGTGACAGACAGAGGGCGCTGTTTCTCCACCTACACACATCCTATTTTTACAGTGTTGTTTACTTGAGGCTTTTATTAATATTTATTTATCTCTTTTTTTTTTACTGTGAATTGGAAGTGCTTGGCTTTATCGTGTGAATAATCAAGCGCTAGAATGTGTTGGAAGTATCTTGGCTGTGAGCTAGTGGTGAAAAAATAATAAAAGCTTTTGTGGTTGCTAAAGTTAAGCATTTGGCAAATTGAACAATGCATTTGAGGATTGCTGAGAAGATGACTTAAGGTGAAGTGTTTTTGAGGAGGGTGAGGGCGGTTTTAACATAATAGAGAGGGAAATGTGAATGAACAATTCTATTCTTTTGTATTGCTTATTTTATCAAACGTGTATCTGGTGGATCTCAGGCCAAAAGGGTACCTCAGCATTCACGTCCGGGCGTTTTATAGAACGCCGCTAATGGTGTTACAACCCACGAGGCGGGAAAAAGCCACTAAGGCCCAGCGACGCAAGACAATTGCGGCCTTCCGACGTTCCTCGTATACCTGCGCTTGTGGAATGCCATTTCCTTTACGGCCAGGGTTAGTGCTCACCTGTTTGTCGTTCATGCGTTTAAGCCACAGTGCGAGTGCAAGTCGTATGCTGTATCGCCATAGTTCACCTGAAGTGAGCTTTATCATTCTTGTTTTTATATTGGTGTTGAACATGGAGGGGGGTCTGTGATTCGTGCTTTTCCATAAAACAACTCTAAACAGTGACCTTGTGTCTGCTATCTCAGAGTCAGTTAACCTTGATAACTAATGAACAATAACAAGCTGTATTCATACTCATTATTTGACGCCACAGAGAAATTTCTCCATTATGGAGAAATCTTTCCATTACCGTATAACTTCTGCTAGCTCCTTAATAACCTTTAGCTGAATCCACTAAGTTGCTCTGGATCAAATCATTTCCTTAATGACTGAATTGTAGTAAACACTGATCACATTTGTTGTGATTTATTTTTTCAGTACTAACAACCGAGAAAAAACACCTTATTTACGGGACCAAACCCTGAATCGGTACAACCCACAATGCTTTGCAGCTCCTGGTCGAGGTCGTCTGTATTGTGTCTGAACCTCTTCCCTGGTTTAAACTGTCCTTTTTCCCATGCGATGATAAAAAGAGCCGAGGCAAAACGTGAGAGCAGTGAAGCTGACTACCTCAACGGACCGTGTTTAGAGTTGAGCCCCGGGATTTTCCCTTGCAGTTTAGTATCACAGCCTGGGTTTTGTTTTATAAGTGCAGTCGGGAGTAGCCGGCCCTTTATAGCTTGAAGACATTTCAGAGTTTTGACGGTAATCTGGGTGTGATTAGATTTGTCTGTGGGTGGGCAGTGTGACGTGAGAGAGAGGTCCGCAGTGATACAGTACCTGTTGCTTTTTTTTGAAGGGGTCGCTCTTCCTCCCTTAAACATGGATCCATGGTTCCATATTAGTCTACACTCCAGCTCGTACCTTCTGGCAATATAGCGCCTTTTATTTGCCAAATGTTCTTCTCGCTAGTTTCAAAGGTACTCATAGTGCAAAAAATGTGGACATTTGCTTGGAAGACATTCTTAAAATTCCCATTCCCAATTGGCAGGAATCATACCAGGTGCCATAATTGGCTGTGGTTTGAATGGAAAGTGCCCTGGCACCATTAGGAGCCAATCGGAGAATGGCGATAACTCTCAATCATAACTACAGGCATGGCCTAGAAACACTTGCCAACCAGCCGAGACACAGTTGGGTGGTATTTTTAGTTGGATTTATTTTAATCTGTAATGAGTTTTTAGTAGGGCTGCATGGAATCCACTTTATCATGAGTGATGATTGTATTCCTAAACTAAAAAGCATTGCCAATACAGGACAGGGCCTTCACCATCACAGGATAATGCAGTGGCTAGGGCGTCCTGACGGTTCTGGGTTCGATCCCAGACATAGAACAAGTTGGCTGAACTGCTCCTTACTTCTATACATCAGAATATACTGTACATTTGTTTGGAAGAAAGCTCCTCATAAATAACATAATAGTTTTAAAGGAAAGTGTAGCACTGTTTCTTTAGATCACATTTTTATAGAATTTGCTTACGGGGTGTTTTTTGTTGTTGTATTATCTGCGTTTGGTTTACTGTGATGGAAGATGTTAAAGTGTTGTCTCTGTAAGCTGTGGCCTATTTGAATGTTTTACAGTTTATTTTTGCATTTGAATTTGAATTTTATCGTGATCTTGTTTCAAAGATCAGGAGTAATATTGTTTACTGAGTTGGTGCAAAGAGAGAATCGTGTAGAACATGCTGGCACCGATTTAATTCATTGAAATAAACCGGTAGGACTACATGTATTAAAAAAACTAAAAGTCCAAATGGAGCCCTGGATAATAGTGCCTTCTTGTGAAACCAACCAAGATAACAGTTCATAACCAAATCGACTACACCGTACATGTTTTTGTTTTAATCCGGTATTTGCATTGATTACTAAGTTTTTTTGTATCTTTAAAGACACTATGTTATTATCATCATTCATGCTCACTGTGGTACATAGAATAATATTTAGAAGACATTTAAGAGAAACCTACGATTCCTGCCTTAGCTCCATTCAACTAATTCCACTATTAGTGGTGTACTCGTTAAGGTGGAGTAGTCTAGGACACTGCTAACACAACCTCATATTCAACAAGATTATGAAAAAAATGATCTTGTTAAAGTGTAATAATCCATTGTAATGATTAATCACTTGTTATAATGACAATCTAGCGATTGGAATATTTATCATCTTCATTTGGCAGCTTTACCTTAATGACGTGACCGACAATGTGGAAACTTCTTAACGATTTAATAACATAAAAAGGGAGGACACTTTGACTTGGAGAACCATGCCTTTTTATTTTTTATTATCAGTAGTGTGGGATGCTTTCTATGTGATGAATATGGCAGTTTGAGGCGAAGCAATAAGGGCCAAAGCTGCTTCGGGTTACACCTTATCTGAAACGTAACTGTGTGTCTGAGGTTATTTACTGAATTGGAATACACTAGCCACAGTCATGTACTCAACGTTTAGTTCCACGTTTAGACCTGTGATCCAGGTTCACACCATGCATAAAGTCCCAACCACATGGGAACGACGAGCGGTCTCATACGGCGAATTCAGGTTTCTGAAGTGTTAGCTCAAAGCATGCTAAAGCCATGGTCCGTCTGTCACGCCGTGTCCCTCTGGACTGCCAGTCGGGACCTGTGTTTTCGTCCTGCTTTAGCCCGAGTAAACAGTGTTATCCGCTGGGTCCCACGGCTGACTGACATCCTGGGCCCCACACTGCTCTTTTTGACTGCCAGTTTGTTCAAAAAAATCTAATAAAATCGATAAAACCTGACGAAATGGCGTTGAGAGTTTCACTTGAAATGAAAGAAAAGAGGGAGAACCTCAGTCTTAAAAATCCAATGTGGTCGACGCATCACTTGTCTTGACGTCTTCCTGACCAGGCTATTGAATAAACTTTGAAATCAACCGATACACAAACATTGTTTTGTATACAAGCTTTTATTATCTTTCCGGGGCAGTCATATTCATGTTTTCACATGTCATCATCAACATTATCACATACAAGTCTTAACCCTTCAGCTTTTGAATGTTCCACATGGCTAATTGAAAGCTTGTTTTGAACCACATTGGCCTCAGCCAACTTTTCCCATGAAGGCTTGGCAAAAACCTTTAACCACCAGTTCAACTTTTGACTGTTTGTCTCGACAGAATCTGGTCTGACCTGGGAATGGCCCCCGCCGATTTAATTTAACACCCGACTGGCAACGTTCAAGCTTTTGTTATTTGTTCAAAAATAAAAACATTTGACAGTAAACAATAACAAAAAAGGGGAGATTCACTCAAGGAAAGGGGTGAGCAGTGCAAAAGACAGAACGTGGTTACATTTAGTAGAGGGATGGGGGGAGATAGGAGGGTTAGGAGAAGGGTAAAAGGACAAGCACCACATTCACAGTATTACAGGCAGCAAGAGAGAGAGACAGAGAGCAAGAGAGGGCTCTGAACTGAGCCCTTCTGGGGGAAGTCTTGTTGTTTTTGAATAGGCACTTATGGTGATCAGGCCTCAAAGCAGAGACTGACAGAACGAAACAAGGACTGGGTGTGTGGTTTAAGCCTGGCTATCGTTTATACAAGAAAAACATCAGAAAAGACGGGACTGAGCTGAATTCTAAAAGGCTAAGTGAGCCTTGATGATCAAAAGTTGAATCCCTCAATATAACTGCTTCCTTCCATCTCTAAGACTCTCAAGTGTTTCTCTCTAAGTGTTTTTCTTGTGGAAAACGGGACTGGGCTTTTGAACTAGGTTGTGCCGGACTAGGCTACACTGGGACATAAGGTGGCCAGCAGGGGGGGGGGGAATCAATCAGGTCTGTAGAAGGGGGGGGGGGGAGGCGGAGCTTTCTAGAAGCACTTGCGGTGGACAATGCTTGGGCCTGCCTCGTCGTACTCCTGCTTGCTGATCCACATCTGCTGGAAGGTGGACAGGGAGGCCAGGATGGAGCCTCCGATCCAGACAGAGTACTTCCTCTCTGGGGGAGCGATGATCTGGAGAGGGGAAGGGGGCAGAAGGGAGAGGGTCAGATTGAGGGATGAAGGAAAGGGTGGATCAATGGTGGCTGGGTGGATGGATGGAGGGATGGTAAATCAATGGATGACAGATTGATGGATGGAAAGATGCATGTTCTTGAGCCCTTGATCAATTCTTGGTAGCTTTGGTGTTGGAATGGAATTAGAGAAGATGGAGATGCCATAAATACAAGAGATGGTGATGAAGCTATATCAGAAGTAAAAATAGAACTAAGATATACAAAACAGCCACGCCCAAGGGATTGAGATGAGCATATGCTTAGGGAGATTTGATCATTGCGAAACGAAGAAAGTGCGAAAGTGGGCCACCCATGGGAAACGTCAATGTTGCATTGGTCGCAATGTTAAATGAAGTGAAACTAAATGTGGGACTACCTTGATCTTCATGGTGGAGGGGGCCAGGGCGGTGATCTCCTTCTGCATGCGGTCAGCGATGCCGGGGTACATGGTGGTGCCACCGGACAGCACGTTGTTGGCGTACAGGTCCTTACGGATGTCGATGTCACACTTCATGATGCTGTTGTAGGTGGTCTCGTGGATGCCGGCGGACTCCATGCCTTAGGGGGAGAAGGGGAGAAGGAGAGAGAGAAAGGGACATGATTGGCTGAATATATCATGCTCAGTATTTGGTTGCATAACAACAAATGCCTGGTTGAAGTTACGTGTGAATAATAAAAAAAAATGAGTTGTTCTGAATATTTCTAGGTGGAGTAATTTCCCAGGCAAGTATGTGGAAAAAAAGAATCCGAATTTGGGGTGGTTCTTTTCTATAGAAACTGACCAATGAAGGAGGGCTGGAAGAGGGTCTCGGGGCAGCGGAACCTCTCGTTGCCGATGGTGATGACCTGTCCGTCGGGCAGCTCGTAGCTCTTCTCCAGGGACGAGGAGGTGGCGGCGGTGGCCATCTCGTTCTCGAAGTCCAGAGCCACGTAGCACAGCTTCTCCTTGATGTCACGCACGATTTCTCTCTCAGCTGCAATGCAGATACAACAGGAGAGGAACGTTGCCTTTAGAAGCGCTAGGTCTTAACCCTTGACCCATTTGACACTGATCCCAAAATTGGCAAACGTCAATCGTTTCCAAATTATTGCAAATAAGCCAACAAAAATATCTACTTCTTAATTGGAAGCCAAATAATAAATAATTAACGACGATAATTAACCCTGCGTCCAACCACATTGATCCAGCATCAAAATTGTAACCATCCAACCAAACTTTTGAAGACGTTAAATATTCAACAGTCTTTATACAGCCGTGAGCACGCTACCAGTGGTGACGAAGCTGTAGCCCCTCTCGGTGAGGATCTTCATGAGGTAGTCGGTGAGGTCTCGGCCCGCCAGGTCCAGCCTCATGATGGCGTGGGGCAGAGCATAGCCCTCGTAGATCGGCACGTTGTGGGTCACGCCGTCGCCAGAGTCCAACACGATACCTGTCGGGACAATAAATCGTTCAACGTACTACCAGAAAAATATTGGTAATCTTTCAACATCACTACACTTAGGTTTATTCAATTTGAACAACTGCCAATTGGTTTCTTGGACTCAATAAAGAAATATTCGAAGTAATTTGACATGCACTTTACTGCCATCTAGTGGTCTGAAAATGTAAGGTGGCACTTTTAGGTTTCCTATAATCGTTCCTCTACAAAACATGACATAACTTCTGCCTGTTGTGATCGCAACATAACGTTACATTATTTGACTAATGATGTACTGTACCCAAAAACTAGGAGATTGTTTGGCTGCATACCTGTGGTGCGACCGGAAGCGTAGAGAGACAGGACAGCCTGGATAGCTACATACATGGCTGGAACGTTGAAGGTCTCAAACATGATCTGGAACCAGAAGGTCAAATGTTAGGGCTCAGATAACGATATTGTATGTGTTTGGACTGAATTTGTGTATAATAAGTATGTGCATGATCTCAATCTCAATCTCAAAGTTTGTACTGAATGTGTGTGAACTGAATTAGCATGTGTGTGTGTGTGTGTGTGTGTGTGTGTGTGTGTGTGTGTGTGTGTGTGTGTGTGTGTGTGTGTGTGTGTGTGTGTACCTGGGTCATCTTCTCCCTGTTGGCCTTGGGGTTAAGGGGGGCCTCCGTCAGCAGGGTGGGGTGCTCCTCAGGGGCAACACGCAGCTCGTTGTAGAAGGAGTGATGCCAAATCTGACCAATTGGAAAAGGAGGAGAAAATGCATAGGAATGAAGCCACAACCAATCACAGCACAGATGAAAACATCTCCTTTGGAAACCTTAGCTGTAAAATGAACCATCGCAATAAATGATAAGTTAGGATCATAGAATGGACATAAAAGTGAATGGCACTTTGGTTTTACTTTGTCAATAGGTCCACATTATAACATTTAAAAGACACTAGAACAACTAGTGGAACTACCAATAATATTGTTTGGTGGTGATTCTGCAATGATTTACATCGGCTGACCAGACTCTACTAAAATAACTCCTAAAATCATGGAACCCTGTTGGTTTCTCCACTACTAGACGAGGGGGCCAAGGACCATCAGCTTGGTCATGGAGAGCGTGTGTCTCTGTGTGAGCTCCTGGGGCTGAGATGGGGACATTTTAATGGATGGGTCCCAAGAAGGCTGCTTACAGCCGAGAAGAGCCGTCACCAACATGAGAAACAACACCATGTGCTGTGTCCCATCTGTCATTGAGATG
>NC_140291.1:5202041-5219541 GCF_964030765.1 Micromesistius poutassou | reverse complement strand
TCTCCCCTGACGCTACCTCTATCGCTAAACCCTATGTCTCCTTTCTCTCTGACCTCTCTTTAAATCTCTACCTTTTTGCCTCTTCTCCTTTCCTGGCCCTTTTCCTCTTCCTCCTCCTCCTCCTCCTCCTCCTCCTCCCCCTCTTTCTCTGCCCCTTCATACTTGTGTCCTTAGCCTACCCAAACATTTACAAAAGAGAGAGAGAGAGAGAGAGAGAGAGAGAGAGAGAGAGAGAGAGAGAGAGAGAGAGAGAGAGAGAGAGAGAGAGACTAATGGGAAGAGAGGAGGGATGAGGTGCAGGGTGTAGAGGGGGAGACTGAGAGAGGGAGACTGATGGTGGAGTACCATATTTAGTCATAAACTGTGGGAATCAAATGTTTTTCTCTTCCTTCTGCTAGTAGCAGACCTGGCAGCTGCAAGTGTGTGTGTGTGTGTGTGTGTGTGTGTGTGTGTGTGTGTGTGTGTGTGTGTGTTGATGGGTGTGTGTGTGTGTGTGTGTGTGTGTGTGTGTATGTGTGTGTGTGTGTGTGTGTGTGTGTGTGTACATGTGTGTGTGTGTGTGTGTGTGTTTGTGTGTATCCTTCAGTTGCTCTGTACATGCTTGTTTGGCAAGGGTTTCACAGCCACCGTTTACTCAACTATCACGCCCTGATTAGATTTAAGCTGATCCCAATCATGCAGTCATGTTACGTATCTGTGCCTCTGTGGTGGAAGTTGACATTTAATTGTATTGTTCAAAGGATTGAAGACATCTAAATTCCAATGGTGAATGCCAAATTCCAAATTCTGGATTTGTTTCATGATCAGGTTAGCTGTCACAACATTCCTTTTGAGTGTGCCACATGGCTGCCAAATTTCAGAATTCCAGAATACTTCCATGTCCGATTGTAACTCTAGGAAAACATTGACCAAATTCCACCACACCAGCCAAGTAAATGTGAGCGAAGGTGTGTTTAGCCACTTCGACATGCACGCTACAGAACATCGCTTTCAACCGGCTGTTCCTCATGGCCAAGGCACTCCATGTCAAATCCCACCACCTACAACCCTTACCCTAACCCTAACCCTGCCCCCTGTGGCTCCCTGTCTCAAGACAGTTAAAAAGACAAGTGTACCACAGGCCAACGATGGCTTGACACACACCACAGAATGGTGCCATTGACAGAACCAGAGCCATTGAACCATCTGGTCATCTCACCCAGATCCATCACAACATAAACCACATGCAACAGCCTCAGCCTGCACCACCCCCCCTCCACCCATCTGCCTTGTTTCAGCCCCGTCAAACCACTGTCCGACCCCACACATTGAACCTGTGGGGTGTACACACACAAGCCTTGTGTGTACAGTAGTCCCGCTCAGTCATGATGGAGCATGCAGGAGCAAAGTTTGAACCGTTGCTCAGAACATACAGCAGCAAAATCAAAAATCAATCAAATCAAAATCAAAAAAAAAAAAAAAAAGCAACACTATTCTAAGATAGCGGCAGCTCCAGGCAATGGCCCAGAGAACCGCAGAGAACCGCAGAGAACCGCAGAGAACCGCAGAGAGCCGGGCGCTGGGCATCCCTTACCTTGGCTGTGCTGGGCTTGGCGTGGGGAGTGGGGAAGGGGCCTTTCTGCAGTGAGCTGCTGGGTTGAAGTGGGCCTCATTTACCTCTCCACACAGTTTATCAACCCCTGGTCCCCCCCCCCTTCCCTGCACCACCCCGCCCCCCCGGCCGCCTCCTCCACCTCTCCATCACTCGAACCCGGCCCCCCACCCCCGCCCCCTCCAACACTGCCATCCCAAACATGGAGTGGGATCTCCTCTCTCCTCCAGGCCAGCTCGCTGTCCTGCCCCGGCTTGCTTCCTTATAGGGCAGGCCCCGGGGGAAGCGGCCAATCACGTCGCTCGGTGCGCCCAACGAGACTCGCTCCCATCATTCAGTGCATTCCAGCGGCCGTCGTCCCCTTTTTCTGTGAAGGGGAGAGAGAGAGAGAGAGAGAGAGAGACAGAAAGAGGGAGAGAGACAGAGAGAGACCCAGAGAGAGGGAGAGAGACAGAGAGAGACAGAGAGACAGGGGAGAGAGGGAGAAAGTGGGTTGCACAGACACAGATGCACGCACACACACACACACACACACACACACACACACACACACACACACACACACCACATTAACACAAATACAGAATTCATTCACTTAGGTATGTGTGGTGCAGTAGTTTATTGGATAGAAAACAGGGATACACAAGAAAAGACACATGCCTGGACACACACGAATACGGAGATATTCACACACACACACACACACACACACACACACACACACACACACACATGCATAAAAACAAACACATACACACAAATGCACACACACACACACACACACACACACATGCATAAAAACAAACACATACACACAAATGCACACACACACACACACACACACACACACACATGCTTGGTAAGTGTGTGTCGAGTGTTGCATTGTCCCAGGTGGTCAAAAGAAGCCCCAGACGAACCTGTAATGCATTCTGTAAGGACCCCATAGTGTGCAGGTGGTGTACCCGATGGCACGCCTGAACAAAAGTTGTACTGTGCATCTCGGGGAGTTCAAGGGGTGCTGGGGGATACAGGACCCTCCGAGCTGATGACTCATGTCTGGCCCCCCCATCACCACACTGCTGACCCCCCCGAGGCCACCGAGGAATACAGCAGGCCAGCGGCCCCCCAGTCATGTCTGCACCACAAGCCCATGACCTGCCACTGACACTGTAGCCCATAAGCTATAAGTGTGTGTGTGTGTGTGTGTGTGTGTGTGTATCAGTAGTGTGCTGTCAGTGCTGTCACTTCAGTTGTGCATGTGTTGACAGGAGCCTTCTTCCACTTTTCCTTGATAAGTGTGTGTGTGTGTGTGTGTGTGTGTGTGTGTGTGTGTGTGTGTGTGTGTGTGTGTGTCTGCATTTGCATGTGCAACTGTGTGTGTATGTGTTTTTGTGTATGTGGTGTGTCTGTGTGTGTGGTCTTGGTGTGTGTGTGTGTGTGTGTGTGTGTGTGTGTGTGTGTGTGTGTGTGTGTGTGTGTGTGCATGTGCATGTGTGTTCGACTGTGTGTTTGCGTCTGCAACCTTGTCTGTGTGTATGTGTGCGTCTTTGTGTGTTTACATCTGCTCTTGCATGCATGTAAAGTTAAGGCCTAAACAACAGCAGTAGTTAACAAAACAACATCCATGTGTGTGTGTGTGTGTGTGTGTGTGTGTGTGTGTGTGTGTGGCTTGTCGCATGTTTTTCACTGTTTGACATGCGTGACATTTGCGCTGATGATAAACAAACTGCTGGTCAGGGGAGATCTCCAAGGAGGCTTTGGCTAAATTATGTGTCTGCATGTTATTTATACACAAGCATCACCACCAGCGGCCCCTGGGGGCCACGGCACGGGAGTGGCTGTGTGAGTATGTGACAGAGAGAGAGAGACATATAGAGAGAGGACAGAGAGCTAGTGAAACACGATTAGCTGGTAGAGTATGTCACAGAGAAAGAGACCTATAGAGAGAGAAGAGAGAGATAGTGAAAGACGATTAACTATGAGAGTAAGTGACAGAGAAAGAGAAAGACACGGCTAGCACAACTAATACGCTAACTCCCCCAGGATGTTGTGTGTGTGCATCAAAGGGGTCAGGGGAAAGCTGAGATGAGGGTGTGTGTGTGTTATACGTTTGCAGGTGTTGTGTGTGTGTGTGTGTGTGTGTGTGTGTGTGTGTGTGGTGTGTCCAGAGGGCTGGGGCAAATAGCGGCGCTAGCGTCTTCATCTGCATTATCTTGTGTGTGTACTATGAGGATGTTCTTCAGGTTTTAATCCTTGTTTAATGTTGTCACTCATTCATCAATGTCACTCATATATGACAAATTCATTCCATGAATGGTCTTGTCATAGTCTCCTGCAAACCTAAAAATAAAATAAAGCGTAGTGCGCTATGCTTTGCATCAACATTCTGACATTGGAATACACTTTAATACGGACTAATACACATTTTAATACACACAAATACACGATTCAGTGAAATAGATCCAACGTGGGTTCCAGAGGCCAGACATTTTATTTTTAGCCAGATGATATACTGGACAGTTGTTTTGCTTTCTGAACGAGATGGCTGTCTCTGATGACCTCACTCGCTCACTTCCTGGTCTGCAGGGGTCCAAAGGTCAAAGAGGGACAGGAGAGATTTAGAGGGTTTGAACAGTGACTCATCACATCTCATGTGATACAATGGGAATGAAAAAGACACATAACCACACCTCTCATCATGAGAGGCGTTAGCTTAGTTGTGTCTGAATATTCTTTGTTCATGGTAAACTATATGATTGGGCTCATAATCCGTGTCATTTGTTGTAATGTCAGGTGTGGTAACGTGGAGTGGCGACAGACTAAGAAGTGGTGAATATTTGTTTCTTCCGTTTTCTCTCTCTTCATACACGTATGAGACATTGTTCATTACTTAAAGCACATTGCTCATTTGGTAATAAAACTGCTTATAACCACATAAACAAATCTCAGAGCCATAAATGATGGACACTATATCTCTCTCTCTCTCTCTCTCTCTCTCTCTCTCTCTCTCTCTCTCTCTCTCTCTCTCTCTCTCTCTCTCTCTCTCTCTCACACTCCCCTCCTGATATGGCAGTTGGATTTACGCACAGGATTTGTGTTGTAAGGAATTATAGCCTCACACCATAAGAAATAGTTACACACACACACACACACACACACACACACACACACACACACACACACACACACACACACACACACACACACACACACAGACACACACACACACACCTAAAGGGCTGGCTGAGATAATGACATCACTGGTTTACACGACGTATTCCACAATCCCCTTCTTTGGAAAGACCCCAGATCCAAACCTGTAATGCTAACACACACCCACCACACACACACACACACACACACACACACACACACACACACACACACACACACACACACACACACACACACACACACTCCAGACTCATCCCCAAGTTAGGACTGCCGTGGCTTCTGTTGGGCCAGAGAGAGGGTCTTGCAGCCCGACTGGGGGCCCACGTCAGGGCTGCTCTCTTACGGGGACGTGTGAGGGAGAGCAGCATTTAGACAAATTATTGAAACAAACCATGACATCTGATATTCTACTCAAATATGTGTTGTACTCGTTTTGCGAGTACAACACATGGTAGTAGGAAAGTCTTGTGGTTATGGGTGTTTGACTCCCAGGTTCTGAGCGTGGGTCCACCATGTCAGTGTGTTATGCTCTAGGATGTTATGTCTAAACTAAACTGCATGACATGGTGGTGCCGTTTAGAGCATCCTTGAGCATGATGCCCGGACACATTTTTGTTTTGGCCAAAGCATAGCTTGTTTCCTCATCATCATACTGTGGACAGATGGACACAGATGGACCCCCCCCCCCCCCACTCCTCCATGTGCTCACTAGAGACAAGAGCTGTCACGGAACGGCCAGGCCTTTCAGAACTAGACAGGGAGGACTGACACACACACACACACACACACACAGGTTTTCAGGTTTGTTCTTGTTTTGTTGTGTTTTTGTTTGTTTTAGGAAAACTGTGTGCCTATCAGATCATGGAGGGGATATGTTTTCCTGTGTGTGTGTGTGTGTGTGTGTGTGTGTGTGTGTGTGTGTGTGTGTGTGTGTGTGTGTTTGTTTGTGTGTGCGTTTTTGTGTGTGTGTGTGTGTGTGTGTGTGTGTGTGTGTGTGTGTGTGTGTGTGTGTGTGTGTGTGTGTGTGTCTGTCTGTCTGGAGAGGGAGAGAGGGAGAGAGAGAGAGAGAGGGAGAGAGAGAGAGAGAGAGTGTGTGTGTGTGTGTGTGTGTGTGTGTGTGTGTGTGTGTGTGTGTGTGTGTGTGTGTGTGTGTGTGTGCTGACAGGCATGGAGTATGTGTTTTCCAGTGTTTAATGTAAGAAGAAATGTGGGGAATGTTTCCTACAGGGCAAAGCACTGCAGACTAAACACATAATGGCTTGTTTTTCCTCTTGTTTTCTTTCAATCTGTCCCTTGCTATGGTCCATTTAAACCTTGAAGCCACCAGAAACTACATTCCAGTTAAAACAAGTAATGAGATACATCAGCAAGACTTCCCTCCCATAAACTCCCAACGTCTCTACCCCTTTGCATCCACTCACCCAACCAACCATCCATCTATCCACTCACCCAACCAACCATCCATCTATCCACTCACCCAACCAACCATCCATCTATCCACTCACCCAACCAACCATCCATCTATCCATCCATCTATCCATCCAACCATCACTTTCATCTCTTCTCTCTGTTCTCCCTCTCTAAATCCTACTTTATAACAGGGTTGTGTAGCCTAGCCTAGCGTAGCGTAGAGTAACATAGCATAGATTAGCATAATTTACATATGCAGAAAACAGCATCCCATATCCTAGATCAGCACAAATGCACTCTCTCTCTCTCTCTCTCTCTCTCTCTCTCTCTCTCTCTCTCTGTATCTCGCCAGTCCCTGCATGTCCTATCCTCTCTCGGCCACTCCCTCTGTCTCCCCCTCTCTCTCTCTCTCTCTCTCTCTCTCTCTCTCTCTCTCTCTCTCTCTCTCTATCCAGCCCCGATGTCCTATCCTCTCTCGGCCACTCCCTCTGTCTCCCTCCATCTCTCTCCGCTAGTCTATCCCGTCCCACCAACAGCAGTATTGTCCGTCTGTATCTTTGATACCAAAAAAGGAAAGCGCTGGGTAAATAAGAAGGACCGGGCCATACTCTATCCTCCCCGCCCCTGCGGCTCCCTCCTTCCTTCTCCCTCTCTCCTTTCCTCCCTCTCTGTTTCTCTGTGTGCATCCTAAGCATGTATGCTTGATTTGCTTTGACGATCCTTTCTATAAAGTACAGGATGGTATTTTTGGTACAGCTTTTGTTCACATTTTTTGTGTGAAAACTAAATATTTAATTGGGGCACATGTGTGTGTGGGTGTGTATGTGTGTGTGTGTGTGTGGGTGAGCGAGTGTGTGTCTGTATGTCTGTAAGTCAGTATGTGTGTTTGGTTTTGTGTGGCGGTATGAGCGAGTGTGTTTTTGAGTGTGTGTGTGTGTGTTGTGTGTATATTTGTGTGTGCCTGCATGCGTCTGTGTGTGTGTGTGTGTGTGTGTGTGTGTGTGTGTGTGTGTGTGTGTGTGTGTGTGTGTGGTGTCTATTTGCCTCCAGTATGTCCTTGTTTAGCTGTGCTCACTGTTCATCTTCCTGCAGTCCCACCCTGGGCGAGAGACGGGCAGTCTGAGGGTGGGACAGAGCGAGAGAGAGTATGCAGTAGTAGTAGCACGTGCAGTGTGTGCAGTGTGTGTTGTGTGTGTATGTGCGCGTGCGGTGTGCTCTATATTGGGTGTTAAATATCAAATTCAACATTTCATCGTCCTGTAACCCACACTTAACATACCTCCAATGTACAGTTGAGACTACATGTAAGTAACTTTTATCTGGATCAGCTGATTTATTGTCATGTTTGTGAAGCAAAGTAACAGTCACACACACACACACACACACACACACACACACACACACACACATACACTGCATGGGGAAGGAGGTCTTTGACCGAAAATGGCAAAACAGCTGGACTCTTTAAAGGGACGGCCTGCACTAGCTTTTGATTGGTCGACTTACGTCAACATAAAGAGGTGGTAACAAGCCCAGCAGAAATGGAATGTGTGTGTGCGTGAGTTCCTGTTTGTGAAATCCAGTGAAACTGGTATATTCTTTGAAGACACACATAAGTGGTGAGAATGGTTAGAATCCATATTTTACGTTAACCGTTTTCTGTAACACTATCGTTTCCACTGCATATATCTGTCTCCTTCTGCTTTCGGTGCACTTATCGTATCGCCATAGTTTTTCAGTATTTCTCTCTGAAATGTCTTTCTCTCCATCTTCTATAGCAGTGAAGAAATCCCACGACTACAGCAATGTGCTGGGTCCCTCTAGAGGTTGTGATAGGAATAGCTTTATGTAGAATATATTTCTAAATGGACGCAACATTACCAGCAGGTGTCCATGTATACTTGGGAATGTTGCTTTTGGATTTAGAGCTTAGAGCGCTTCAACGCAGTTCATTCATGTTTTAATAAGCAGCAATCACTTTTTAAAGACATTTAATTACCAAGTACAAACTGTACAATCATTTAAAACCAATAAGAGACAATATTTTCAAAGAGATACGTTGAAGAAAAATATTAGAAGGAAAAAAATTATAAATGTAATGAAATAAAATATGACTAGAATTTCACATACCGAATGGCAACTTTTTGCCCGTAAATACTACTCTCTGAACAAAGCTTTAAAGGATATTTTGAGTTCAAATGTTTGTTTAAATCAGTACAATCAGGTTTTCTTTACTTGTTATCATTATATAATTATTAAGCCTAGCCTACATAGGTATTACATTACATTTTCAAGAAGTGATGCAATTTCTTCTCCTTTCTCCTCTATTGTTCCTGGCTCGCCGCGCCATTCACTCTATTCCTCTCACTTTTACTGTATGTTCTTTGTATTGCGTGTCTTTTGTTACAATTCCTGTTCTATTTTTATCTGACATGTATTCTGCAAAACACACATGCACACACACACACACACACACACACACACACACACACACACACACACACACACACACACACACACACACACACACACACACAGTGTTACTTTCTGACTCTCAGTCACAATAGAAAGCAATTTCCTGTTCACTTTCGTTTTCTACCATAGAAACAGGGCTTCACTTCTGGGAAATTCCAGAGGCAACACTTTTGTGATGTCACCTTCCCTCCTTCCTTCCTCTTCCCTCAGGCTGTGATTTCCTTTTTCTTCGATGTGCTCATCACGAGTAGACAGTCCAACTTGTTTTAGGCTAGGCTGAAACCAACTTGAATGTGTGAAAACACTTATTTTTTATGTTTATAATCCTTTATTTTATCAGGAAATTTTCCCATTGAGATTTAAAATCTATTTTTCAGTGGAGTTCTGGCCAAGAAAGCAGCATAAACATAAAAGTTTGGGTGTGGGGGGGGGGGGGGGAAGGAAGGAAATGACGGCAGAAAATGAAAAAGAAAACGAAAGTGAACACGTCAGGACAGGAACTTGCTTTTTATTGCATGTGACTGAGAGTCAGAAAGTAACACTGTGTGTGTGTGTGTGTGTGTGTGTGTGTGTGTGTGTGTGTGTGTGTGTGTGTGTATGTGTGTGTGTGTGTGTGTGTGTGTGTGTGTGTGTGTTTGTGTGTGTGTGTGTGTGTGTGTGTGTGTGTGTGTGTGTGTGTGTGTTGCATGTGTGTTTTGCAGAATACATGTCAGATAAAAATAGAACAGGAATTGTAACAAAAGACACGCAATACAAAGAACATACAGTAAAAGTGAGAGGAATAGAGTGAATGGCGCGGCGAGCCAGGAACAATAGAGGAGAAAGGAGAAGAAATTGCATCACTTCTTGAAAATGTAATGTAATACCTATGTAGGCTAGGCTATATATATATTTTAATAATTATTAAAATGATGTCGTAGATTATGCCCCCCCCCCACACACACACACACACACACACACACACACACACACAAACACGCCCCCACCACAGAAACAGGGCTTCACTTCTGGGAAATTCCAGAGGCAACACTTTCGTGATGTCACCTTCCTCTTCCCTCAGGCTGTGATTTCCTTTTTCTTCGATGTGCTCATCACGAGTAGGACAGTCCAACTTGTTTTAGGCTAGGCTGAAACCAACTTGAATGTGTGAAAACAATTATTTTTTATGTTTATAAACCTTTATTTTACCAGGAAATTTTCCTGGTAAAATAATTTTCTTGAGTCCTGGCCAAGAAAGCAGCATAAACATAAAAGTTCCACATTTAACATTTAAAAAACAAAATTCACATTTCAAATACAATACAAGACACAAAACACAATAAGACAAATCACAATAAAGCATAAATTCCATTTGTCAGTAAGTCAGTGCTCAGTAACCGGACATGTACAGTTTGTGGTTAAATAGTCCTTAATCCTGTTTTGTAATTGTTCATGGTGATTTGGGATTCCAGTTTAAGGTTATCCTGTAGCTTACACCAAGATGAGGGTGCAAAATATTTAAAAGCACTTTCAACATAGTGTGCATCCGAAGAACGTTCTACATAATAAAACTGCTAGACCGAGTGATACGAGTACTGTTAGTTCTAGGAGCCAGTAGAGAACACAAATAAGGAGGTAGTTTGTGCAAAATTGCACAAACACACACACACACACACACACACACGCACACACACACACACACAGACACACACACACACACACACACACACACACACACACCACACACCTTGTTTCCATGCGGAACAAGACTCCTTCTGAAATATAATGGTAGATTATGTCATTATTTGTGCAATAGAACAGAATAGGACAATAGAACGGGAAACACAGGAAATAGATGGAGGGAGCTGGGCGAGCGAAGATATGAGGTTGAATAGACAGGTTAGCAGAGTACACCGGTTGACACCAGTTTTTATCCTATGATCTGACTGCCAACCTTCTATTAACAACACTGCCACCACCACACCCTCTGCTGAAGATGCTCTCTGATGTTCCCGATTGCCCTTCCAATACAATTGTTTACGTATATTTAGTGATTTTAGCAACCTTTTTCCTTACTGTGGTCTAACCTAGTTGCACTTTACTAACTGTTAACAGTCAGAATGTTTTGATTATTTTATTGGAAGCTTTTTTAATCGGGAAGTCCCTTGAGAGATTCAGATCTCTCAAGGGAGATCTTGCCAAGTGAGCACAGCAGTACACGTCACCCAAGGGTTATAAACTTATGAGGGTTATGAACTTATGATGTAATTGCCATGAAACACATCTGTCTTTTCAAGGATGGCATACAGGTATATATTTGTGACAGTTCCTAACCAGGCTAAAGAGAGTTCCTCACCAACAGCTTTTATGATTTTCATCTAGATGGCTACTCTACCGGTTAGCCTACCCAGGATCTGCTTGGATCTTGGTAGAGCAGCTTTCTTCTATTTTTCTCAAGTTGTAGGCTGATGTAGACCGGGCTTGGCCAATAACAGCTCAAGTTGAGACCAAAAGTTATGAGCAATTGATTTACGGTTGCAACAGACAACACTAGACAATAAACAGACTAACATGTAACACCATAATGACCCCAAAAAGGTCCCTCTGCTTTGACGCTACTACGACCACCATGCAGGTAGCATCATCCTAACCCCCCTAAATGCTTCACAGGGCTGGTATATAAAGACTAGAGCTTCAGCTAGCCCCAGCCACATGGCAAGTCTACCATCTAGTTGAGGAAAAAAAAGCTGTTTGTGAACATTATCGAAGCTCTGGGAGCGAGCGATAGACAAGGTAATACATTTGGTTTTCTTAGCATTAAGAACCAACTTGAGGCCATACAATGAGGCTGAGTCAGGGAAGAGGCCACTGAGTAGTCTAAACATGTTAAGGAGTCGCAAGCCATTTTTTTGCGGCCTTGCAGACTTGCAGACTTCTGAAATTGCGGTTACGACCAAATTAGATACTTTTTGACGTCAATGGGTTGGTGTGCGCTTGTTTGTCTATGTTTGTGTGTGTGACGTCCAACAACTCATGTTCTGTCTGTTAAGTGGGAAAAAAAATCATTGTGCAGCTGGAATAGAAGTGGCTGTGCTGTTGGCCTGTTGATACAAGGCAATGCTATTGCAAATAAAGTTTTGCTTATATGTGTGTATGGATATGTGTGTGTGTGTGTGTGTGTGTGTCTGTGTTTGTGAGAGAGAGAGGCTGTTTGCTGTTACGACCGACAGAGCCCCCGTGGTTGGTAAGCAGTGGGGATTCGTTAATCAGAAGATGTTTTGGCATTATCACTTTAGATGGGGAGGCGAGCAGCAGCAGTAATGTAATAAGTAAATAATTTTTTTTTTTTACATTGTAAAACGGCACGGGATATCCCAAAGGTTAGGGTTAGGGTGTGTTAGGACCCTGGATTAATTGTATCTGTTTCCATGGTGTTGGGTGGGAGGGTGTGTGTGTGTGAGGGGGAGAGAGAGAGAGAGAGAGAGAGAGAGAGAGAGAGCGAGATATATATATATATATACTGTATATATATATATATAGAGAGAGAGAGAGAGAGAGAGAGAGAGAGAGAGAGAGAGAGAGAGAGAGAGAGAGAGAGACAAACCAGAAAGCTCAGGGTGTAGTCATCGGTTGTGTCCTAACCAGGTTGAAGCTTGTTGCGCCATGGAATGTCCTGCACCTTAACATAAAAAAGTGTTAACAAATAAATGAGGAATGGCATAGATTTGGCACCCACTGACATTTTCCAGGCGTGAAGACACACACCAAAGAACAAATGGTAGCAACATATTTATCTGAACATTTTAGAAATGAGCCAAATGTATCACACAGTTTTACAAAACAATAAATCCATAAAAAAGTGGAACTTTAGCTCAGAAGTTAGTGCAATTGAATACATCTTTAATAAAGGAATGAGAGAAAGTCCGGAGACAGAAGAGGAGAGGCGTGCGCCGGTTAAACTCTTAGAATTGATTATCAACGAAAAATGGGTCTGGAGGGCTTATTTGATGTGTGTACATGCCAAAAAAAAAGACCCTGGGTTAAATTTTGCCGTAATTACGCTTTAAGGTGCAATACAACTTCTGCACATGAGTGGAGTGGACCACTGGGCTGTTCCCCACACAGATAATATGGACAGTTTTTCCGGACCGACTGGAAGTCCCCACTCCCTATCTGTTCCAGACTCTGGACACAACAATTGCTGTCTGTCTGTCTGTGAACTATCACTCACCCTGTAATCGGACACGGTGGAACTATTTTGAAGATGCCAACATCTAGAACAAGAACCAACAACGTTCAAGCAGGATCTCCATTCAACTCTAACAAACCAGCCAGAACGTGCATTTTGATGTAGCTGGATTAAATCTTTATGTGCAGCCGGATAAGAGGTGACTAGGCCTGTTGATACGAGTCAATCATATTATAAATTATTGATTGCTTATGCGTATGTGTCTGAATATTTCTGTGTGTGTGTGTGGGTGTGTGTGTGAATGTTTGGGTTTGTGAGAGTGTGAGAGACTGTGCATATAATTGTGTGTGTGTGTGTGTGTGTGTGTGTGTGTGTGTGTGTGTGTGTGTGTGTGTGTGTGAGAGAGAGAGTGTGTGTGTGAGTGCATGTGGGTGCGTGTGTGTGTGCGTGCATGTGTGTGAGTTTGTGCATGTGCATGTGTGTGTGTGTGTGTGTGTGTGTGTGTGTGCGCATGCGTGTGCGTGTGCGTGCGTACGTGCATGTGTGTGTGTATGTGGGTGTGTACGTGCGTGTATATGTGGGCGTGGGTGTGTATACGTGCGTGTGCGTGCATGTGTGTATATGCGTGGGTGGACGTGCTTGTATTTTTTTGTCACAGCCCAGCAGTTTCTCTCTCCAGTGTGTACTACCTGTGTTTGTTCCCAGGAGCCTGACCCACGCACAACGATAGGAACTACCTGTGTGGCAAGGCCTTATAAGGGCCTCTCACCACCTCTCTCACCACCACTCTCCCTACCTCTCTCCCTGCCTCTCTCCCTGCCTCTCTCTCACTGCCTCTTTAGCCTAGAATCCGGCTTCATCCCAACCCTGTGCACTACGTACCACATACTACAGTGTGTAGTGTTCACTGGCTGCCTTTAAGTATACAAGCCAAAAGAAAGCATATTTTTGGGCATACTACAGTGTCCTGGACTTGAATCCGAAGGTCAAAAAACGATGGCAGACGCACTACAAACCCACTGAGCAGCTGTTGTGTCCATCATTTGCACATCTGGGTACTTTTAGTATACGTTTTATTTTTTTTCATGATCCGTGTAACTATGATTTAAGAGACAGTACAAACTAGTCTCGCCTGCTGAAAAAACTCAGGTGTAGTACAGTATATTGTTCATTAACTCCTGCAAACCAGCCTTGGAAACAATGTGATAAAAAAACAAGGGAAAACGAGAGGGAGACTTAGGCTGGGTTGCACCGACATGGATTAACTCTTAAACTGGATTAAATCAATGTTTAACTGTTAACCGTGTTGCACCAACTTTAAACCTAGTTTAAACTTAGTTTCATATTAATCCTGGTTATATTTAACCCTTTGGTAATCTCAGTTTAAACTCCATTTAAACTGAGATTAAATTTAAGTCTGTTGCACCAGTAGTTTTAAACCTATTCTTAACCTGGTTTAACGGTTATATTTAAACCACCTCTGGAGGAGGTTTATGTTAGGTTTATCACAGTTTTCTTGACAACATGGCTGTATATCTTCGCTGAATGGGGTTAGAGGAAAGAGTTAATCGCAGGAAAATTAGAGATAGGTTAAACCCAATTGAATTTTATGAAAATAGTTTTCACAGCTGCGGGATCATATCAATGATTTTCTTTGACCTGAGCTACCATGTTGGAGAAACCTTGAGGGTCCGTAATCATTGGTGGTGGTCCTCCGTCAGTTTGAAACATCTTCTCTCTTCTGCCGCGTCCATTTTTGCCTTTTTTATTTTATTTTATTTAACCTTTATTTATCCAGGTGAGTCCCATTGAGACCTTTAGCCTCTTTTTCAAGGGAGCCCTGAAAAAATAAAAAATAAAAAATAAAAACGAGAGAGCTGGTGAATATATTGTGGTCCATCTTTATCAAGCATATATCGTGAATTTTTTCACATTTCGCTGGAATCATTGTCCATCATCGCAGACACTGAACACGAACTAATCCTATTTTAATCCTTGTTTAAACTAGTTTATCTAATCCCTAAATTGGTGCCCATGTTGGTGCAACCCAGCCTTAGTCTTACTGATGAATCATGTATCTGCAGGCAGATTATTATCTGTGAGACCAGTCTCACAAATCAGACATTACATAATATCTAATGTCTGATTGCAGATGAGGTGAATCTGGATGAATGTGGAATTTCTAATTATTTAGCTTTATATTATATATATATATATGTTTTCAACCATTCATGTTGCTGGTGGCCATTATCTGTAATTGGTTAATTGGATAAACCAGACTCTGGTAAACTGTAAAAAAAGTGTCCCCATCTTAAGGCTTTATCCACTTGTGCCAATGAGTTTCTCTTCAGTAGAAATCTCCATAACGACTGCTAAATGTTTGCCAAATGCGGTATTTGACCAATAAGAATAAAGTATTTATCAAAACCGTGTTATAATAAGCCTTTCACTATTGTAGTACAGGTATATGATGACATTGGGGAATGCTGCCAGTCTCCACATTGCGCAGCCTGAACACACAAGCACAATTTAATTATTTCCTGGAATCCCAATACTTTCTTGAAGATGGAATTGATCGCCAAAATGATAAGGCTTGTGTGGGTGTATGTGTGTGTGTATTTGGGTGTGTGCCCATGTGTGAGTGTGTGCGTGCGTCTGTGAGTCAATGTGTGTGTGTGTGTGTGTGTGTGTGAGTGTGTGTGTGTGTGTGTGTGTGTGTGTGTGTGTGTGTGTGTGTGTGTGTGAGAGAGAGAGAGTGTATGTGTGTGTGTTTTCTTGCATGTGCATGTATGTGTGCCTCTAATGCCGCTTTTCCACCGACAGTATCAGCTCGACTCGACTCAACTCGCCTCGACTTGACTCGGTTCCAGGCGCGTTTCCATCTAAAAAAGTACCTCTTCAATGTGGGCGGGTCGTAGAAAAGAACCTCTCCACCATGGGCGGGTCGTCATTAGGTATTAATCACAGGAGACGCGATTCCCTATTGTTGTCATACGGTAACGTTGATGGAGGCCTGTTTACGTCACACAAAAGTACCTACTCCGCTCGCTTGGAACCTCGACGGAGGTAGTACTAAAAAAAAGTACCCTGTACGACAGTGAACCCCAATTAGTGGCCCGCGGGCCACATCCGGCCCGCAGGAGCCAAATGTCCGGCCCGCGCTGACCCAGTGGCATTCACATGTAAAAAAAAAAAAAAAAGATTTTTTTTTTTTGTTGTTTACAGACTGATGTTATTTGCTACACATATTTAATAAGTTTAAAACTAATGTCACATATTGTAGTATCACATTTTAAAGCTAACTAACTAAAATCTTCCTGTGTCTCTTAGAGAGGGAGGGAGAGACATATAGAGAGGGGAAGCGAGTGTGTGAACACACACTGATCTGGATGGATGGCACCAGGCCCAATGCCCTGTTGAAGACACACTGTGCTGATGCTATTTAAGTTTTTATGTTTGGGGCTGCTGCACTGTGTGCGTGTTTGTTTGCTGGACTTTTTGTTTGCTGATGTTCAGCGGCATTTTAATAAATTAATGGTAGGTTTTGGACAAATTTTGTTTCAAGAGAGCATTATTGTGTGACTCCTAACACAGGGTATTTTGAACTACTACTAATAATTATAGTAATGATAATTAAAGCAAAATGTGCACATAAAAATGGCGAATTAAAAAAATTAAACAATATCTCGGCCCTTGGCGTGGCATGCTTGACCAAATTTGGCCCTCTGGCAAAACTAATTGGGGAACCCTGCTGTACGAGGTACCGGGTACTTTTTTTTGTCAATGGAAACGCAAAAAAGGCGTGGCGAGTCGAGTCGAGTCGAGCTGGTACTGGCGGTGGAAAAGCGGCATATGTTCAGATTTATCCTTAAGTCCCGCTATGTTACAGCAGAACTTCTCAGATCCAGCAGTCCTACTATGTTACAGCAGAACTTCTGGCCTGAGACGGCACAGAGTGGATGGTGCAGCACTTGGTGGAAGCCAAGAACTGAGATTTCTATCAGAAAGAGAAACTCATGTGGATATAGTGGATGAGGCCTTAAAAAAGGTTATTTTAAAGTGTTTTCCAACAGTGGCTAGCCTACACTGTGTTGATTTGAATTCTTTACACTGTAAGCTGACACTTGTTGTGCAGTTTACTACTGCTGGCCGAGTTTGTGTTCACCAAGTACACACTTACAGACCGCCGTGTGTGTGTGTGTGTGTGTGTGTGTGTGTGTGTTCAGAACTTGGTTTCAAAGAAAATCCAACAGTGTGTCTCTGTCTGCTAGTTGTGTTTAACTGTCTCTCTCTCTCTCTCTCTCTCTCTCTCTCTCTCTCTCTCTCTCTCTCTCTCTCTCTCTCTCTCTCTCTCTCTCTCTCTCTCTCTCTCTCTCTCATCCTCTCTCCCTGAATCTAACCCCCCCCCCAGCCTCTATTTTAGGGCGTATTTGGGGTGAAACCACAGAGGTCAAACTATTGTTTGAACCCATATCCGGCGACAAATTCTTCTTTGACAGAGGGGACAGATTTGATGCAAAACAAAAAGCCTCCTTTAGTTAGTCATAGTGCAGTTAAATCCTCTAGGCTATGCTACCACCAACTACATGGTTGTTTCAGATTATATTGTATTGTTATGAATGTGATGAATGAAATACAGGTGTTCATTCAATGTATAAATATTTAAATCTTTGTAATATCTT
>NC_140291.1:5062041-5199541 GCF_964030765.1 Micromesistius poutassou | reverse complement strand
TACTATGTTAACTTATGTTAACAGTTATAAATACCGGCACAAGGCTGGACATGCAGTGGACCGAAAGCGGACAAAATAGCATCCGTCTTTGGGTTTGGCCGGTCCGGGACTAACTAACTTACTAGCTGACTAACTAACTAACTAACTAATTTATTAACTAACTCACTAACTTACTAACTCTCTAACTTACAAACTGACTTACAATATCCATACAGTTGAATTAAGTAATACTAGACAAGCACAATCAACAACCAAAACCAACAACAAAGGAATTAACAATTTTAATCTTTCAATTTGAATTTCAAAGAACTTTGTCAAGATGATATATTTCAAGGGGCACCCCGGTCGCAGAGACCGGGGGTAAATTCCTCTCTGTGGTCCTTTGCTGCATGTCCTCCCCTCTATCTCCCATACCTCCTGTCGATCACACTTTATAACTCATAAAGTCTAAAAATGCTAAAATAAAAATCTTAAGATTATATACTTCGAAAATTCATTGTGACTCTGACATGGAATTAAATCATAAAAGGTTGATAAATATCATCATCCTGTGGCCGTGCAGGCTCTGTGGGCCTTACATTTGGAGCAACGGCTTTGTCACAGCTTGTTTGGAGGGGAGATGACATGGGAGCGCTTTATGGGTGAATGATCCGTGTTCATTTGTGGTATCACCTGTTTGTTGGTTGTACACTCTTTGGCTTGCAATGGGTTTCCTACCTACATGCAGGGGTGGAATGATTGATGGGCCTCGATAGTTTTTGTTTCATTGGATGAAAGAATCCAGGTTGGTTTTCCCTCTATTGTCTGAGCAGAGGGAGGGATGAGGTGGGAATTACATAAAGATATATATGTGCTATTTATAAATGATCATGGTGGAAACCTGATTGGGTAGTTGAGTTACACAGTTTAATGAATAAAGCTGAATCACGATTGCTAGTAATAATTTGGTTACATCTAATAAAAAACGAATTTGGTCATTTGGTTATGTTTTTTTTTTAGGATAATCTATTATATTATTCAGCAATAAGCCACCAGATATAAAAGTAACTCAGTATGCCATTTAATGTCCTCTTTTTTTGTCTGATACATGTTATTATTGAGCGGGTAGGGTTAAACCTCTTGCTAAATGAGGCCTTCAGGTAGGCTGGGGATACTGATGGCCTACAGATGGACTGTCGCAGGAATAGGCCTGTCTGCTTCTGTCTGTCCCTCTAAAAGGGGATATGATTGTCCTCTGGAGAATGTATGGGCGACAATTGGACGACGCTGGGCTTCTGTGACAGCAGTATATTATGTAAAGGAAGATACTGTTACAATGACTGCTGGAGCTGGCTGCAGTTATGTAAACAGCCGAACTCCCCCCGTGGAGCCTTCAAATGAAGTCTGCGTTTGTCATTGGTTTATGTGGGCAGGGCGGTCTCGACAAACCAATATATATTAAGAATTGTAAAGTGTGTTCAGCTGTGTAAAGCATCCTTACAGCGGTAACCTTAGTGACCTGACATCCATAAAGACATTGCCCCATACTGGGGCACATTCCCATAGGATGTTCATTAGCGATATTATGCTTCTGCTCGCTTGGTAAATCTCTAGATGTTCTCAGCTTTGTGTCCTTTGCCCCACTAGCAAGATGGAGGTAGTTTGGGCCGAGCAGAGGGATGTGGATTAGAGGGACCATTCATGTATGTCTACCTGAAGTGCTGTATATCACAGCAAAGGAGTTACACTGTCACATCTCGCCCCCTTCGTTGATTGTTTCACTCCCTGACCTTATGTTTCTCGTGTCTCTGATTGTCACTCACTCACTTTAAAATTACCCTCCTAGTGTATTTAGTCAGCGTGTTTCTCTTCCTCTGTGCCAGTTAGTCTTTATTCTCTGTATCAAGCGTCCCAGCATTTTCCTGGTGATGTTTACGGTTTTGGTTTTCTGCTTCCTGTCTGTTTAGTCCCTGCTACGTCTTTGCCTGCCTACTGGATGGTTTGCATTATCTACAACTGACTACCCGTGTACCGAGCCGCTACGCCTTGGTCTTCTCCCTGCCTGATTTATAGCCTGATCTACAACTGATTTCCTGTGTACCGACCTATTCGCTAGTAAAGACCATTCTTTCTACCCAGACTTCTGCCTTCCGAGTCGTTCTTTTTATTTCCCCTGCTGCTCACCCAGCCGTTACACAGACACAGACACAGACACAGACACACACACACACACACACACACACACACACACACACACACACACACACACACACACACACACACACACACACACACACCTTTACACTCTATATAATAACCCTAACATAATGGACAACAGTCTGTAAATTAGTTATTATAGAATAAACACATCACAAGCAGATTGCAGTAGCTTGGTTTGTTTACAAACAACCATCTGTGAAGTCATCTTTGGAAAACGATGGGGAAAGTACAGGCACTTTCAAAAGATAAACACGTGTGTGTGTGTGTGTGTGTGTGTGTGTGTGTGTGTGTGTGTGTGTGTGTGTGTGTGTGTGCATGTGTCTCTGTGTTAGAGAGATTATGTGCATGTGTGTGCATCTCTGCATGCTGCAGTGGTAGTGTGTGAATGTGTGTGTGTTTTTGTGTGTGTGTGGTGAGGTTCTTTATTTCAACTAACAGTGCTGTCAGTGTACACGCCCTTGTACACACATGTTACACAAACACACACACTCACACACACATACTAATATACACATACATTATGCACATTATGCATGCACAGACAATGTGTTACAAAGTTGTTTACAGAGAAGCTATGGGTATGTGTGTCTTGACACAAACTTAAATGCAAATGTTAATTCCAGCTAAAAACCTTTTTATTTTGCTCTGTAGACCGGTACAATCTCCCCGGGCTTCGCTGTTCTTTTTTGGCTGACTGCGGCGCTCCTTGTACTTCCTCGACAGAAACTCCCTCCTGTGAGCGCTAAAATAATAACATCCTAACAACTGTCTCGAGGCCAGACTGGTGTGCAGTGAGGAATAGAATGGAAACTTGTGAGATGGGATGGAATATGAACTGTTGTGTTAGCCTCTCAAAAGGCTAACACAATTGTTCAATCCTTTATTCGCTGGCTCATGCAGGATATCCCAACAACAACCATCCCCGTCCTGCTACCTGGCTGTATGTTGCTCTCTGTTACTCTGTGTTACTCTCTCTATGTGTGTGTTCTTCCATTTTGTGGCATTAATTCATCCATAACAGTATATCAAAACACATGACAATTTTGGGGCTTTCAGATACCTTACAATCATTACCTGTTATCTAAGTTAAAATACAAAAAAGTACCTGTAACCCTGTTTCATATTGGGTTACCGATTCTGGTTTACAGAATCGACCAATCCCAAACCGCCTACACCCTCTTTAGGCTGAACAGTTGGAGGGGTGTGATAGGAGGCACCCCAGACTTGTTGGTCTGTTAAGGCTGCTACACACTGGCCCAACCGTTGTCCATTTGAAACGTTTTGGGGAGACTCAGATTTGACTGCGACCGAAAGACCCCCCCCCCCCCCCCCCCCCCCCCCCCCCCCCCCCCCCCCCCCCCCCCCGTCAACAAATCCTGTCCACCAGGACAGTGTCCCCGTTTTAGTTTTTCTATGACCAAAAAAACTATATGTTTGGAGGTTTTTACACCGCAGAACCCAAAATGTCCCCGGATTTTGTCTCAGAAATCTGGTCACCTTAATGTTAGAAATAAAACTACCCTTGCATCGCATTGCATTTAGTTTATAATCCCTGTAGTTGGAAGCAGGCTAGGGCAGCGGTGGACTGATATTACCTGGAGTGCGCTTCTCTGTTTACGTTCTGCTGTAGTGAATTGGTTGCTACAACGGAGCAAAGTGAAATTCCGCCGCTGCTTAGAAAGTAGTCCCTCAAAATGTAACGTGATCATTGCTATACAAGGATAGTTTTATTTCTAACATTATTCTATCAACACAGACATTTACATCGATAGTCAGGCGTTATAATTGGTTTGCCCCAGGAGTACTGTGGAGTGGGTAAAACTGTTTTTATTGGCAGGCTAGCAGTTCCCCTCGACTTGTGCTAGCCTAGCACCAGCTATTTCTGCAACTAGAAGGACTGAATGAAACATGTTCAAAACGGTCTCCAATGATAAATAACACACTGGCTCACTTGGAAATTAGGTCCGATGTCCAAAATTCCGAACTACCCCTTTAAGCATTTAATACATTCTTCTTCATATCTCCGTTTGAGACTTCTAAGTCTCAGCAATCATCAACTGTTACAAATGGAAATTAGGTCCGATGTCCAAAATTCCGAACTACCCCTTTAAGCATTTAATACATTCTTCTTCATATCTCCGTTTGAGACTTCTAAGTCTCAGCAATCATCAACTGTTAGAAAACAGAGCAGAACCAAAGCCGGTAGAGGCTGGGGGTTGAAAGCGAGCTCAGTTCACTTAACTTCCCAGCGAGTGTGTGTTGGACGGAAGGTCTTAAATGGACAGCGTGGGTCGGACCGACGCACGATTGGAGTTTCCCGCCAGGATGACCGACAGCCGTTTGCGATTGAAATAAACACTCAGATTGTCTCCCTGCTCGCCCCCTGTTTCCTGTTCCTCAATCAGCCAAAGCCATCAGAGCTGACAATTCTGAACATATAAACACACCCGCTGTGTTTATATGTTCAGAATTTGTCAAATTAACATCATGCCGGTTGTAGTGAACACATGTATAAACGTCATACTGTTGTAAAACTCATATTTAAACATAAATTAATAAAGGACAACATTTAAATTAATTACAGAAAGTGACACAGACATGGCAGGAGTGAAATGACGAAGGCCTACATTTGGAGTGAGATCCCAGTTCACCGGATCATAACTGCATTTAAACAGGTATAGGCCTAGATACAGGCCTACCTGATGGAACGATGGAGCCGGACATGTGTTTTTCATTCTTGTGTGTCTATTGTTTCAGTTAGAAACTGAGAAACCTGAAGTAATTAAATCTGAATGAAATGTCACGGGTCAGCTCTAGGCTTACAGGTTAGCGTGGTTTCATCATATTTAATTGCAGCATGACTATGAACAGACGAGGTGACTGCACTCAGGAATGCGTCGTCCGCCTTCGGATAATCACGCGAACGCATGCGCGTGATTAAACAATGTTTGTTTAATCAAAAAATCACTCCATCCCGGTTCTCTTAAAAATTGGCCTCCTTGGAAGGCTATGATAGATAAGAGGCTATGCGGTGAATAGTTGCAAAACAATGCGCGGAAGTAAATGGAATGGGTGGGTGCCTATTTTTTTTTTTTTACCTTGTTTGTCCGTTTTAACTAATTAAAACACATAAAATAAGGCCGATAAATAGGCATTTAAGCGTTTAAACGATATGCGTAGCCTAAGTGTTTGTCCTGTAAGCATCCCCCCCCCCCCCACACACACACACACACAGTGAGCTGTGATACCATCAGATATATGTGGGTTCTTCTTTTTATCCACAGATAATAAAAAAAAAAGCGTACATACCAGCATACCATTAGGGAGGGGTTTAAATTATAATTTATTTAATATATAGTATTTACAACCTTATATTATTTTGTGTACAATCACGCACAAACAGTATTTTGGTTCGGATTCCACTGTCAGAACTTTCACAGGATATATGGACCACATGAATTTCTTCATAACTGAACTTCCAAATCTGACACATACCTTTAAAGCACAGCTTGTACATGTAACATCCTGTTTCACATCCTGCATTTTGCCAACTCAATAATAGTCAATATTAGTCATTTCAAATGGAAAAAAAGTTAAATAAGTTATTTTCACCTGCAATGCATGTTCATTTGAGCAATTTAGGAAGCACATGAACAAAATATAATAAATATATAATATATAAATTAAATAAATATGTATCCTTGTAACACATCCAAAATGCTTTGCATTGCTTCCATTATATTATAGATAATGTCTACACTTGGATGAGCCTCTTATGACATGTCATAAGAGGTCATAAGAGGCTGTGTCCATAAGAGATGTCCATTCTTCCAACCACAGACCTGAGAACTTTTATGGACATATCTACAATGCTTGACTTGTACTAGTTTACTTCGGCATAAATCACTCTGGGTTCTCTTTGAAAATAAGCTCCCATTAGCTTCATGTTCCATTGACTTTAGCAAAGTTCTTGTTCCCAGTTGACACAGACAACAATTGCATGGCACAGACACAAGTGCAGATCAGGACAAACTGATCCTCAACATCTTAAAACAGTGATCTGGATCTTTGATCCTTCTTGGTCTAAGTTTATTGCCTGAGAGTCACACATGGGAAACCATGTCAACGCATGGCCGAGGTTTAGAAAACAAAAGCTCTTCGTCTTGGGTCTTGATCGTCCTCATGCCCTCACTCGAGGTGTTCGTGGTGTGGAGGCTGGCGGAGCAGAGTGCCAGCCAGCCGGTCCCAATGAGTGAAGTAGGGCGCATAGTTGGACTTGAAGGTGAGATGGTGCAGGTCGTGGTGGGGGGCCCCGCCATATAGTCCGAAGGGTACCCAGTGGTGCGGGGCCCAGGGCAGGTCGTAGCCACAGTGGTCATCCACCGACAACCAGATGTTGAGCACAAAGAAGGCAGGGGTTGATGCCAGCGAACAAGCCCAGGGACAGCACCTCCCAGCCCCCCGAGTGCTCTGTGGTGAGGGCCGAGGTCGCTGTGAAGCTGTGGTGAACCTTTAGGGGAAAGAGAGACAAATATTATTGTTTTTGCACCAAGGTCGGAGTCCTCTTAATACATAGGATGTTGGTGCAGGGACGGAGCATTCGTCTTCGCTGTTTAGGTTGAGACATTCCATGCATCCGCATATTCGCATCTCGGCTTGTAAATAGTTTGTAATGTGTGTGTAGACGTCATTGTTCATTAGGCGTAACGTGAGAAAGGCATTTCGTTTTCACGTGCGGGCAGGCCACTCGCCAAGGCGGGAAGGGCCACGTTCTCTTTCGTTAGCGGAAGTTTTTAAGTTTTGTAGATAGATGCTGAGCTTTTTCTCTTTGATCCGCTGTCACTCCGCAATGATTTAAGGAACTCTGTAGCGACGCCACTCGCATCGCCTCACTATGACGCTCCGTTACTTTTAATGCATACATTTTTTTATTGGCTACTATTATTTTTATTTAGGCCTACTGCATTTTTTTTATCTTCTTTTTTTGGCCTGTACAATTATAGGGGAACCACTGCGGTTGGTTTTACATACAAGAAAACAATATGAAGCAATATGATATTTCTGCTAACATTTGCATAAATTGGGAGCCAAACTATAAGTCATTTACATGAGGTTATCCAAAAGTAAGGCATTGGGAAGAATCTAAAGCATAACATCTTGCAGTACCTACATTATGTATTCTAATCAAAATGCAATGTAGCTACAGGAATCAGAAAACATAATGCCAAGAGGTGCGGGAAGGGAACCATTGTATAAAGTCAAAACAAAACCCACCTTGTGGAACGTGCGGTATAGCCAGGGGATCTTGTGGTGAAGAAGGTGCCACACAAAATACTGGAAATCAAACAGGAGCAGACAGGCCAGCACGCCTCCGACCAGGCTGGGGACGCTGGGGGCTTCTCTGGGCAGGTTCACCGGCCTCCAGTACCAATGCAACACTGTCACTGGCAGGATGAACACCAGGTGGTTGTAGAGGCAGCGCGCCACGCAGCTCTTGATGCTGTCCACGGTGACGGTGTTGTTAGGCTGGATCTTGTATCGTCGGATGAGCGGCACCCGCACGGAGAGCCAGTCCAGCAGTACGAAGGGCAGGCAGAAGAGGAGGTAGATGCTGAGAGAGAAGAACACGGGGAAGAAAGGCGAGCCCAGGAGACCTTCATGCCCGCGGACAAAGTCCCAGGTAGTCTGGAGTAGTGGATACATCTGTTGTTCCTGCAAATGTTTTCACTCCTTCTTTAGTTGGCTGTTCCACTTCGGACTACACTGATTGAGTGTTGAGGTGTCTTTGAATAAAACAAGACACACCGCAGCCTTCAGGTTACAGGCTTAGAAGCCCCGCCCCTTTCCGTTCATCACATCTGACGATAAGATGGTCCGACGTAAGGGACTTTTTTCTTTTTCTTTTCTTTTTTCTTCCATTCAACAATAACTCTGCCAATTGATGTCAGGCAAGATAACTGTTCGGACGATTAACTTTTAGTTTAGTGAGTTCGCACATAACTAGGCTAGTTCTGTCAGATTTTCTTCCAGACTTTGGAACCATTGGTGAACATGTCTGTATGCTAGACATTGAATATTGTGGAAAGCTTTGTATTTTTTACTCTGTTTTTTCTGTTTGTTCTTGTTGTTTGTTGTGATATGGATCCCCCTGGGTCTGAAATAAAGAATTATTAAAAAAAAAAATAAGGTCACATTTCCTTATATAATCGTGAGTTGAACTTCATATATTACCTGCTACTTCAGGTAATAAAGTTCTTCAGGTAGAAACTTTAGGTTTGCACTTAATCACTATTGAGCGAGTGCATAACGCTAGTCAGTGAGACTCTGAGTTTGTACATAAGTATGTACAAGCATGTAGGCCTACTTACAGCGTAGCCTTGTGGTCAACAGAAGAACCGTTCTGTCGTGTGGTTTGAAGGTGGTTGCATCATGTATCAGGTGAAGGCACTCTCCTCTCATTTAGTATTGCATAAATATATTTTATTCCCGCTTTACATGTCTCGGAGCAGTAAACAAAAATGTATTAGGTTACAGGTAAAATATTAAATTCCATTGGACATCTTACAGTTGCAGATGAGTATTGTTACAAGGCATTGATATGTACAGTCCCACATTAAAACCAACAGTTCACATTTGGCATGACAATAAAACGCGGTCTACTTCAGTAGGCCTACACTTGAAGTATGATGAGGTCGTTTTTTTAAGTATAAATTGACTTGGCGTCATGCTAAGAGACACAAGAGTTTTTGAGTGATACATGCATGTTATCATTTAGTTATCCCATGTACTCCATCCTGTTAACAATAGTCTTCAAACAAACAAGTAGCCTACTGGCAGAACTCTGTTTAGCCTTTTTCTTAAGCCTGTTGGTTGGAATCCTTATATCCAGTATCAGTGCTTTTCCACATAGACCTAATGACATCATTCATTCTGGAGTTCAGTACAACTTTGAGATTACAACTGGACAGAGGGATTCATCATATTTCATTGCAGCCGAAGTGACTGCACTCAGGAATGCGTCGTCCGCCTTCGGATAATCACGCGTAGGCCTACGTATGCGCGTGATTAAGCAATAGTGTCAAAAAATCACTCCATCCCGGTTCTCTAAATTGGCCTGCCTGGTAGTCTATGACAGATAAGAGGCTATGCGGTGAATATTTGTAAAACAATGCGTGGAAGTAAATGGAATGGGTGCCTATTTTTCTACCTTGTTTGTCCGTTTTAACTAATTAAAACACATAAAATAAGGCCGATAAATAGGCATTTTAGCGTTTAAACGATATGCGTAAGAAGGGCCGGAGTGGGACCCATTTTCAGCCCGGGAGTTTCAGGCCCATACCGGCCCATTTTTTTTTTCAGTGATGGAAGAATTTGCATAAATTAACAGCACAAAACTCGTCCCTTTTTATTATTGGATATTGGATCAACGTTTGCCAAATGAAAAATCCACCTCAATGATCTGTTACTTTAACTATCAATTATATATATAAACATACAATGTTACCCCATTACATATTTGGGATCATTTCAATGCATCATGTCAGTTCTATGTGTGGTTTATCTTAGCCTATATCAAATAATTTAAATATATATTTTTAAAGTCCTCTCTACCTGTCAGTCCTGTCTTCTTCATGTATCGGGTTCACCAGCAGCATCAGACCGGCTGAACTGCTGCTCTGAGGCTACCAAATATTTGATATTTAATATAATTGACTATCTATCACGTTTGTTCTGTCTTTTATATTTTACATGAAATATGTTGTCCAGTCTTGCCTCTTTAGCGTCTGACTGGCTTATCTTTTCTAAAGCTACAAAAAAGAAGGGGTAACTTTATTGCTTGGGCTAACTTACACAGATCATGCTGGAGTTTAATTTTCACAAATTATATTTGTGATTCGTCATATGGCTTAAAAAAATAAACTAGAATAATGATGAATTGGTTTAAGCTTTTATGCTCAGGTTGGCATTTCAAACATAGCACAAATAGCTAAATGATTTATGTTGCAAATTAATCATGAGGTTCACCTCTCCCTACCGGCTGCAACTTGTGTCTGTCCTCTAAACAGGTGGTTTATTTTGGCACATTTGGCGGCGTATCATCTTCCTCCAGTGCCTTTCTTTTTTTAAATCGCGCTTTTTCGGCTCCTCCTAGGCTTTTCCTGCCCTCCACAATCAACGACACTTGTCGCTTCTGTTCGCTGATTCTCTTCTGTTAACCGCTCAAGAAAAGACGCACTATGGACCAAACCAACTCAAATAATTGGGAGGGGTGAACTACCTAACCCTACATTGTATAATCCATATAATATATATTGCGATGCTGGGGCTGAAATTTCAGATGAATTAAGAACGTCTACTTTAGGAGAAGATAAAATAATGGTCAAAGTATTTTTTTCTTTCACCCAAGCGGCCCAAAATGCATTTGAAAGTGGACCCAATGGGAAACCTCCTGAACGTCCCGATGGCCAGTTGGCCACCCCAGGCCTGTGCCTAAGTGTATGTCCTGTAAGCATCACTCGACTAATCCTCTTAATTAGTATTTTGACTTTTGACAACCACAAGTTGTTGTTTTTTTCCAGTGACTCGTGTTTTGATTTGATTTTCGATTCATAAAGACGTATTGTGTATGGTATTACATTAATTTATTATCTGGAGGTCAACGGGTTATCTCAATTGAGTTTGTACATAAGTATGTACAAGTATGTACTTACAGCGTAGCCTTGTGGTCAACAGAAGAACCGTTCTGTCGTGTGGTTTGAAGGTGGTTGCATCATGTATCAGGTGAAGGCACTCTCCTCTCATTTAGTATTGCACAAATATATTTTATTCCCGCTTTACATGTCTCAGAGCAGTAAACAAAAATGTATTACAGGTAAAATATTAAATTCCATTGGACATCTTACAGTTGCAGATGAGTATTGTTACAAGGCATTGATATGTACAGTCCCAACATTCACATTTGGCATGACAATGAAACGTGGTCTACTTCAGTATACTTTAAGTACTGAGGTCGTTTTTTTTAAGTATAAATTGACTTGGTGTCATGCTAAGAGACACAAGAGTTTTTGAGTGATACATGCATGTTATCATTTAGTTATCCCATGTACTACATCCTGTTAACAATAGTCTTCAAACAAGTACTGGCAGAACTCTGTTTAGCCTTTCTTAAGCCTGTTGGTTGGAATCCTTATATCCAGTATCAGTGCTTTTCCACATAGACCTAATGACATCATTCATTCTGGAGTTCAGTAGCCTACAGTTAAAATACAACTTTGAAATTACAACTGGACAGAGGGATACTGGAGCCCAGGACCTTCTGGGCTCAAGGTGGCGGGCCGTGGTCTGGGCCACTACGTTATCCTGTCACCCATAGCAACACTCGCATAGTAACGTGCTCCATTTGGCAGTGGTTCATCTTGGATTCAAGCGGCGCACCTCAACCACTGATATGAACTTTCTTTCTGAAAGCAGGCACCCATGTCTGTTTATTCCATCCCCTCTGGGTCACTCTGTAGTTAGCATAGCTTGGTTAGCAGCACGCCAGTCTGAATTCAACCGTCTCGTTGTTCGAGAAGCAATAGTCTTGTTAGCCTTTCGTTGTTGTCTTTCCCTCTAGGGCCCCGTCTCACGCCACGGTCTCACGCCGTGTGCAGCAGCTCCAAAGACGGCCGGCCGTCCCCCAGTCCGACCCCCGCCTCCGCCGGCCCGGCGTCCCCCAGGCCGAGGGCAGCGGTGGCAGGGGGCAGGGCGGCCAGCAGCACCCGCTCCAGCTTCAGCTCCAGGGCGTCGAGTCGCCGATCCACGTGCTCCTTCAGCCTCCGCTCCATGTCCTCCAGACGCCGCTCCATCGCCTCGTCCAGCTCCCTACGCACACACACCAAGCCAGGCTGATCATCATGAAGGTAAAAATTCCCGGCATCGGGGGATGGCTCGCCTAAGCCGTCGAGTTCTACTGGTTACTTTCTCCGTCTGTGATTGGTTGCTAATCATGCAGATCCTAGGAGGAGATAGTCTCGTGGTTAGGGTGTTTGACTCCCAGTCGAAAGGTGAAGGGTTCATACCCCAATGTCTGCACCGTGGGCAGCACTGCTAAAAACTCCTTACCTCTACATGCTCAGTAGTTGCAGTGTGCTGAATCCTAAAAATCTGACTAGGGTTAGGCTTTCTTTCGTGTATTATACAGCTATATCCATTTTTTTAAGATATTAGTACCAGAATACCAGAATAAGTATACGTGCAGGGTAATCTATTAAATAAAGGTTTTTCTTATGAGCCTAGCGACCTCTAAACAAGCACACCTTCAACTTTGCGGTTTACTGGTTTCCTGATTTGTTCATGTATTGTTGTTGTGGTGTTTCCATTTCATGAAAACCAACCACAACATCAGCTAGTAAAGACTGTGTCCAGATACAATCACTCGATTCAATCCATCCTCTGATCACCACAATCCACATTGCAAAAGCCTCAAAACGCTCATGAACAACACTTCTAAACAACCACTGTAGGAGCCATATTCATGTTTTCAGTTGTGTTCATGTTTTTGTGCTCCATACAATAAGGGGGCTGTATTGGGTGTGGCTGAGGTTACGTGCGGTCAGCCCAAGTAGGTTATTTAACCCAAGGAAACAGTGAACAGGTGTTAATTGGGAAGCAAACAGTTTTTCGAGTGTGCCCTTTGTGTGATAGTGTTCAGTTTGTTATTTTTGTTATTGAAGTGTATTATAAGTTAACATTATTGCCGGCGAATGGATTTATAAAGGAAAAGAAACCTGCCGTATTATTGTCAAACTTAACTCCCGTTTGTTATTTACTGAGCGCACGTCTAAACAATCCACGGTTAACAACCCGTAGTGGCTTCACTTAGCTACAACCACAATGCCAAACATTTCTATAAGAAAGCCTTAATCAATAAGAGAGTTCAGTTAATCTGTCTGTTGATTTCCATCCCCAGTATCGCCCAGTATGAGTAGAAGAGACCTACCGGCTGAAAGTCGCTCTGAAGGTCTGAGACGGACTGGAAACACAAGTGACGTCTCTAGACTGCCCACTTTCTCTCATTTTCTACCCCTGACAAACGTTTCCATTCATCAGACTAGTGGGACATTGTTATAATGGATTCCGCTGCAACCAACTGCTAGATATTGATTATCTAGGTGAGAACCAACGCTTGGTAATGTTGGTTTAGGTTATTCTTATTATTATTTTTTTTAAGTATGAGCATTTTGTAAATATATTTATCATACACATTTCTGATGAATTTAAGCCATTGTGTCAGTAGCCCTCTTCAGTGCTCTCTGGCTGCATTGATTCATGGCCCTTTTATGGAATCCACCAATGACCTTCTTTAATTGGTGGCCAAATTAGCACAATGTTAACATCATCATAAAGGATATTCATCAAAAAATCAAAAACATAACTGAATGAATAAGGCGTAGGATTTAAGTTTTTTAGCCAACGAGTAAGTTAGTCACGCAGTAGCTTATGGTGTTATAGTTATTTTTCCTTGATTTGAGTTGATGACGACTGACAAAAATGTTTGAAAAAAGTCCTACCATGAAGCGATAACAATCGCATCTGTTGTCTTATTAGATGAATGGGTCTGTTTGTTCCCTGTACACTCATCTGACAGCATTCTGACCGCCTCTGTTGGAGAACTCAAAAAGCACTCGCACACACCGACCAAATATCTAAAGCTCCAGGCATGATTGCGTGATGATTTACTAACTATATGTAGTATAGTCATTCATTTGGGATCATAATACTAACTTGAAGAGTATTACATACGATTTAACCTGGATGAATGTGGACTTGTCCTGTGTCACTAAAAGTGTAGAGCCATCACCCTTCACCAACATCTTAACTTCCATTATATTAAGCAACTCACAAGATTCTGTCCGTTTAGGACATATTTATCCAGAAAAACACAATCAGAATCCTAGAGTCTAATATTTAATAATATGAAATAATAATAATGATAATATAATCGGACAAAACACACATTATAATGTTACTGGACCCTTCATAGGAGTTACGGGCTGACGGAGGGGGGGGTGGGGTTACGGGATTGCGATCAGCCGGAATTGACTTGCCAGGATTACCGAGCCAAGATGCGTTGACGCTGAAATGCGATGTGCCGGCGGGACAGTTCTGATAGACATTACATATTATCTGGCGGGCCGTACGTTTGACACCCCTGGTTTAATGTTTAGTGTTAGTTTGTTATGAAAAAAAAAATATTTTTTACATAATTTGTTAGGGTGAGGGTTAGAAAAAATAAGCACCGAAAAAGAACAGAGAAATTGTTTTCAAACCGGGCCAGGCCCACCCACCAGGTTCCGTTCTTAGCGGCATCGTCCAGCCTCAACTGGGTCACCTGACCGCACACACTCTGCAGCATGGGCAGGAAGTGAGCGGGGGTGGGGCCCAGCTCTAGGCCACCACCACCCCCACCTCGGCCCGGGGCCTGGCTGTTCAGGAAGTGAGACATCATCTCTGCAAGCTGGGCTCGGTCGATTGGTTCCTGGGGGTCTGGAAAAACACAGAGGTGGTGCAAACTGCTAGGTTGGGGGTCATTTCTTAAAGGCGATTTTTTATAACAGAAGGTACCTGATCGGAAGAAAAACACATTGATTCTAGCAGACTTGAATAATACCCCCTTAAATCTAACTGACGGTAATCTTGCCAACTCCAATCTAACCAACTCGAATGACCCAATTGATAATTAACATTATAACAACTAGTTCCAGCCAGTCAGCCAGTCAGAATAATATTTAGCAGGGAGCCAAAGCAAGAACCAGCCCGTACTTGTATCCTTAGAGTCTCCAGGTGATGAGGTGGGAGATACATCTGACCCCAGAGCTCCATTCTGGGCAGGAGGAGCCGGACCTCCTGGGGGCCTGTTGGCTGGAGGCTAGGGGGACGGGAGGGTCAAGAATATCCAATGAAAACCCACATATGTCAATATATGCTGAGATATATGTTACAAATGTAAAAAAAAAAAGTATTTTAAGGCAAGATAAATAAATTGTATTTGAATCGCTTGAATCACAGTGACTGTCTCAAAGAGCTTCAAAGGCACTCCCCCTAGTCCTAGGCTATGTAATGGCAAGACAAAATGGACTTAAGATGACACAAAATAATTGCAAATTATTTGGTTTTTAACACCCTTTAGTGCAAATAAATGTAACCTGCGTGACTTTCAAAGGGCAATGTGCAGACATATTTTACATCAAATTGCTTGCATACTTTGCACACATATTAATTCAGGCTGCCAACCTGCCAGTTGTGGTTGAATAATATGGGCTGACCAAAGGGATTATTACCATGCTGGTTGGTGGAAGGGGTCCATTCTGGACCATGGCTAGGGGCCCGGCGCCGCCTCCAGCCAGGGCCGAGAAGACCCCGCTGCCCATCAGGAGGGGCAGCAGCCCACCCAGAGCACTGGCCTGATTCTGGACAAAACAACAACATTGTTCCGCCGTCTCCACAATCAGTTCAGAATTCCACCCACAGCACAGTTGAAAAGGAGGTATTGAAATTGAGATGGAGGCTGTTCAGTGAAAGCCTGGCTCCACCTCACCTTCTGCTGGACGTTCACCATGTTCATGAGGCTCTGGGCTCCGGGAGAGAGGCTGGAGCCCATCTCCTCCACCAGGGTCTGGACCCGCTGCATGTCGATGCTGGGGCCCAGGCCTAAGCCCAGGCCTGGGGTGGGTTTACAGTCTGTATGAGGCGAGGGACCCTGGGGTTGTAGGCCAACCAGAATACGAGATACTGCAACATGGCTCCTCCCACCCAGGGAGAGAAGCTAGAGAGGGGGTGAGAGGGAGAAAAGACGGGAGAGTAGTGATTGGGTGTGAATAAGTGTTCACACTAGGCCTCACATTGGTGGAACACTGAGAGGAGACTGAACCTAGTTGAGACAACGTTGTCAGTATGTAAATGTGATGCATCGTGGTGTTGATATTAATAGAAACATAATAACCACAGCATAGGCTACAATGTTGAGTTGTTTTGAACAGACGGTGGTCTATTGGCTATTCTATTGCTTGACTCCCAGCCGTAAGGTTGTGGGTCTGAGATCCTGGGTTTAGAGCATAGAGTACAGGTTATTTATGAAGTATGGTGGATGGAAGTCTAGGGATAATAGTGCACGGTTCAATACCTTTGAAGCTGCCAGAAAGCTTAGGCCTGTACATCTAAATGCCCTGACAGCTTTTACTTTAGTCTCTCTCTCATACAGTCTGGAAGAAGGCATCAACAAAAAAACAGGAGAGAAGGATATCCACTCCTATTTAATGAAGACAAAGGAATCAGTTCCGTTACATCAACCAACCTTCACTTCACAGGATACACATGGGGATTCTAGTATCAGGTGCGTCTTATAAAACGGTCCACGATCTTCATCACTAGAACAAAATGGAAAGAAAAACAGGTCACAGAGAAGCTTTCTGAAGCACAACACAAGTATTCCTATCCATTCATTAAACTGAACACTTCTCAAAAGAGATGCTACTATTGGCATGTCAATGAGAAAAATATATATGAGTATATGAGTATATATGAGTATATGAATATTGTCACGCTACATTGACAAATGCTCCCCAACGGCTGAGATTGTATCTCCTGGCTTCAAGGCTTTTTTTTTTTTAATTGACATTTGGCATGCAACTTCGGCAAACCACATTTGCCACGCTGTTAGTTTTTGGTTACCCGTTGGTCCGTATGCTGTTATCCCTTTCCCCTCTACTGGTGCCACAGTAGTCCCCACTCAGGGAGTAGACCTCGACGGTTCGGGCCTCACTCGTCACCAGCAGGCTGCAGATCAGGGAAGGGGGCTGTGACGCCGAACACAGTGAAATGACGCATGGAGAGCCCTGTTCCCCCTGCTCCAACAGCACCAGACACGACCCCCTGGGTCAGAGAATACAAAGATATGGGTCAAGTAGTGTGGTTTAGTGTCAGTAATGTAGAATTTAACCGAGAATATATGCCACTTTTATCCAGTGTCCATTAACACCATGAGTGTATGTAATCTTTGCATGGGTGTGGAATGGACCCACATAAACGTAATGCTCCATCAGTTGTCTACCTCTGCATAGACGTATACTAGGACAAATCACGTAATGTTTTGATCAGTTTCGGAACGATTTCTTCTCGTGGCCCATTAATCCATGACCATATTTCACGCCATACATACATCAAAATCATAAGCTTCAATCATGTTGTATTCCGTCAGGAAAGTCGCCAGTATTTAAATAGACGTACCCGTTTGTTGCGGCGCTGTCTAGGTCAGTGAGATGCTTGTCCTTACTGAGATGAATGGGGATAAACAGCTCAGACAATTTTTGTTCACTTCTGCAAGCCCATGTCGAGTGTCCGCTCACCATGGATCCACCTGCCACCGCAGTGTCGACATTTGCCATCGTCTGTTTTATTGTATTGAATAAAGTCTAGACTAAAATAAGTTACAAGTTACAATTGGAGGAGTATCTGTTAGCAAAGTGTGTTAGTGTGTTAGTTAGCAAACTAACAATAAACTAGCTTGCCAACCCCTATAAGAATCACATACTGAGATGTTTGTGTCGGGTTGTGTATAAATTATGGTTTTGTATTAGAATACATTTATATCTATGTCTACAAAATTGTCCTAATCTCCAATAAACCCTTAGTCCTCCGGTCACGGTTCGCTCGCACAGTGAGCAAGCCGAGCTTGGTTGTGGTTGTTATGAGAAGACGTCATTCGGAAGCGACCTCCTCAGGACCCAATGTAGCGGACCATCGACATTCCTGTTGTAAATGTTGTTATCATATTACAAACAATTATAATATAAACAGGTTTGAGAGGCTGGTTTTCTTATGAATGAATCGTTTGACTAAATCAAGTAATTTGATAAAGAATTGTGATATAAAATCAAAACCATTGTGATGGTAAAAGTAATTACATTATTCTAATATAATAATAATAATAATAATAATAATAATAACAATAACAACAATAATAATAATAATAATATAATATATAATATATTTGTATGTATATTTCTATTGGAATTACTTATGATTTGGAAAGTAGGGACTAAGGTAATAACAGTGATCCGACTCATTCACTTCTTATGTAGGCCTATTGGAAGTTGTTGAGATAATTTGTAAGCCAATCTACGATTGTACTTGTCTGGCATAACGATATGCACAAACTTACATTTTAGTTCATGGACTAAATTTAAAATGTCCTTTATATTACTATTTTCCAATAGTAGCTCTACTATAATTTGTTTTCGATTAAAGGAATATGTAATGAGCACAAATAGGTTCATGCACTTTTTCACTACAATCTTCTGTCAAATATAATAAAGTTACCAATGGATCTTGAACTGTGACTATAATGCAAAATGTGGAGATAAAAATGAAAAATCGTAGCTTTATTGAATGGAACAATACAGTGAAAACAGGGAAAATACCAGCATAGTGAGAGAGATGCAGCAGAAACCCAAAGGAGTAGGCTACGTTCCTGCAATAGAGGAGGGTGCAATTTCAGGACCGCAGTCCAAGGGCCATAGTTTCACATTTGTAGGACTGGGAATCTAATGAGTAACTCAAGAAAAAATCATGAAAACGTGATCAACAACGTAGCTAGCCAAACCTAATCTTAACTTAACCATCTTTGTTATTCAATCACACACGCACACACACACACACACACACACACACAGGGCCGGCCCGAGGCATAAGCGAACTAAGCGGCTGCTTGGGGCCCCCTGGCCACCAAGTTTCACTTCAAATATGAGAGTTTAAAATAGATTTGTGATTTCAGTACCCTCTGAGGTTACAAATACACTGGTTTGGGGTAAATAACAACTATATTAATACAGGGGTGGATGACCCTCTCATGGGGCCCCAGATCAAATGTGATATGTCTTAATAGGGCTTCCTTAATCATACAAAATGAGTTATGGGTTGATGTCTGAATGGGGCCCCCCAGGTAACTACCACACGATATGTGATGCGATATATCTAAAAGCCCTCTAAATCAGAAATTCAGAAATTCTGCTCATGCCACAATGTCTGTGTGGAACCCTGAATGTATCTAATCAAATATGGACCAAAATATAGGCTAGGCCTTTAAAGTAGACTTATGGTTTGGGGGCAGCTAAACCCAGTGCTATATTAGTTTGCTTGTGCAGGCCCTGCAAGTCAGGTTATAGGCTATGAATCTAAACAAATTAAGTTATTGCCCATCTCCAGCTGGCCATCCCCAAGATGCACTAAAATACAGGAAATCACATCTACCAAATTCTAATTTTTTTCCCCAGACCCGCCCCACTCTCCCATCTACACCCACTTTTGCACAAATTGGAGGAGGGGGTCCTTTATGCTTCTTTTCCCAGGGGTACAGTAGTTCACAATCCATTCCTGTATGAGGGGGGCCCCAAAGGCTTGAAACTAATTCTGCTTAGGGACCCCAAAAGGCTTGGGCCGGCCCTGCACACACACACACACACACACACACACACACACACACACACACACACACACACACACACACACACACACACACACACACACACACACACACACACACAAGCACACTCAGACATACAGATAGACACACAAACTATGTACACATGTTAAGGGAGGGGTCCTCTATGGCAATTTTCAAGTCCCAGCCTCCTTCTTACACAGACTAATGGAAATGGAGCATTAGCGCTGTGAACCCAGCCTTAGCTATTGACACACCCTTCACACGTGTTCTTCTAAAGATGACTTGGGGTTGATAGAATAAGACTATAATCTTATATCAAGTATTGAATTTGCCATAACTTGGCCAGTTTTTACCAGTGAAAACCATTACTAAGGATTTTAAAAACGGCAAGTTGAAATTAATATGAATATGAAAACTGTGTGTCACTTAAGCTGAAGTTCTTAAGAAGAATGTTTTTGACGTTTTTTCGAAATGTTCACTGTACAACCAAATCTACCCTGACGGACATGATGGGTCCCAATGGCAAACATTTAAAAAATGCAAGATAAGGCATGTAGCCTACACCAAGTTTCAGAATTGTCATTCATCAGGGTGGCCAAGCCGTGCGTTTAACTGAAACTTTTGGCACCAAACTTACTGGAGACCTGCTTACAGGAGATATGTAGGCCCATTTATGACCCAAAATTGACATTAACAATAGGTATCCACAGATACACTGTGAATACCTAAATAAACCAGGGCCCTAAAAATGTGGTCCTGAAACTGCAGCCTCCTCTATTGAAGGAACATAGTATTTGCACCAAGGGACAAATATTTGCATAATAAAGTTGAATACATTTGAAGGCAGTAAATGCTAATAATAAAAGCCTATAACTAATATATACTAATGCTGTCATCAATGTTCATCTCGTTGTCGCTCTTGCATTCTCGGTCGGGAGGGGTTGGAGTTCCTGTTGCGCGGTGGACTGAGTTCCAGACGACGTCCCCACCGTTGCCCCGTCCCCGTCTCCATCTCCCCCGTCTCCCGCGCTGCCACAGCAGCCGCCGCCGCGCAGCGCCTTCGGCAGCGCGCCCACCAGGGCGTTGCGGAACATGGAGCTGGAGAAGCAGTAGATGATGGGGTCCAACGCCGAGTTGAGGAAGGTGAGGCCAAACGACACAACGGTGAGCTGGGTGAAGGCATAGAAGGAGGCGCAATCGATTGGGCGTTGCGCGCCGATGACCCACAGCCCCATCGTGGTCACCGTGCCAGGCAGGAAGCAGACGGCAAACACGACCACGATTGCGATGCACGCGCGCATGGCCCGCCGCACGTTCTGCGCCTTGTCCATCTTCCGACTCTTCAGGACGCAGAAGATGCGCGCCGAGCAGAAGAGCAGCATGGCCAGGGGCACGAGGAACTCCAGCACCGACAGGATGCGGTGCATGCCCACCAGGAAGAGGATGGCCCGCGACGCCTCCCCGTAGGACGTGAAGAAGAAACACTGAGTCTGGTTGCCTCCGCCCTTGATATGGCTGAACGCCAGCATGGGAACCCGCGGACCGATGACCAGCAGCCACAGGAAGGCCACCGCGTACCAGGCCTGCCTCTTGGTCATGCGGTTGAAGCGGTGGTGTGGGTGCACTACCTGTGGGAAGGGAGAGGAAATTGCGGTGAGGTCAGGGCTGTAGTGCCATATAGTTTTGTGATATGCCATTCAAATTGATTGTGTGTAAAGAGAAATGTTATTATTATTGTCCCTTCTGTCCCATTATCTTTTGTCTGTCCCTCTTGTTATTTCAATACAATTATTGTTATTATGAGTATAATTCTCATTATTATTTGAATTTCCTCATCTAAACATTCAAGGCCAAACTATGAGGAGTGGCAAGTTTATTTGCAACTGAATTTGTCTTTGTGCTGCTGAAATCTTTAGCTTGTCAGCCTCTTTGCTGCCACCTAATAAAGTTAGCGTACAGCCCTTGGTGGCTTGCGGTTAGAGGTCCTGCTGAGATGGGGTTCATATAGAGAGGAACGGTGTACAATAAGTAGGTCGGAAATGTGTAAGGTCAAAGCCGTAAAAAGCATCGACAATCACTAATGATTATTGCTGATTCTGTGACTTCTGGTGTTTGTGTGCAACCAACATATTTTGTATTGCGCCATTAAATTCTTCTAAATGCCAAGAAAGGTAATTGCATATCCTTATGTAATTCCACTATTCAGCATATCATGAAAAAAAATTCTAGATTCTAGAATTGATTTAGATTTGTAGGGCCACAGATTATTACGAGGGCCAGGTTTATGAGGTGAATGAAAGACTTTAAACAAATGCAGGCCTCCTAAATGGCTCCATAACTTCTAATGTACATATTTATGTAATTGATATTGACTATTTGGATGATAACAATGTTCAACAAAACAATGTCACTATTTCACTATTCAACTTTTTATCCCAAACTCTATAGAATACGGTCTAAGGTGTGAATTTACCTTAAAGTAGCGGTAGATCGCCACAACCGTCATGAGGCCGATACTGGCCGAGCGATTGGTGAACATCAGGAAGAGGTTGATCCGGCACAGGCCGTCACCGAAAACCCAGTAACCCCTGAGCAAGGCATCGATCCTCAGCGGCAAGCTGACCAGCACGAAGAAGTCGGCAATGACAAGGTTGAAGAGGAACAGTGCATTGGGATTCCAGCTTTTGAGCTTCCAGCAGAAGATCCAAAAGGCAACTATGTTTCCCAGAAGCCCCAGTATGACATCTAGGGTGAGGATGGGCGGCAGGATGATGCCCTCCAGGTGTATTCCGATAGGTGGGCACCGACCCACAGGGGTCGGGGCGGTGACAGACATGGTGATGGATTATCAATAGTGAGGTTCAATGTAGTTTGTCTTTTGCTTATTTTTCTGGTGTGGATTTTGAGATTTGGGAGATTTTAAGAGGTGAAGGTTTTTGATTGGTTTGTTGGTCATTTGCCAGGGCCTTTAAAAAAAGAGAAGAAAAACATGTAAAATATGTGAACATATTTCAACTCAAAAATACTTTTTCCTCAATGTTGCCAGTAAACTTTAGGATTAGAGCTTATTAAGAGGAATGTGGGCATTTTTATTTGCTTCCTCTTCACGTCCTTTTTTTCCGAAGGGATTGAACAACTTATACATGAAGGCCTTCATGAAAAGCAAACTCTGATTTCACATGTACAACTTATTCACCTTTTTTTGATGCGTAGGCTGCAGGCAGCAGGATTTCATCACCTGTTTCCTGTTTTGTTATCTACTGAACTTCTGCTAAACACCAGAATAAACAGGATCTTACTGTTCCTGATTCCTGTAGAAACAAGTAGACCAATATGAGGTCTGATATATCAAATGGATGAAATAAGTAATGGATACAAATATATCTTCTGTATTTCAATCCTTTTAATGGGATACAATTTGTTAGAGCTGATTCTGTAACTTTTTAAAAATCTCAATATAAACAATTTTCTTTTAACACTTATATATATATTTATATATTTAACACTAATATAGCAGAGCAAAGACTCACCCGGCAAAGAAGATGGTAATGATGTTCAAATGTATTGATTGAAGTACAGCAGAGCCTTATATAATACAGATTCCGAGACTTGTTCAGTGAAGATGTTTTGTGAAGATACGAGAAAGCTTTTTCTTCTACCCCTTTTATGTAAGGAGGACCCATTTAAACCACACCCTACTTAAACAACCCAGTGAAGAGAGTCCATGTTGGTTACACAATAATAATTCAACGATAATATTGTTAATTATTATCATTATTAGGGGTCCTACGAAAAACGTAGGAACCCTTTTGTATTCGTTAGTATTATTATTATTTTTAACCTGACTTTTTGGCTCCAAAAGTTATAAAAATTGGCAGGCTTGTAGAACTCATAAAATGAGTAAGGGAATCAAAAGATGGGACAGAATATACATTTGAAAGTGAAATACATGCATATGTAAACAGCTCACAACACGTTTAAACAGCACATGCAACATTGCATCCAAAACACGTAGGCTCAGCTGTCGAAAAATGGCTATTAAGAGGAGATTCCATAGTATACCCATGCCAAATTTGAAGACTATATCTGAAAAAACTACAAAAAAACATTTGTTTGAAGTTCTCCCTTCTGAACCGTGGCCTCTTTACAATGCAGGCTGGGCATTGAAGCTGTGCACATGTAATTTTGCAAACATCCGTTTGACACAGTATGCTTTAGATTATGGTTGGTGATTGTTTTGATATGTTAACTTCTAGTAAACTAGTTTTTAAGGCATACCAATGCCATATTACCTTACCGACCAAGCTCACCATACCTCCATGTACGGAAGACTTATATTTCTCAAAATATACTCTAATCTGCCTTTGGCAGTCTACCGTCATACTGTCGGTCATATGGTCATACTGTCGTTCATATGGTCATACTGTCGGTCATATGGTCATACTGTCGGTCAAACTGTCGGTCATACTGTCATACTGTCGGTCATACTGTCGGTCATATGGTCATACTGTCGGTCATACTGTCATACTGTCGGTCATACGGTCATACTGTCGGTCAAATGGTCATACTGCCGGTCATACAGTCATACAGTCAGTCATACAGTCATACAGTAGGACCCTGTGATGGTTGCTTGCAACTATATTTATTTCTATAATCATAATTGGAATACGAATAAAATTAATAAAAATGTAAAAAATGAATGTTTTTTATAATTATTTAATAAAGAAAATATTTTATAATAATCTTTTAAAATAATTTTCCAACATCAGGATTTTGTTTGATTTACCCCTTAGAATTTTATATTACTTAAAAATATAAACTGTTTATATATATTAAAAGGAGTCTTATTTGATATACAAATCATTGTTATACACATTTGTAAAACAACATCACAAAGTCACATGTAGTAATCACAGCTGCAAAAAAATAATAAAACAATAACATGCAGGGGTAGAAAGCTTGTATTTTGCTGTTAGCATGACGTTTATCACGGTTTTACTTATGATGTTGTATGATGTTAAAAAACATTCCCCCCCAAAAAAGACAAAATACGCCTTCCAAAGGGATTATAGCTGATGCACTGGACATGTATACTTTTAAAATCTGACTGGTGTGATTTCCTTCCTCATTCAGAAATACCAAGGTCAAAAAGGTCAAAAAGGAAATGGTGAAACCAAGTGGAAAAACCACAGTTGCTCCTCTGACTCCTCCAATTGATTTGCATTCCCCAAACGAAGACAAAGTTACACTCTTATGTAAACTTTTTCTAGGAAAGTATTACTCACATGTATTTTTTACTACCTTATGCAATTTGTGATTATATGCTTGCATGTGTTCTGGCAACATATGCAAGCATATAAAATTTATTCCATTTTAGTTAGTGTTTTAGTGTTTTAAACAAAGTATTTAATTGCATGAGCACAAATAGGATCATGCAATATTTAACTACAATCTTTTGTCAAATTCAAAGTTATCAATAAATCTTTATATACAGTCAGGGTGACTGTATAATGCAATATTTTATAGACAACAATAGCAGCTTTATTGAATGGAACAATACAGAAAACTGTGGAAAAGTACCAGCACAGTGAGAGGGATGCAGCAAGCTACCCAAAGGAGTAGGAGTATGTTCCTGCAATAGAGGAGGATGCCGTTTCAGGACCGCAGTCCAAGGGCCATAGTTTCAGCTAACCACATGACTAAACTTAGGGATGTCAAACCTGTTACCTAAACTAACCCAAACCCTTAAATTCACCATCTCTAACCCAATCCCTAAACTTCAACTTCAACTTCAAAGCACTTTATTTGTCCCCAAGGGGCAATTTAAAAGGGCGCATTACAGTAGCTTCAGGGACACAATCAACAAACATAAGCAGCACGCATACTGCACAATCAACCAACATACACAATTCACAGACACACTGCACAATCACACAGCACACACCGCACCTCATCATTCAACACAAAGTAGTAGTTTTAAAGTTTTAAAAGTTTTTAACCATTTCTAACCAAATGAACCCAAACCCTAAACCTCTCTAACACTCTCAACATAACCATCTCTAACCTTAGGATAGTCTTAGGTAACCAAAGGCAACCAAAATAAAAAATAAACAAGGGTGCTAGAAATATAGTGCAGCGGTCCTGAAACTGCAGCCTCCTCTATTGAAGGAACATAGTATTGGCACAAAGGGACACATATTTGTGTAATAAAGTTGAATACAGTTGAAGGCAGTTAATGCTCATAATAAAGGCCTAACTAATATATAATAACACTGTCATCAATGTTCATTCCGTCGTCTATCTCGCATTCTCGTCGGGAGGGGTCGGAGTTATTGATGTGCGGTGGACTGTGTCCCCATTGCTGCCCCCTCTCCGTCTCCCTCTCCCTCGTCTCCTGTGCTGCCACGGCAGCTGCCACCGCGCAGCGCCTTCGGCAGTGTCTTCGGCAGCGCGCCCACCAGGGCGTTTTGGAACATGGGGCTGCAGAAGTAGTACATGATGGGGTCCAGTGGCAATTTGAGGACGTTGAGGACGAACGACACAGCGGTGAGCTGGGTGAAGGCGTAGAAGGAGGCGCAGTCGCCTGGGCGGCGCGCGCCGATGACCCACAGCCCCAGCGTGGTCACCGTGCCAGGCAGGAAGCAGACGGCAAACACGACCACGATTGACGTGCACGCACGTACGCTCTCGGCCATGTCTATCTGCCGACTCTTCAGGACGCAGAAGATGCGCGCCGAGCAGAAGAGCAGCATGGCCAGGGGCACGAGGAACTCCAGCACCGACAGGATGCGGTGCATGCGCACCAGGAAGAGGACGTCCGGCGACGCCTCCCCGTAGGACGTGAAGAAGAAACACTGAGTCTGGTTGCCGTCACCCTTGATATGGCTGAACGCCAGCATGGGAACCCGCAGACCGATGACCAGCAGCCACAGGAAGGCCACCGCGTACCAGGCCTGCCTCTTGGTCATGCGGTTGAAGCGGTGGTGTGGGTGCACTACCTGTGGGAAGGGAGAGGAAATTGATGTGAGGTCAGGGCTGTACAGATTTCAACACATATGTTATTAAAAATTATTGTGTGCAAAAGAGAAATATTATTATTGCCTTCACCCCTTTCCCTTCAGTCCCATTATCTATGTAGCCTTTTGTCCGTCCCTCTTTTTATTTATTATTTATTTCATTATAATTATGTTATTAGGAGTGTGATTATGATTATTAATTGGCTTTCCTCATCTAAACATTCAAGGCCAAACTGTCAAGCTCTAATTAGGAGTGGCATCGGTTTAGCTCTCAAATTTTGTTTAACGGTCCACTTGTGTGCTTCTGAAATCTGGCCCTTTGCTGTTAGGTGTACAGTTAGCGTACAGCCCTGGGTGGCTTGTGGTTAGAGACCTGCAGAGATGGATTAGTACAAGCCAGGTTTATGAGGTGAATGAACGAGTGTTTAAACTTGAAAAAAAATACAGGCCTCCTCCGGCTACATATTTATGTTATTGATATTATAGGAGAAATTTGTTAAGCAATATGCAATCAACATCTTGCCCAGTATGTTATATTAATTAAATGAGTGTGGAGAAACACTGAGCAACCAAAGAAATGCTCTCCTCACATGATGTGTATCTGATATATGTTCTTGTTGGAGCCATGGGCTGCACAGAATGGAATGCTCTGTTTAGATTGGGCCTCAAGGAGGTCCAGGGAGAGCAGGGAGACGGCGCCACATGTCTCCAAGTAAGGGAAAAATGCATGGGATGAGGTTACGACGTATGGATGATCTATGGGCATAATGGAGCATAAAAGCAGGGGCCGGAGAGTGGCTGTTCAGTTCTTTGTCAAACCAACTCAGGATTTTGTTGTTGCTTGTTCTCGAGTGATAATAAAATCTTTACCATTCAAACCTTCGGCTTCCTCGATCTCTCTTAGTTTTTGTTTAGACGTTGTATTTTATCTACGACAATATGGAGTATTTGGATGATAACAATGTAACTATAACAACAGAACAACAGAACAATGACGCGATTTCACATAGAATAGGACTAATATCCTATTACTGCCAACAACATCCAATACGTCAAAGGTCTAAGGTGTGAATTTACCTTAAAGTAGCGGTAGATCACCACAAACGTCATGAGGCCGATACTGGCTGAGCGGTTGGTGACCATCAGGAAGAGGTTGATCCGGCACAGGCCGTCACCGAAAACCCAGTAACCCCTGAGCAAGGCATCAATCCTCAGCGGCAAGCTCACCAGCACGAAGAAGTCGGCAATTACAATGTTGAAGAGGAACAGCACAGTGCATTTCCAGCTTTTGAGCTTCCAGCAGAAGATCCAAAAGGCAACTACGTTTCCCAGAAGCCCCAGTATGACATCTAGGGTGAGGATGGGCGGCAGGATGATGCCTTCCAGGTGTATTCCGATAGGTGGGCACCGACCCCCTGCTCCCACAGGGGTCGGGGCAGTGACAGACATCTTCGTGGTGGGTGGGTATGGATTATCATTAGTGAGGTTGAATGCAATATATCTTGTCTTGTCTGTGTTACAAAATAAATAAACAAAACATGTTAAAAATGTGAACACACTTTCATCACAATCATCAAATATAATTTATCACTTTTTCCTCAATGTTGCCATTAAACCAGGATTAGAAATAAGCTGGAATGTGGGCATTTTCTTTGCTTTCTCTTCACCTCATTTTTTTCCTAAAGAGATTGATCAAGTTATACATGAACGCCTTCATGAAAAACACTGATTTCACCACTTATTCATCATCTTCTTTTTTTTGGATGCGTAGGCCGCAGGGTTTCATCACCAGTTTACTGTTATCTACTGGACTTCTGCATTTAACCAGAATAAACAGGATCTTACTGTTCCTGATTTCTGTAGAAACAATTAGTATGAGGTCACATATACCAAATGGACGGTGAATTTCAATCCTTTCAATGGGATACAAGTGCAGAAATAAGTTAGTTCTGTTTCCGACTCTTTTCTTTTTAAAATCTCAACATAAACAAACTTAGGCCTATATGGATACAAGAGCAACGACTCACCCGGCAAAAAAGGCGGTGGTGTTAAAATGCATTGATTGAAGTACAGCAGAGCCTTATATGATACAGATTCCGAGACTTGTTCAGTGAAGATGTTTTGAGAAGGCACGAGAAATATTTTTCATCTACCGTTTTATTTAAGGACGACCCATTTAAACCACACCCTACTTTAAACAACCCAGTGAAGAGAGCCTAGCCTACTCTCGATGTTTGGTAATACACTGTAGTCAACTGTTACTCTTATACGGCTTTACCCTGAGTTTGAGTCTTTAAAGTGACTACGTGACTCTCTTTACCCATGACAATTCTGTCTGCTCCCCTTTCCCCGTCGCGAAAAAAAGAAAAGTAATACGCTAGCCAGCCTTATCAATGCAACGAACAAACCGGAGAGAGTGAGTTATCATCAAAACAGATATCTATTAAGAAAAATTTAAATCCCCCTGACAATCGTCACATCTTCAATCGCATCTTCTTCACACAAGCTGTGTGTGCACTTATATATATATATATCGCAACGCATGACAGCAGACAAATCAAACTGCTGCTCCTTGGTTGATCGCGTCATCCACGGGTATCGCGATAGTTTTGATTTTGATTTTTGCTTTTTGATTAAAGTAGGGACATGATCTACAACCCAGGCAGCACCAAAAGGGTAGAAACAATAATTTTAACTCTATTTAATATAATTCCTGCAGCTACCACACCTGTCAGACTGGGTTAGGTTCATGAAGACCTCAACCCCAGATGTTGTCCGCCTGTCCCCTGTTCAACATGGGTTTCTCAAGCCTCATTGGCCTTGTAGTTAAAACAAAGCAAAAATTGTTTCTATCTACAAAATATCCCGTAAGGTTTTTTATATCCTCATAATTGCAGTTAAAAAACATGTCCGGCATAAACGCCAACCAGCATAAATAACTGTCGAGCTCTAAAATTGTATATGAGCGAACGAAAAGGGGGCAGGCGGCTTTCCTGAACTCAAATGACCACGCGCAATGACTTTTCACGTGGCCACCACCAGACCCTAACCTACCTTAGGTGTGAGTTCAGTAGACCACCCGCCCCGGTAGACAGCGACAGTTCGACTCGTATTTATACCTGGTACCCACGACTAGCGTTTCAGTAAGGGTGCTCGATTTTTTTTTCTCCAAATTCGGGAATAGTGGACAAATGGGTCACGGCACTTTGTTATTTGGTGAAAATGTGAAATGCATTCTTGGTCAAATTGGTAATATTTTCCAATATTTGTCAAAGAAACGGCCCACTGCCGAAGGCCTCATGGGAAATGGAACGCCCAGACACAACGTCCAGCTGATTTTGGTTACGTTCAAACATTTTCCATCACCATCATGTCAACTGTTCTGTTTCATGTATGTTTCCCCTGCGAACACAAATATATTTGAAGTTGAATGTTTTAAGTTTGTTAATGGTCCACTGATGCCATCTACCGGCGGAAGTTGTTAATGCTTGTAACGTCTTGTCTGATGTTACCATGGTTACCAGCTGCACGCTGCGTAACCTTCACACACACAATCGGAATACAACGTGCTCTGCGCTCGTCTTTATGCTACTTCTCTAGCTACACGCTAATGTATAACGGTTTCTTCTGCTTTTATGTAACGCATGGATCACAATCTAATATCTAATAACTAATATGAGTGGCAGTTAATGTAACCGTTTTTTTAATATAGATTTATCATTTACATGTTTGGACATTACATTTAATATTAATATTGTTTTATAATGGCTGTCACCCAAAATATGATGAAACAGGGGTTATAGCAAGTACATACAAAAAAGCACATTCAATGCATCACAGAACCACCACCATGTTGCTTTGATCGTTACAATGCATCTCTGTAACAAATGTTGCCATCAAACCCTTTGAGCCATCAGTGCTGAACCAATGTGCATGCACAGTAGCTTCATGCATGTACATTTGCCACACTGTCACTGACTGCTAACTTGAATGGAAGGCTGTATTCAGAGCGGCACAGAGGTTATGTCCCTTGTTTAAATGTTGCATTTGGTCATATCATATCAGCATGGAGAACAAGATGGAGTTCTGCTATTTACGATTGACTTGAGTGATTGGACGATAGATCAGGGAATCAGAACGTCATGACCTCAACCAAGCTCAGCCTCCTCTGCATTCCTGGGGCATCACCTCCGTACCGGGCATCTCCTGTGAACCCTTCTATCCGTCAGGGCTCCACAGTGCCACCATTTTGCTCTCAGATCCCAGTGAGAGTTCCTTCACGTGCACATGAATTTAGATATCGCAACTCGCATTACTGGCTTTCACACAAAGCTGGGTAGATTTGAAGGCTGATCAGGCAGTAAGCCTCCGATGTAACGTCAAACATTCCAACTGAAGTTGGGAGGTGTACCTCCTTAAATTTGCTCCCTGAATCCCAGTCATGACCGGAGATTTGTGACAAAACGGCTTGCACAAGAATTACAAGAAGACATTCTGAAACTGGATGCTCGTCGCTTACGCGATGGAGGGTACCGGTACAGATTCAAGGTTAAATAACTTCATGTCACGCAGAGGATATGCAGTCCAGTGTAACTGCTTACAGGAATGTGCAGAAACAGCAGTTACTACGACAATCAGAGTGCAAAGAGTAGGAGAAGCACTATGTGCATTAGAGCTTAAATGGAGATATAAGCAATGGGGGGGAAAGAGTATGAAGTGTGTTTGGGACCCTCTGTGTGGCAGTAGAGAGCATAGCGAGAAGACTGCAAGGAAATTAACACGCTTGGGCCATTTAGCCAAGAGGGACACTGGAAATATCCAGTCTTAAACGCTTATCACCCCCTCAAAGATACTGCATACCAAGTTGCATCCTGACCCCTGCCTAGCGACTCCCAGCCGCCTAATGACCCCACGCCCTAGTGCCCCCATGCCTTAGTGACCCCACACCCTAGTGACCCCACTCCTTAGTGACCCCACGCCCTAGTGACCCCACTCCTTAGTGACCCCACGCCCTAGTGACCCCACTCCTTAGTGACCCCACGCCCTAGTGACCCCACTCCTTAGTGACCCCACGCCCTAGTGACCCCACTCCTTAGTGACCCCACGCCCTAGTGACCCCACTCCTTAGTGACCCCTGCTTCTCCCCTCCGTGTGTCAGAGGAGCATCTGGTTCGGGGCTCACCTGTACAGAGGCCGTGTTCCCCAGGTGGTTGTCTGTCTGTGTGTGTCTCCTACCTGTGTGTGTGCGTGGTGTGATATGGGGGTGCCGTGCTGTTTGTCCTCAGGCTCTTCCCCTACAGTGACCCCACCCCCAACCCCACCCCCCCAGAAGCGGCTCTCCCAAAGAGAGAGAGAAAGAAGGAGTGGGAGTGCCTTTGCTGCCCCCTCACACACTAATCAGTACTCAGTATGGAGAATTTCCGGCACATTCCCCTCTGCGTGTGTGGCAGTGCTGCTCCTGGCCGCCCAGACCTGTGGCCCCCGGCCCTGTGCACCCCCAGCATTGGGACCCAATTGAGCTCCACTGTTGAGGTGATATGTTTGGGTGTTCTGTAGCCCACCGGTCCTGGGACCCCAAGACCCGGTCTTCTGTAGTCCACCGGTCCTGGGACCCCCAGACCCGGTCTTCTGTAGTTCACCAGTCCTGGGACCCCAAGACCTGGTCCTCTGTAGTCCTGGGACCCCCAGACCGGGTCCTCTGCAGTCCTGGGACCCCAGGACTTTTTGTGTTGTGTCCTCACACACACACACACACACACACACGTTATTACCTCTAAGGCTAATTCAAGGTTAGTTGCTCACATTTTGCTTGATAAGACCCTGGGGCCGGTACCAGGGTTTAAAAAAAAAAAAAAAACTTGCACGTGATGTGCAAACAAACACGGAGCAAATACACACAGGGAACCTTTTCCAGTAAACACACCCCCACCCTTCTGGTCAGATTAGAAGTCACACTCTCATTCAAAACCACTGTTTCTAAAACTGTAATTGACTTTCCTAAGGGGGTCCTAGTCGTGAGATTGTGTGCTGCCTCGTGTATGCAAATATAAAAGTACAAATGCAAGGAAGATTGAATTAATAGATTTAGGTGTATGCCAAAACACAAGTGTTTAGAACTGAGACAGAACATTAAACCGGTTCTAAACCATAACTGTTTTCAGTGATAAGACAAGAAATAGCAATGGTCTGAGGAGATCACAGTGAACACACACATTGCTGGAGACCTCCTGTGGGGACCTCCTGTTCACTGAGCCCTGAGGGTGGCGCTGCGCCCCCTAGTGGACACACCTTGCTGGAGAGGAGTAACAATTCTCTGATTCCCTGATGTTTATTTACAGACGTATCCAAGTTGGATTCATTTAATTGTTTCCTTCATTCCTCCTGCCGTCTTCATCCAATTAATGATTCTCAACGTTAGAGGTGTTTAGCTTCCATGCCAACCATGTCATATCTACACCTAATCGAAACTCCTCATTCTGTGTAAATGAAGACACTAGAAACACTGCCCTCTAGTGGTCGTACTTGGTTAAAGCACAAACAACCTTTTATTGATCAATTTAAGTACAGAACGGAACTTTGTCAAATTTAATCTATGACAATAATCAAACAAACCATACAAACCATACAAAAGCTGAATCAAGAGGAGCCATTAGGAGCACAGTTAGGGGCCCTTGAAGGAGCAGTGAGGAGGGGGGGTATTCCAGTGGGAGAGAGAGCCCCCCAGGACTAAAGAGAAGGCCCAGCGTTTAGGAGCCCTCTCCGGGGGTGAGGATCAGTGGATCGGTGAGAATGAGGGCGCGGCCCGCTGCTCTGGGCTATCATCTATCTACTGGACATGACTGCAGTGTGGAAGTCCGGCCAGCAGGGGCAGCACTGAGGAGGCCTCAGTCCTTTCTTTGTTCTGGAAGAGTGTGGAAGAATTCATGAAGGGGTGAATGGAGTTGTGTGTGAGGTAATATCCTCCCTCCACACTGATGAAGGGGTGAATGGAGACTCCACTGTTGTGTGTGCGGTAATATCCTCCCTCCACACTGATAAAGGGGTGAATGGAGACTCCACTGTTGTGTTGGAGGAAACGTCTCCAGAAGACTTGGAGGATTTCAACTGAACAAACGGGAAGAATCATCTGAACACACGAGAACATTCAGAGACCGGGACAGCAGATAGAGGGAGCCGGAGACCAACCCACCAGTGGCGGTTCTAGGGGCCAGTGCCCCCGTAACTCTGAGTCCGGCCCCCCCTGTGGCCCCCCCAAACGAGCCAACCCCACCCCCCGTCAACAATCGCGCCCGCAATAGCGCTCGTCCGTGATCCACCCCCCCCCCCCCCCCCCCCCCCCCAACAACAGCAACTGCAACAGCGCTTGTCCTCGGCCCCCCCATTAAAACCGGTCTAGAATCGGCACTGCAACCCACTTGTCTCGGAGGCGACCGGCACGACCCCGGAGACCGCCGGAGAATCTGCCATGGCTCACGGAGCCCAGACTTTTGTTTGTTCTTCTTTCCCGGTGGGAGATACCCAACCCGTCGTATCGTTTGTGTTTAATAAACGTGCCTGTTACAGCATAGACGTGTGCTGATTGGGGGAGTGTGTGTGTGTGTGTGTGCATTCATGAACGATGTGTGTGTTAATGTTTATGTTCATACTGTATGTGTTTGTTAGTTTGGGTGTGTTTATGACTGTGAACATGTGTGTTTGTGTGTGTTTCTATGGGTCTGTTTGTGTGTGTGTAACTACAATGGACACTCCCAGAGACACTGAGGCACCAGGCTTAAATAACCTAAACCCCGGGAGGAGGTCCTCCTGGGCGAAGGTGGAATGGAAGGTGTGGAGGTGTGTCAGTGTGTCTGAGGATCCTCCTACACCTGGGGACACTCTGTAGAAGGACAGAGTACCAGCAGGCCGGTCCAGATACACTCCTACTCTGTTAGAGCGAGGGAGAAGTATGATTGTGAGACTATTGTTGTACTGGACACAGTAATTACCTTCATTACAAATAAGAACCAAGGACTTGTTGTTCCATCCAAGACAGCTGTCATGACCCGCTCCTCTCTTTGCGATTCCTCTGTATGCCACTCCTATATAAACCTCTCCTTCCCACTCTACCTCCCAGTAACAGCGGCCAGTCAGACCCTTTCTACACAACACCTGGTGCCAGCGCTCAAATCTCTCTGGGTGATCAGGATACGACTGGTCCTCTTCAACCCGCGTCACCTTTCTGTTGTCCTCAGACAGAGAGAGTTGTTTGTGGGCTGTGTTTGGGTCCAGTGTGAGTTCACAGGCATCTGACGGGAGAAAGACATGTTTAGGCTACTAAACCACGATTATTAATTATTACACAGCTCTTCTCAATGCTGTAGAATGCGCCATTCACTTGCATGGGCCTTCCCGACTCTGGCGGTCAATTATTATTATTGTCTAATGTTCTAATGATAGTAATAAATGAAACTAGAAAATGCATTTCCTGCAGAAAATGGTAGGTTTAATATTAACCTTGTTAAGGCTCCGCGACGACAAGTGTGTAGATTTGTTAAACGTTTGAATGAAGGTTAACGGTTAAAAATTGACCAAGTTACGAAGTCTGAAGTAGTTGAAGTGTCAGAGAATGGGCTGCATGCAGCACTCAACAATAATCATTATATAATCACAACCATTATAGTAATAATTGTTATTGAAATATTATTTATAGACCTAATTATAACAATATTACAAATAAAAATAATCATCATAACAATAATATATGAAAATCATAATAATTATCATAACAATAATAACACTAGTTTTTCTAATAGAACATACAATAAACACATAATTACTATATTATTATTATATTATTACTAATGTTATTATCATTATTATTATTATGATATGATCATGTCCAATAATAATATCAATATTACCAATATTCATCATAATAAATAAATAACAATCATAAAACCTATTTGATTTGATACAAGTAGGATTAATACACACGTAACATGATGCTGTGTGGATGGACTTTCCATCTCAATAGTTAGTGTGTGTTGTGATGAATCAAACAGACACTTACACTTCTTCAGAGCTGGTTTCAGCCTCCACACTCCACCGTGCTCCACACTGGGGGGGAAACAAAGTGGAAGCCGCATGTTGAAACATTCCCCTTCATCATCTGCTGTATCACTTTCTACACAACAGAAGTTACAGCTGCCTTTTCAAACCACATAATCTAGCAGCAGGATGAATCCTTGTAGGAGACTTTGTCCCTGAGTGGGGAGCTGTCCTCTCTCTACCTGAGAGTGTCCAGTCTCCAGCGTGGATCCTCCAGTCCAGCAGAGAGCAGCGTAGCTCCTGAGTCTCCTGGGTGATTGTAGCTCAGGTCCAGCTCTCTCAGATGGGAGGGGTTGGAGCTCAGAGCTGAGGCCAGAGAAGCACAGCCTTCCTGTGTGACCAGGCAGCCAGATAACCTACACACACACACACACACACACACACACACACACACACACACACACACACACACACACACACACACACACACACACACACACACACACACACACACACACACACACACACACACACACACACTTATTTATTCTACCTGGATGAGAATAGTTCATACTATAGCTTTATGATTATATTCAGATCACAGCCCGGCTAGAGCCTCATCACCATGTCCACACTAATGACAAGTCCTCAGAGTTACATAACATATAACATATAACATCCATAACATACAGACAGCAACCCCTAACCCTAACATCAACTGGCCAGCGTTCTGTTAGCTAGAATGTCCTGCTAACTCATAACAGACCAGCGGTTAACAAGACAGCAAAAATAAACAACTCCCCTTCAAACTAACAACGTTTTTAAATCTTCCTGAAATCCTCTTCCTCTAAAGTTCTGCTCCTCCTCTGGCCTCTCATCCTCCCATTTGTGGTCCACTGACACGGTGACCCCAGCCTACAAATGAATAATGATGCTGAATCTGTCGGGGATCTTAGACACGTGTCGTCTGTTCTTTTAGACAGCCCACCTATTCCTGGCTTTTCACTACATATTAAACAAACCCAAAGACACATTGAGCCCTAACCCTGACCTGAGGGTTTCCAGTGCACAGTGTGGACTCCCCAGTCCAGCAGAGAGCAGCTTCACTCCTGAATCCTGCAGATCATTGTTACTCAGGTCCAGCTCTTTCAGACTAGAGGAGTTGGAGCTGAGAACTGAGGCCAGAGCTTCACAGCATCTCTCTGACAGATGACAGACATTCAACCTTCACACACGAAATAAACAGAACATGTTACTGTGTTTATGTCTTTAACATTTTCCAGAATTGAAAGAGAAGTTTTTATATTTAAATGCTAATAATAAGCTTAAAAAGCCTGACTACATGTGAATGAGAAGAATAAGAATAATAAAAAATAGTAAACTGTACTAATATAACATACGACTTATACTGTCATGGCAACAACAATATAAATATGTTGAGTTATTCTTGTAAAAATGTATTATTTATGGGTGTGTGTTGTTTCTTTTATGGCTGTAAATCTGTACATTTAATGTCTTTATTGTAGTTTGTTTTGTACTCTAATATAGATCCTTGTGCTGTAAAGGTTTGCACATTGAGTAAAACTGACCTGAGAGTTTCCAGTGCACAGTGTGGACTCCCCAGTCCAGCAGAGAGCAGCTTCACTCCTGAATCTTTCAGTTTATTGGTACTCAGGTCCAGCTCTCTCAGACTAGAGTTGGAGCTGAGAACTGAGGCCAGAGCTTCACAGCATTCCTCTGACAGATGACAGGCAATCAGCCTTCACAGCAAATAAACAGAACATGTTAGGAACCGTGATTATATGTTTTCTTTAACATTTCTGAAGGTTTTACAAATTATTATACATTTGATCTTCAAATGTTAGTTATATATATACTGCATATATTATTTATATACTGCATACTGCTGTTAGTTGGGCCATTTGTCTTGTGTTTTTCACCATTGGTTGGTAGCTTAGTGGCCAGCGTGCTTATAAGGTTGGTTTGGGCAGGGGCTTCTGAATATGTGATTTCCTTGGATTTTGGCACAAGGGATAATAACATCTGAACCTGTTTATTAATGAAATTAGCTGTAAAATGTTGATACTAACAACAATACTAATAACAGTTCTATATTTATGAAAACGGTATCATAATATGACTTTTAGTAGTATGTATATTGTGTTGTGTATATTGTAAAACATGTTGTATTTTGTTCTGTATTTCTACATATTCAATTACTCTACTCTGTATTTCTACATATTGTTCTGTATTTCCATGTCTTAAATAAAAATTCTGAAGATAAAATATACATAAAAAGTATATGTAAAATATAATAACATAACAAAGACCTTATACAGTAGTAGCAAAAAAACAAAAAAAACAAATTCCCATGAAAATTAGATTGTGGTGATCACGGCCGTGGTCACCGTGTCCGTGTGCCGCAAAGGATCCTGGGAGGCTCGGGGGAAGCGGCACCGCCACCAAGGGAGTCGTGGGTGTGGGCGACATGGTTTGTGTTTCGGGTGGTGTGTGCAAATAAAGGCAACTCTCGAGGTCGTGTGGTGTATGGGGCACGAGATTTTTGGGATTACTTTTCAACTTTTCATTTTCGCATCCCACACAAACAAGAAGGTATAATATGTCCAATGGTACCACTCTAATAAACGTGGTCATCAAAGGTACTGAGTTAGTGGATGATATAGTTTGATGTCATTTGGGAGTAATTCTCAAACCAGGGGGCAGTGGTTGTTTTAAAAGTCTTATAATGTAGAGCATTGCGGTGTAACTGTTTGCACATTGAGTAAAACTGACCTGAGAGTTTCCAGTGCACAGTGTGGACTCCCCAGTCCAGCAGAGAGCAGCTTCACTCCTGAATCCTGCAGTTTATTGGAACTCAGGTCCAGCTCTCTCAGACTAGAGTTGGAGCTGAGAACTGAGGCCAGCACTTCACCGCATTCCTCTGACAGATCACAGAAATGCAGCCTTCACACAGAATAAACAGAACATGTTAGGAATTGAGATTAAAAGTGCTTAAAAGATCCAACTAGCTTACAGGAGAAACATGGTGTAGCTAACGAACAGCACAGGGCCGTCATCGGGCCGACACTGGAGGGGAGTACGTCCGGTGATGCTAGACCCTCGGCTCTCCTCGCTGCTATCAGGGATCAGGGAAGTGAGCTCAAGGAGATGACCGTGGACATTCAAACTTCCTTCAGCAGCCGCCTGAAGGCCTTGTAGGGATCCTGAACTCTGTGTGAACAGAGTCAGACCTAACGAAGCAGAGGGCTGCGGAGCAAAGTTGGGCCTCCAACTCGCTGAATGCTCCACTGACTGATTGGGCGTGTAAATGCAATTAAAATGGTTTCCCTCCCTACATTTCTTTATCTCTATCAGTCCCAATAGTCTTCTTTAAGACTATTAATTCCTTAATTTATCTTTTATTTTGAATTTTAAATCCCATCGATATATTTTCATATATTGCTTAAGCACATTAACAAAAACCTAAAACACTAAGGGCACTTGCCCTTCCCATCTTCAGACACTTTTACTGTGTTTCAAAATCAAGGATGACTATGAAACCTCTCTGGGGTTCTGCATCCCTCCATATTCAATCATTTTATGTTGCTCTGTATTCCTACATATTCAATCGTTTTATGTTCTGTATTTCTACATATTCAATCGTTTTATGTTCAGCATATATATTCTGTATCTGTAATACAGAACATAAAAGGATGAATGTGTAGAAATACAGAACATAAAACAATTGAAAATGTAGAAATATAGAACATAAAACAATTGAAAATGTAGAAATATAGAACATAAAACGATTGAATATGTAGTAATACAGAACATAAAATGATTGAATACGTAGAAATACAGAATTTAAAATGATTGAATATGTAGAAATACAGAACATAAAACAATTAAATATGTATATTTAATCGTTTTATGTTCTGTACATACATATTCAATTATGTTGCTCTCTATTTAGAAGATATGTAAAAAATGATAACATAACAAGACCTTATACAGTCCTGGCAACCAAAAATATAAATTGTTGAGTTGTTTCTATGAAAATTATACACTTTTTATAAAATTATACACATTTTTATTTAGACTTAAATTATAACCTTTGATGGATGCAAATACTGTGACTTCATTTGTTTAACTATCACTATCCCGTTAACAGGGGATTGTGGGAAGGCACTATTATTATATTTTGTGTTTATAATTGAAAAGTTGCAATAGCAACTTTGGGATTACTTTTCAACTTTTAATTTTCACATCCCACGTAAACAACAAGGTGTCAACAATATGTGCAATGGAACCACTCTAACAAATGTGGTCATCAAAGGTACTGAATTATTAGCTGATATAGTTAGGCATACTTTAGAAGGAATTCTCCAACCAGGGGGCAGAAGTTGTTCTAAATGTCTTCTGACACGGAACCTTGTAATTTAACTGTTTGCACATTGAGTAAAACTGACCTGAGAGTTTCCAGTGCACAGTGTGGACTCCTCAGTCCAGCAGAGAGCAGCTTCACTCCTGAATCCTTCAGTTTATTGGTACTCAGGTCCAGCTCTCTCAGACTAGAGGAGATGGAGCTGAGAACTGAGGCCAGAGCTTCACAGCATCTCTCTGACATCTTACAGCCATTCAGCCTTCACACAAAATAAACAGAACATGTTAGGAACCGCGATTAAATGTTTTATTAGACTTTTCGGATAGTTTAACAAATAATACTATAACAGTTGTTTTGTAGTTCTGAAAACTGTATCATATTACTTACTTCTACTTTATAGAAGTATGTATATTGTGTGTATCATAAAACATGGCTACAGATACATTTTGTATTCTAACTTTTATATTCTAGTATTATGTATAGTGTTGTGCGTATTGTAATACATGTTATAAGTGAACCTACAGAGATGTTTTGGAGGCTTTGATCACTGGCAGCAGCCCCAGAAGACCCTCCTCAGAAGCAGAGTATTTCTTCAGGTAAAACACATCCAACTGCTCTTCTGATGTCAGTAAGATGAAGACCAGAGCTGACCACTGAGCAGAGGAGAGAGATTCTGTGGAGATACTTCCTGATGTCAGGTACAGTTGGATCTCCTCCACTAGAGAACGGTCGTTCAGCTCATTCAGACAGTGGAACAGATTGATGCTTCTCTCTTGAGAGAGATCTCCACCTATCTTCTCCTTGATGTAATGAACTATTTGGGTATTGATCTGTGACCTCTTTCCTGTCTGTCCTGGCATAACTTTTTTAGTTAAATTGCAGAGTAATGTACTTCCTCTTGGTCCCAGCAGACCTTGTAGGAGCATCTGATTGATCTCTAGAGAGAGGCCCAGGAGGAAGCGGAGGAACAAGTCCAGGTGTCCGTTCTCACTCTGTAAGGCCTTGTCCACAGCACTCTGGTAGAGGAGGAGGCATTCATCTTCCCTGGAGGTTGGCTGTTCTCCTGAGAGCAGGTTGACACCAGTGTTGATGTAGGACAGAAAGACATAAAGGGCAGCCAGAAACTCCTGGATGCTCAGATGGACAAAGCAGAACACCCTGTCCTGGTACAGCCCACACTCCTCTGTAAAGATCTGGGTGAACACTCCTGAGTACACTGAGGCTGCTCTGATATCGATGCCACACTCTGCCAAGTCTGCCTCGTAGAAGATCAGCTGGCCTTTCTCCAGCTGGTTAAAAGCCAGTTTCCCCAGAGAAACAATGATCTCCCTGCTCTCCGAACTCCAGTGTGGATCAGTTTCAGCTCTCCCATGATACTTCCTGTCCCCCTGTATGGACTGAACCCTCAGGAAGTGGCTGTACATCTGAGTCACGGTCTTGGGCATCTCTTCTCCTCTCTGGGTTATGAAGAAGTCCTCCAGAACTGTAGCAGTGATCCAACAGAAGACTGGGATGTGACACATGATGTGGAGGCTTCGTGATTTCTTGATGTGAGAGATGATTGTGCTGGCCAGTGTCCCCTCTCTGAATCTCTTCCTGAAGTACTCCTCCTTCTGTGAGTCGTTGAACCCTCTCACCTCTGTCACCATGTCAACACACTCAGCAGGGATCTGATTGGCTGCCGCAGGGCGTGTGGTTATCCAGATGTGAGCATAGGGAAGCAGAAATCCCCTGATGATGTTTGTCAGCAGCACGTCCACTGAGGTCGGCTCTTTGATATCAGTCCAGATCCGGTTGTTCTGGAAGTCCAGAGGAAGTCGACACTCATCCAGACCATCCAAGATGAAGACTACTTGGTCATGGTCATATCTGTAGCTTCCTGATTCTTTGATTTCAACAGAAAACTGATGAAGAAGTTCCACTAAGCTAAACTCTTTCCCATTCAGTAAATTCAGCTCTCTGAAAGTGAGGAGGAATGTGAAGTCTATGTCATGGTTGGTTTTGCCTTCAGCCCAGTCCAGAGTGAACTTGTGTGTTAAGACGGTTTTACCAATGCCAGCCACTCCAGTTGTCATTATTGTTCTGATTGGTTTATCTTGTCCAGGTAAGGGTTTAAAGATGTCTTCACATCTGATTGGTGTTTCATCATTGGCTGGCTTCCTGTAAGCCTTTTCAAGCTGTTTGACCTCATGTTCCATGTTGACCTCTCCACTGCCTCTCTTTGTGATAAAGATCTCTGTGTAGAAGTCATTCAGACGCGTTTGCTGTCCTGCTCTAGCTACTCCCTCAGACACACACTGGAACTTCTTCTTCAGATGAGACTTGAGTTTATGCTGGCACTGGACGGAAACAGCTCCTAAATCACAAACCAGAAGACACATGCTATACATATTTCCAAGCAATATGACTGGTGTAAAGAAAGAAGTATTATAAATTCTACTTCATCTAGATCTTATAACTTTGTTAGTAGTGCTATCGTTGTTGAGTATCAGTGGTATCAGTGACTTGCTAACCTGATACAACAAGATACTGGTCCATCTCTTCTGAGTTATTCTAATGTTGATCTGCAGTTTAAGGTTTAACATTCTTTAACTTGATACCCCCACAATAACCCTATATATCTGGATCAAACCATTTAACCTGATAATCCCACAATAACCCTATATATCTGGATCAAACAATTTTACCTGATACCCCCACAATAACCATACATATCTGGATGAAACCATTTAACCTCCGAGAGGGAATATATCTCCACATGCAAAAGATAGACGTTTGGAAATTAACTACCTTGATCTACTAACAAAATAAGAGTCCTCTACTGCTCTTTAAAATAAACGTATTTCATCAGTGTTTTAAAAATAACAGTTTCTTATCTTTTCAAAATAAAAATCCAAATCAAGGGAGAGTCAATAAGAGTCTCTTACCACTCCACAGTGAGTTGGCCAGTTCCTCCTGGTTCATCTCCATCAGGCAGAGCTTTATGATGTCCACCACTCCCTCTATGGCACACCTCCTCTGCTCCTCATTCTTACCATCCTCCTCCTGCCTCTGACTCTCTGAGCATTGTGGGTAATCTGAGAAGAGATCCCTCCAGAGCTTCTTCAGCTCCTTGTCCAAAAAGGCATGTGCATTCTCCTCAGCCATCTGGAACAGAACAAACATCAAGGAGAACTTTACTCTGAAACAACTGAGGATATAAGCATCTGTCCAAGATTACCGTCTCGCTGGTCTAAAAAGGGAAGCCTGGAGACTATTAGCACCACAAGAGATGCTTTTATTGCCCATGTAGAGCCAGGGGTACCGCTAGAGATTGTGGGCCCTATGAAAGAATATATTGGGCCTCCAACCTAGCCCTCCCACCAGCCTAGAAAACCCATTTGACCACCCATAGATTGATAGACTGGTAGCTCTAGTGTAGCCTAGTGCTAATTACCCAATACATTATTTATTTTACCAATAGACTGCTGTCATTGACCATTGATGTATGAATGTCAAAGGTAGATGAGTAGCATCTCTCTTTACTGTTGTTTCTGGTAAAAAAGCTTTCCTCAAAATAAGTTTTGAAGAATTCATTGAAATTCAGTGGCATTTTATATATTGGTCAAAATCAGTGGCGGCTGGTGATAAAAATTGTTGGTGGGGCGCAGTAATAGAAAAAAAATCATTTGGTAGATTTGATTTCCTGTATTCTGGTGCATTTTGGAGATGGCCACTACCTATTACCTATTACCTACTATTCATTCAGATTCATGGCCTACATCCTGACTTGCAGGGCCTGGGCAAGCTTACAAGCTTACCCATTGTTGTTATTATGATATTGAGGCAAATCATGATCACTGTCCTATAGTATCCATTTTTGTGTCTCAATGGCTATTTCAAATGCAGTTAGAAATATGGCACAGTTGCTTTATAATGTTTATATGCTACAGGCCTTATCTATTATTTTCTTTTATTGTATGACAATGTTTATACGTGAAGCACTTTGAGTCTGCCTTGTGTATGAAAAGTGCTATATAAATAAAGTTGCCTTGCCTTGCCTTGATATAAGATTCTATGATTCACTAGGTAGCTCTGTGTTAATGGGCACCATTAACACATAAATAAAATGTGTGAATAAATAAAAACCTTTCTTTGGATAAACTGGATGACCAACTGTTGGCCCTTTTCCTCCCTCTCAGCTTTCTGTTTCTGATACCCCGACTTCTACCTCAACGACGACGTGTCAAACTACTGACAGTCTGTACTCTGTCTGTTCTGCTTGTAAGCGCACCGAGTGGAAGACTCTGTGCTGAAAACTGGATCTACGCAAGACTGAACCATGCAATAAAGAGAGAGAGGTAAAATATAGATGTATAAGACTATACTGAGCACCCCCCCTTACAGCACCCCTGTGTAGAGCTGAAGTCAAATGTCTTGTTTCATTTACACACCTTGATCAGCTCTGCTTGATTCTGCTGTACAGACTGAGCACTGGTAACCTTTGACCTCTCCTGGGGTCGCCTGTGGAGAACACACACACACACACACACACAATGGATCTTTTTAACTAAATATTTTAACTTAATATTAGTCTGAAACAAGCAACTGGTCTACTTGTTTGCCTGTTTAAAACTCCTACCTCTCCTCTCTGGAGGGGCGTCTATCTTTACTGAAGTCAGGACCATGACCAATAGAGTGGTCACTCTTCATGGAGACACAGCTGTGTCCAGGGGAGTCTGTTCTCTCATGCTGGACTCTTCTAGAAAAACAAGAACCAGGATTAACCAGAATACCATGGATGTCTGAGATATTCTGTAGTTTTATAATCTCTGACAAATCATTACCTCTTCTCAATAGACTGATTTCCATCTTTAAAGTTAAAAGGATGATCCATAGAGCGGTCACTCTTCATGGAGACACAGCTGGGTCCAGGGGAGTCTGCTGTCTCCTGCTGCTCTGGGCTTCAATACAACACACACAGAGCTTTTACTCAGACTAATGATGGAGTCATGATATCACTGCTGAGCTCTGAGATGGACGACACACACACACACACACACACACACACACACAGGATGTTTTTAACTAATGCCGCTTTTCCACCGACAGTACCAGCTCGACTCGCCATGACTTAACTCGGCACGACTCGGTTTGGTTCCAGGCACGTCGCGTTTCCATCTAAAAAAGTACCTCTTCAACGTGGGCGGGTTGTAGAAAATAACCTCTCCAATGTGGACGGGTTGTCATTAGGTTTTAATCCCGGGAGATGGGATTCCCGGGAAATCTGAATCTGATCAAGACTATTTCCTGATTCCCGGGAAAGGTTATGATGGGAAATAAAATAAAATAAAAAGTGCAATGGCTGCGCGTGCGCGTCTATTGTTGTCATACGGTAACGTTGATGGAGGCGAAACTCGAGCCCTGGGAAAGGAACGACGCTAAAACGAAACAGCAAAACGCTGATCCGTGTCCCCCTCGCGGGTCCGTGGACTCCAGCCACGCCAGACACACACAACCACGCCAGACACACACAACCACGCCGGACACACACAACCACGCACAGCCTAGCCCCAGGAAAGGAGCAACACACATGGCGAAATGCTGATCCGTGTCTCCAGCCACGCCGGACACAACTTAACTTTGAGTGATTATTCTCGTTTACAGCCGCTGGCCAATCAGTTGCCAGCAGCCTGTTTACATCACACAAAAGTACCTACTCCGCTTGCTTGGAACCTCGGTACCAGGTACCACGTACCACGTACTTTTTTTGCCAATTGAAACGCAAAAAAGGCGGGCCAAGTCGAGGCGAGTCGAGGCGAGTCGAGCTGGTACTGTCGGTGGAAAAGCGGCATAAATATTTCCTGACTTGTAAATATTAGTCTGCAACAAGTAACTGGTCTACTTGTTTGCCTGTTTAAAACTCCTACCTCTCCTCTCTGGAGGGGCGTCTATCTTTACTGAAGTCAGGACCATGACCAATAGAGTGGTCACTCTTCATGGAGACACAGCTGTGTCCAAGGGAGTCTGCTCTCTCCTGCTGGACTCTTCTAGAAAAACAAGAACCAGGATTAACCAGAATACCATGGATGTCTGAGATATTCTGTGGTTTTATAATCTCTGACAAATCATTACCTCTTCTCAATAGACTGATTTCCATCTTTAAAGTTAAAAGGATGATCCATAGAGCGGTCACTCTTCATGGAGACACAGCTGGGTCCAGGGGAGTCTGCTCTCTCCTGCTGCTCTGGGCTTCAACACACACACAGAGCTTTTACTCAGACTAATGATGGAGTCATGATATCACTGCTGAGCTCTGAGATGGACGACACACACACACACACACACACACACACACAGGATCTTTTTAACTAATGCCGCTTTTCCACCGACAGTACCAGCTCGACTCGCCATGACTTAACTTGGCACGACTCGGTTTGGTTCCGGGCACGTCGCATTTCCATCTAAAAAAGTACCTCTTCAACGTGGGCGGGTTGTAGAAAATAACCTCTCCAATGTGGACGGGTTGTCATTAGGTTTTAATCCCGGGAGATGGGATTCCCGGGAAATCTGAATCTGATCAAGACTATTTCCTGATTCCCGGGAAAGGTTATGATGGGAAATAAAATAAAATAAAAAGTGCAATGGCTGCGCGTGCGCGTCTATTGTTGTCATACGGTAACGTTGATGGAGGCGAAACTCAAGCCCTGAGAAAGGAACGACACTAAAACTAAACAGCGAAACGCTGATCCGTGTCCCCCTCGCGGGTCCATGGACTCCAGCCACGCCGGACACACACAACCACGCCAGACACACACAACCACGCCAGACACACACAACCACGCACAGCCTAGCCCCAGGAAAGGAGCAACACACACGGCGAAATGCTGATCCGTGTCTCCAGCCAAGCCGGACACAACTTAACTTTGAGTGATTATTCTCGTTTACAGCCGCTGGCCAATCAGTTGCCAGCAGCCTGTTTACATCACACAAAAGTACCTACTCCGCTTGCTTGGAACCTCGACAGAGGTGGTACTAAAAAAGGTACCCGGTACCAGGTACCACATACTTTTTTTGCCAATGGAAACGCAAAAAAAGGCGGGCCAAGTCGAGGCGAGTCGAGGAGAGTCGAGCTGGTACTGTCGGTGGAAAAGTGGCATAAATATTTCCTGACTTGTAAATATTAGTCTGCAACAAGCAACTGGTCTACTTGTTTGCCTGTTTAAAACTCCTACCTCTCCTCTCTGGAGGGGCGTCTATCTTTACTGAAGTCAGGACCATGACCAATAGAGTGGTCACTCTTCATGGAGACACAGCTGTGTCCAGGGGAGTCTGCTCTCTCCTGCTGGACTCTTCTAGAAAAACAAGAACCAGGATTAACCAGAATACCATGGATGTCTGAGATATTCTGTGGTTTTATAATCTCTGACAAATCATTACCTCTTCTCAATAGACTGATTTCCATCTTTAAAGTTAAAAGGATGATCCATAGAGCGGTCACTCTTCATGGAGACACAGCTGGGTCCAGGGGAGTCTGCTCTCTCCTGCTGCTCTGGGCTTCAACACAACACACACAGCGCTTTCACTCAGACTAATGATGGAGTCATGATATCACTGCTGAGCTCTGAGATGGACGACAGTCATAGACATTGAGAGATCCTCTTCTTACCCCTTAGCTCTGCTCTGGCGGCCAGACAGAGTGGTTTCAGAGATGAGAGGACCCCGCTCCTCTCTCTCCTCATCCATAGTAGACTGGAGACCTGGACACAAACACAACTACATTTTGTTTCTGTGGATTCTGACTGACGAAGACTGCGCAGACAAGACCTCTGACTGTGAAGACTTCCTATCCTCCTCCTGTCTGACATACACACACTCTATCACGCTCTCTGTCTAGAGCTACACACTCCAGTGCCAGAGTGGTAATCGGGAGAGTCGGGAGAATTCCCGGTGGGCCGTTAACGTTTCGGGGCCTTCGGGCTGATTACTGCAGGCTGACAATACTGCATTTATAAAAGGTCCTTGCTGAGCCATCCGGCGAGCCTGAGATGTGCGCTCGCAGCCTCTCACGCCTCTTGCCCGCTGTACACGTCCGTTGACGGAAGAGCGTGTGTCCGACGCATGGGGTACAACACGATCTGCGTATAACGTGCGTATAACACGATCTGATTGGGTGATGGATCCGTCGCTGCCTGAAAAGTTAAACTTTTCTCAACTTTTGGACACAAGCGACGGAGCCGATTTGACGGACGGACCCACAATGCATTTCGGGAGCCTCCCATGTAAAGTCAATTTCAGGAACTAAATTCAGGAAACGGTACCTTATCTTCTCCGTGATGAAACGTGTGCTGTCCGTGTAGTATGGAAATAAAGAAGCACAAAAGCAAGGAAGGGAGGGAATAAAGAGATTTAGGTGTTCACCAAAATCACAGAGAAGTGTTGAGAAGCGAGACAGAACATACTAACTGCGTCACATCGTTTGCAGTGGCGGCTGGTCAATAGAGGGCGGCTAGGGCGCCGCCCCTCCCAGAGCCGTATATAGAGTATGTAGAGTATATCTCTATAAACGGCTCTGGCCCCTCCGTGAGATATTCACTCGAATATATCTGCCAACTTTGAATAAACTATTATACATACGAAATAAATCAACAAAAATACATAGCGTTTATCATCGTTTAATTATGTGATAGACCGTAGGTACTTGCAACTGCCAGCAACCGTTTAAATGCGTCTGAACGTCAATGATTTGGGCTAGGCTAGTTATTGGTCATTCGAAATAAAGCCCTTCTTCAGGTCAGGGGCGCCGGCCAAGTTGAAGTCAACGTAAGCTCCCAAACTTTTTGCTGTCTATCAAGCAGAGACGGCTTTTCATTGGCGCACGATTGGACAATTCAGCGAATCAATCAAATAGGCTACCTCCCTCAGCAACACTCGCGCAACACAACTACAGCAGAGAATAGATGGATCCCAAGCGGCCCCCTCTAATCTGACCCTCAGCAGCCCAGCTGAACACAGAGAGGGCTGAGAGATGAACCACAGAGAGACACTGCTGCTTTTCACCGGCACAGACCTGATGTGTTTTCAGATCCATGAACGATGTGTGTGTGTGTGTGTGTGTCTGTCTGTCTGTCTGTCTGTCTGTCTGTCTGTCTGTGTGTGTGTGTGTGTGTGTGTGTGTGTGTGTGTGTGTGTGTGTGTGTGTGTGTGTGTGTGTGTGTGTGTGTGTGTGTATTCATGATTGTGTGTGTGTGTGTGTCTGTCTGTCTGTCTGTCTGTGTGTGTGTTGTGTGGAAACCCAACTCCGGCACAGCGCCCCTGGAAGCCGCCCAGGGGGCAGGTGGTAGAGGCAGTCTACCACACATTTCCACCAGATGGCGGCAGAGAGAGCATTGGTGCCAATCAGTGAGATGCGGACTGCGGAGCACCTGAGGAGTAGTGGTGGATTTCATGATTTGTTTGAAAGAATCAGTTTGCGTAGGTCAGTTCGCCAAGAAGAGTCTTTCATTCGTTTGCATTTCCGGTAGCGGTGAATCATGATTCTCAGTCACTGAGTTGGTCAGACTCGGCTCCTTCCTCGTTCTCAACGACGACGAACGAGAGCGGCAAATCAGGTCGGTTCGTTCGTTTTAAAGAGTCGTTCGTTCAAACTGATTCGTTCGCGAACGAGCCACCACCACTGAGGAGCCGGTGGAGAAGCATGGCTTAAACAGCCTGCATCAAGGCTCTCTCAGGGCTCTCCCGGTTCTCGTGGTGTGAGACGTATCCATGAGGGGGAGAGACCTCTTCGTGGGTGACGTGATTCCCTCCGGAGGGACACGTGTGGTTACAGAGAAGGGGATTTTGGAGGACTAAAGGCCCATGTGGCGGCTTCTCCAGTGAGGAGAGGGAGGAAGATCCTCCTTAACATTGTTGAGAATAAAAAATATAAATATATATATACCTGAAGCGCCTGCCAGAGGGCAACAGGTTGAAGAGATGGGAGCCAGGGTGGGTTGGCGTCTGGGCGTCTTTCAGGATGTTTCTGGCCCTGCTGAGACAGCGGGAGTTGTAGATGGTGCTTAAGGAAGGCAGAGGGCAGCCAATGATTTTTTTGTGCCATGTTTGCCACCCTCTGCAGTCTCTTCCTGTCGGCCTCCGTGCAGCTGGAGTGCCACACTGACACAGCGTAGGTCAGCAGGCTCTCGATGGTGGAACGGCAGAAGCTGTGTGTTTAGTTGCTCCTTCCTGAGCACCCTCAGGAAGTGTAGCCGCTGCTGGGCCTTCTTGACCAGCGCTGTGGTCCAGGCTGAGTTCCTTGGTCTTGGGGATGTTCAGTGCCAAGTTGTTTGATGCACACCACTCACCAAGTTTCAGGACCTCATCTCTGTAGGCCGCCTTGTTTCCCCCTGTTATCAGCCCCACCACCATTGTGTCATCAGCAAATTTGACAATGATGTTCTCTGGGTGGGCTGGACTGTAGTCGGATGTGTATAGGGAGTAGAGTAGTGGGCTCAGCACACAGCCCTGGGGAGAGCCAGTGCTGAGAGTGCAGGAGGAGGAGAGGTGAGGACCCAGTTTCACCTGCTGGGGTCGGTTGACCAGAAAGTCTTTAATCCAGGAGCAGGTGGGTGGTGGGAGCCCCAGGTTGACTAACTTGGGGATCAGAATGTCCGGTATTATGTTAAAAGCTGAGCTGAAGTCAATGAAGAGCATCCTGACGTAGCTCCCCTGTTGCTCCAGGTGACTCAGCGCTGAGTGGAGAGCGATGGCTATTGCGTCTTCGCTGGATCTGTTAGTCCGGTATGCAAACTGGTGCGGGTCCAGGGTGGGCGGGAGACAGGCTTTGATGTGTCTCAAAACCAGTTTCTCAAAGCACTTGGTGATGACTGGAGTGAGTGCTACGGGGCGGAAGTCATTGAGGCTGGTTGTGGGTGACTTTTTAGGGATCGGGATGATTATGGCAGATTTCAAGCAGGATGGGATGACGGCTTGTTCCCATATTTTTATTGTTGCCATATAATGGTGCTGTGGTATAATGTGAGGTGGGAACGTTAACATTTATTTTCCTGGAGATAATTATTCATCATTATTATTAATTAATTATAGAGGCTCAGTGAACTTATTGTAATAACATGTCAGATATGATGAAGCAAATCTCTTTTGTAATGTATTTCCTTGCATTACAAAATGTTCGCCTGATAATTGTTTAAACTACAACATAAACTACAAAAACATGATGAACTTGAGATGGTTGTGGAATTGGGAATAATCCATGGTGATCGTGTGTGGATAATATTGTATAAAGCAATACAAACAAGTAAAAGTAATAATTGGTATGAAGGTGGCGGTGGTGGTTGGTAAACAACAATGTTTTTTTTTATTCTGTAGGCATAGTCAACCCCGGAAATTGAAAATATAATCCTGCAATTATTATTTTTCTTTGTGTGCTCGAAATTTCGCCATCAAAGGGGAACGCAAAGCTAGGACCTTCAAGGACCACGTTGCCTAATCCGTAATAGAGCTTGTAAGTCCCGCCCCTTCCGGTGGTCCCCATGGGACCTATGAGATCGTAAAATATCAATGGGCTTCAATGGAGAGAAAGTAATTATTTTCTGGTCATATTTAAGGGCATTAATTCATTACAGTAGTCTGTAATCTACATTTTTTATTCTCAACAATGTTAAGGAGGATCTTCCTCCCTCTCCTCACTGGAGAAGCCTCCACTGTACAGTATAGTCTTTTATATTGTGCTAACTATGTGTGCACTTTTAAGGAGCTGCTCTTTGAATTTCATTGTACTGTGTATAATGACAATAAAGGCTTTCTATTTCTATTTCAATAGTGTATTGCAATTATTTCGTTTTATGTACTTGCTATAACCCCTGTTTCGTCATATTTTGGGTGACAGCCATTATAAAACAATATTAATATTAAATGTAATGTCAAAACATGTAAATGATAAATCTACATAAAAACGGATACATTAACTGTCACTCATATTAGGATTGTGATCCATGTGTTACATAAAAGCAGAAGAAAAAGCAGAAGAAGAGAAAGAGTAATTATTTTCTGGTCCCAGTCTTTATATGCCCCGAATTACACATATGTTGTTTGTGGATTTAAATGATCATTTTTCATGTCAAGAGTTTGACCGTTTATTGTGCAATTGTTCAGTTAAAGGCTGTTAGAGAATACACAAAGACAAGAAAGACTACATGTATGTGACGTCACGCTCCCTGCGACTGGCGTGGACAAGACCGACTATCTCCCCATCGGCATAACTGAAACTCTCCACATTCCCTGAATTATTAAGTAGTTCACAAAGCGGCCTCACACGAAACCAAACATTATCAAACTTCTTTGCGATAAATTGTAGTTTTCTTTGCATGAAAAATGATCATTTAAATCCACAAACAACATATGTGTAATCCGGGGCATATCCTCATAATTGCAGTTAAAAAACATGTCCGGCATAAACGCCAACCAGCATAAATAACTGTCGAGCTCTAAAATTGTATATGAGCGAACGAAAAGGGGGCAGGCGGCTTTCCTGAACTCAAATGACCACGCGCAATGACTTTTCACGTGGCCACCACCAGACCCTAACCTACCTTAGGTGTGAGTTCAGTAGACCACCCGCCCCAGTAGACAGCGACAGTTGGACTCGTATTTATACCTGGTACCCACGACTAGCGTTTCAGTAAGGGTGCTCGATTTTTTTTTCTCCAAATTCGGGAATAGTGGACAAATGGGTCACGGCACTTTGTTATTTGGTGAAAATGTGAAATGCATTCTTGGTCAAATTGGTAATACTTTCCAATATTTGTCAAAGAAACGGCCCACTGCCGAAGGCCTCATGGGAAATGGAACGCCCAGACACAACGTCCAGCTGATTTTGGTTACGTTCAAACATTGTCCATCACCATCATGTCAACTGTTCTGTTTCATGTATGTTTCCCCTGCGAACACAAATGTATTTGAAGTTGAACGTTTTAAGTTTGTTAATGGTCCACTGATGCCATCTACTGGCGGAAATTGTTAATGCTTGTAACGTCTTGTCTGATGTTACCATGGTTACCAGCTGCACGCTGCGTAACCTTCACACACACAATCGGAATACAACGTGCTCTGCGCTCGTCTTTATGCTACTTCTCTAGCTACACGCTAAAATATAACGGCTTCTTCTGCTTTTATGTAACACATTCCTAATTATCTTACAGTTAAAACAACCGTTTTTTATATATATTTATCATTTACATGTTTTGATATTGTATTCAATGTTAATATTGTTTTATAATGTCTGTAGCCCAAAATATGATGCGGTATATATGCGGTTATAGAAAGTACATAAAACGAAATAATTGCAGTACACTTTGTTGCCATACGATGGTGCTGTGGTATAAAGTGAGGTGGGAACGTTAAAAATTCGCTTCGTGGAGATAATTAATAATTATTATTATTAATTAATTATAGAGGCTCAGTGAACTTATTGTAATAACATGTAAAATATGATGAAGCAAATCTAACATTCTGACAAGTTCAACTTTTATTTCCTTGCATTACAAAATGTTCGGCTGATTATTGTTTAAACTACAACATAAACTACAAAAACATGATGAACTCGAGATGGTTGTGGAATTGGGAATAATGCATCGTGATCCTGTTTGGATAATATTGTATATAAAGCAATACATAGGCTACAAGTAAAAGTAATAATTGGTATGACGGTGGCGGTGGTTGGTAAACAACGGTGTTTTATTTATTCTGTAGGCATAGTCCACCCCGAAAATTGAAAATTGAACCCTGCAATTATTATTTTTCTTCGTGTGCTCGCATTTCGCCATCAAAGGTGAACCCAAAACTAGGACCTTCAAGGACGACGTTGCCTAATCCGTAATGACAGATGCGACCACGGCCTCCTCAAACAACGTGACTGTCACTGAGCAGCTGCTGGCAACGTGCCAGAAACTTCTATTCGTTGACTTGTGTCAACGGGCCGGTGGCGTCACTCGCCAACGTCCACTCCCATCCCCGCCGACCGCCGTACCGCTTCCCTTTGCCCCGTGCGAGTAGGACATAGCCTGTAATGCTAGATGGATGGAGTGCAGGGGCTCTGGCGCTCACTCTCTCCTGTGGTGCCGAACGGTGACAGCGCGTCGTCATCTCCTCCGCGGGACCAGTGAGTGCCTCGCGCCGCCGGATTGTCACGATCATGAGGAGCGCGAGCCGAATGCGTTCCATCCTGTGCGTTTTTAAACGCGATCACCACAGCGTGGGGATTATCGGGGCGCCTTTTTCCAAAGGACAGGTGAGCAGAGGACAGTGTCACATAATGTGAAATTATCCTAAGCGTATTTCTGGCCGGGTTTTGAGTGACTATTTAAATAAATTAAAGCAGGCTACCAGAGGTATATCGAACAAGAAGGTAGGTCTAAATAAATATTTTATTTCAGCCGAGAGGTGGCGTGGAGAAGGGACCCAACGTGATCCGATCGGGTGGATTGGCGGATAAGCTGAAAGCCCAAGGTGACGTGCACGCGCTGGTGTATCCCACTCCGACGGAATACACCAGCTACTCACACTACACGCCTACTGGCTACTATAGCTTCTATCAGCTGTGTGTTGATAAAAATCTAATGATTTTAATTGAGAACCGAATGGATGAGCCTAATTGAAAAATGGCCTAGTTAAATTCATCTATGTAAAATAAGTATTTATTTATTTTTAAATAAATAGGCCTTATTGAAATGTGAAAAAAAGGCCTTATTGGAATGTGTTAATCCCACAGTTGGAACCAGAAAACGGTGTCTATTACCCCCCTTAATGCAGGCCTAAAAGCAAATATATAGTCCTATATCAAAGCAAGGGTAGGCAATTTGGTGACACCTGCCGGGCCAAATTAAATAATTAAATGATAAAAAAATTAAGAGCCAAAGATTATTATTATTTCCCCTTTTTTTGGCAGAACATGTTATTCATTAACTGCTGTTGAGAGGTAAATAGAATTTCCCAAAAGATTGACAAAACGGCTTGTCTAATACACTTTCCCTATTATAAAAAAAAAAGAATATAAAATCTGTAATAGTTGTGAAGGAGCCCTAACGGTTGGTGTTCTCAGGGTGTAGCGTGAAGGACTATGGGAACCTGTGTTTCGAGGACGTGCCCAGCGATGAGCCGGTGGGCCGGGTGAAGAGGCCCGGAGCGGTGGGCAGCGCCAACCAGAGGCTGGCCCACGCCGTTTACACCGCCAAGACGGAGGGACACACCGCGCTCATGCTCGGGGGAGATCACAGGTGTGTTTGTGTGTGTGTGTGTGTGTCTAAGTGTGTGTGCACAATAGTGCGGTGTGTGCACAATAGTGGGATATGGACACAAACGTCTATCTGGACAACTATCTGGTTTACTCTAAGGCAGACCTAGAACTTTTATATCAACTTTATTTGGCTAACACTCTTCTGAATTGGATTAAAGCAAGAGATGTAGAATAGGGTCGAAGGTCAAAGTTGCAAACTGCACACTTCGACTGGGCTTCTGTATTGAGGTGTTTGATTGAGGGAACCAATACCAAGTCAAACAAGATGAATCATTTATAATGTCTGGCTTGGACCAAGACAGTCATTATAAATAATATATCTTCTTTGGCTCTATGCAGTATGAAAGACGGTTTGTATAGTCACATGTTTCCATAAACAAACGTTGAACTTAAAGGTGATGGCTAATCACACCTGGTGGTATAATATGTCACCTTTAACACATCAGTCACAAAATCAATGATACAGATTTGAAAAGATAATGGTTTCTGTAATAAGCCCATTGGAATAATAATGTTTATCTAGCCGGCACAAAGCCAAATTATCCTACACAACACATTTTCTGACATTGAAATATAAAATTCGGCCCAAATTCTGGCAACAATTTCAATCTTTCAAATCTTTAAAAAAAATCAAACAAATGCAATACATTAGGAATCATGGTAAGTATATTGCCGCATGATTGATAATAGAGATTGTGACTGTTGTTTAGCGTGTCATTCTGCCCCTTAGCTTGTCGCCCCATCACTTAGCTTGTCGCTCCTTCACTTAGCTGGTCCCTCCGTCACAATGCTTGTCGCTCCATCACTTAGCTTGTCCCTCTGTCGTTCAGCTTGGCGATTGGCTCTATCCATGGGCACGCGGCAGCCATACCGGGGGACCTGAGTGTCGTGTGGGTGGATGCGCACGCCGACATCAACACGCCCCTCACCACGCCCACGGGCAACGTCCACGGCCAGTCCATGTCCTACCTCATTCGGGAGCTTCACTCGAAGGTTCACTCAAGTTTTTATGTTGTTGCTGTTTCACATGCATATGTCTGTGTCTGTCTAAATGTCGTGTGTTTTGGCCATCCCACAACCCACTGGGCTTCCACCCATCATTTGAAAACCCCCGATTTGCAAGATGATTTTATCCAAAGTGGCATTCCCAAACACATATAATTAGATAACTGTTAATCCCCATCATGAACATTTCAAGAGAACTCTTCATTGTTCCCAACTCTTCTCATCAGAACTCTGTCTTTCTACACACACCACTGATAACAAACCTTCTAACACCAGGGTGCTCTCATAGAAGCTCTTATTTATTTCAATGCATTTTGCCATCATCAGATCCCCGTCATTCCACAATTCTCCTGGATCAAGCCCTGCGTGTCAGCCAAAGACATCGTTTACATCGGACTGAGAGATGTGGACCCGGAGGAATAGTAGGTTTCTAATTGTATTTTGGCTATAGGTTCTCCATCAAGTGACAACTATAGACCCTTTTCAGAGGAGTCGCAGTAGGTAAAACACAGCTGATGCTTACCGCACGGGTACTATGGCCCACGAGGACGTCTCTGCTATTGGGTCTATTGGGCTTGGTGTTATATCATGGTGGTGATAGCTGATTGATGGAAGAGGAGAGGTTTATGAAGGAGGGGTAGGATGTCTGTGTGTGACCCCTCTGGTGCAATGAATCTGTTGTTGTTTTTTTATATAGAAGGACCTATGTTTGTTTCGGAGCCAAGGCTGTCAACAACAATATTGTAACATTTGAGATGATTTTGACAATGCATTCCATGAAATCTTTCTCCCTCCCTATGAGCTCCACACTGACATCAGGACAGCAGAGAGCCTACAAATCTCGTCATGGCAATTTCTTTATGAGATATTGCGTCTAGGACAGAGGAGACTTCTACATGCAAAAAAGCCTACAATAGTTAATTGTCTACACAATAGTAGACAATTAACCTATTTTAATGTATGCATACAGCCCACAATAGTTAGTTGTCTACACAATAGTAGACAATTAACCTATTTTAATGTATGCATACACTAGCCTCCTCTCTAGCCGAGTGAGCCCAGAATACAGTTTCATAGACCTATTTAAACAGTTTCACCCCCTGCCTGTAATGCAATTGTTAATGATCAAATCAGGGAAATGTTTATCTAAAGGACAGAGTTGCCTGCGTTCTCTCAGAGGAATGAATAATGGGATCCCTGCTCCCTTGTGACCAATTGACCCCAGCCCCAAAGGTTAACGTAGATAACACTAGGAACAGGTAGGGTGGCTAGACAATATATAACAAATATAGAATACAAACAGAAATAGAAAACCAAGCTTAAATGATTAAAACGACATTTTCCATCACAATTTAACAAACAAACGCAGACTGAAAACTCATCTGCTCAGACTACATCTTGCCTCTGAAAAACAACTCTCTTTCTCTTGTTTCTAAAATGCAGCACATGAAACAGTTTGCCTGGATTTTAAGTACTCAATTTCTGGTTTGTAGCTTCATGGCTGAATGCAGGCCTAATTGTAGGTCACTTTGGATAAAAGCGTAAGCCAAATAAATCGACTGTAATGAACGTTATCGCTCATGGTTCAGCCTGAATCCATCAGCTTCTTGCCGTTGTCCATCTGTCCCCCAGTTACATCCTGAAGTACCTGGGCATCAAGGTGTTCTCCATGACGGAGGTGGATGGCCTGGGCATCGCCAGGGTGATGGAGGAAACCTGTGACTACCTCTTCTCCCAGTAAGATCATGGCCACCGGCTAGCGGTCTTTATATAAGTCCTTTATGCCTTTTGAATTGTTGCAGGAGTTACCCATTGCCACTCAGATATTCTTGTGGTCAGGGTGTGTGACGCCCAGTTGTAAGGTACGGATACCCCATTAAAGTCATTTTGGCTAGAAGCTCAAATCAAATAGTTAAAACGGTAATAATAATAAGTCATACCATCAGTATTTCCCTGTTGGCCACATTCACCTTTGACATATAAAAAACAAAACCTAACCCTCATCAGCGTCAAGAAGCCCATCCACCTGAGCTATGACATCGACGCCATAGACCCCTCGTTGACCCCGGCAACAGGAACGCCTGCAGTGGGCGGGCTGACCTACAGGGAAGGGGTCTATATCACGGAGCACATCTGCCAAACAGGTAGGGTCTAGCGCTCACTTTGAAAGAAGAAACCATGTGCATGAGAATATGTGAAATCGATGAATCTTTGGGATGTATATCGAACTATATATATATATATATATATATATATATATATATATATATATATATATATATATATCGTCATTTCATGAGATTTGTTTCTGTTGAAATTGAGAAGGTGAAATTTCAATGTTCCTAAGATGTGGTTATTTGGTATGGACCTAAACAGTATTGTGGATTTATTATGCAGAGTCATGAGAGTCCAGAGTCCATTCCATGTGCGGGTAACTCAGTAGAGTATTACCTGGTGAAACCTCTTCTCAATTGGAATGTTTTCTTTTCACTTTTTTCTGTTGAGCTTAATTAGTAATTTGACCCCACTGAGGCTTTTTGGTTGATATTTGACTGCTGCACTATATGCAAAAAGCTTCAGACAAAACACACATGATTATTGTGTGATTTGACACTCTTTGACACTTCCACGTTCCAATTAAACCCGGGTCTAAGGGAAACCTCTTTTGTACCATGATGGGAACGCATGGAATTCCCTCCCTATGTATTACCATGCAAAGGGATCACAGACATTGGTCCCAAGGTGTGCATTGGTCTGCACTGCAACCAATCAAATAAGGACATGTAAACTCAAAATAAAAACCCTGCTAGAAAGGCCTTTTATGATCCAATTGAAGCAAGAAATGTACTGTATAAACGCTCTTATTGTATTGCTTAAATCTCAGAATTGTTTCTTTACAATGTTCTTTATCATTTCTATAATCACTCATTGTAATATACCTTTATTATGAGATGACTATGAGTCGTATTTACAATACAATTGGTTTATCCGATAAATGTGAGCCATTTGTGTAATGTTATCAAACAGATACGAAAATCAACCAATCGTTCATAACTACATCAAACATAATCGATAACAGTAAAGCCTCTGTTCTTGTGTTTTGAGTATACCGTGTGTGTGTGGGCCGTCCCTCTCCACCCAGGCCTGCTGTCTGCCGTGGACCTGGTGGAGGTGAACCCTCAGCAGGGCACGACCGAGGCCCAGGTCCAGTCCACAGTGGACATCGCCGTGGACGTCCTGCTGGGCTGCTTCGGACGCCGCCGGGCAGGGAACCACCCGGCAAACTACTGCTTACCTGAACCCTGATCTCCACCCAGCTGGATAGATCCACCACCACCCTCGGAACCAGCCCTCCACAACAACCGCAGCACAGCCAACTATTGGACTGATCAATAATCAGGAATATACCGTTGTTGTTTTATGGATACACAAACCCTTTATTAATACTTAATTAAGATTTATTGCAATAATAGTTTTTTCAATTATGTCTGTACCTAGTTCTTTTTTTTGTCTTCTTAAATCTCTGTTACAAGCAAAGTTTGTAGATTTGCCGTATTTATATATATATATATATATATATATATACATATATATATATACATACATACATACATACATACATACATACATACATACATAGGTATAATATAAAATCTTTTACAGAATTTAAAGTTATGTTAAAGGGATACCTAATTATTGTCTATTGAGTGGAACTCAGGTTAGCCTACACAGTGAATGCTTCATTGCTCTGGGAACTTTTCGATTCAGCTTTCCCTGCCTTAGCTTTTCTCTTGTGTGAACATTTTAAACAAATAGTCTCCGTCTCCCATCATGTTCAACGGATGATGATTCTAAAAACAAAACGTGCAAAACGTGTCAGCAACACTTAACAAAACAACTGTCACTTAATGCTTATTACTGCATTAAAATAATGAATCTACCCTTAATGTAAAGTGTTACCAACATGTACCAAAAAAAAACATCACTGTAATATTGGATTCTTAAAAGGAAATAAAATGTATTTAATTATAAAATAGCCAATTCATCCCACATAAAATACTTGCATACAGGATCACACACATCTTTGAGTTTTAAAAAATCGAAACGTCGGAGCTGCAACGTCAGGAGCTTGCAGACATGCAAGCAATGTAGAGAGAGAGGTGCTGTGTTGTATTGAGTGACTACATGGCGGCCTGGCGGGATCACATAAGGGGGGGGGGGCGCTTACACTTATTCACCCCTCTTCAGGGTCCATGATTGGACCAAGTGATTTTAGTTAATTGCATATTCTGATTTCACCATGGCAGAAGTTTGAACAATTTACCATCCTCCATCCATTTTACAATACCTTTTCGTTTTGTGTTTGGAGAAATCATGAACCATTTTTTTTAACCTAAATTAGGATACTGGCTATTTAAAGATTCTATAGGCTAAATTGGAGTTTAACAGAGATTCAGTCCCAAATCGTCATAGGCTAAAGCAAAAAACACCACAAGCACTGATTAGACATGCATGCAGTGAAAAGATGGACATCCGGAATATTACAAAAGTATGTTTTATCATGACTACAAGCCCAGTCAAGGCTTACTCCTAATTCAACCGTCAAGCAACCAGAAGGGGGGTCAACAGAAACAGGTAGCAGAGAGACATAATATATATATATATATATAGTCAGCCTTTTTTGTTGACCTGGCAGTGTCATGTGTCAATGTCAATCGGTTCGTTGACCTGGAACAGGGGAATGACCTCAAGACAGATACACGCACGCCATTGGTTGAAAAGAGGGGGCATGGTGGAGTTCAAGTACAGAGCATATTTAGGAATTGAAACAATGCTTTCTGACCAGGGGCAGCCACTATATGGGACTGGAAGACAAGATATGACCATACTGATTTATTAATGATCTTGCACTGAACAATTGTTTTATCATGAGTCTATCCCTTCATCCCCACATATGCTTTCTAAAGAAGGTTGGCAGCAGCCCGCATGAACGTGACCTTGACTGGCAGAAAGGAGGAGAGGGGGAGGAGGTTAAATGGTCATGATCGTGACAGTGCAGTAGGAGAGGGCTCCCCGTGTCAGGTGACACAGGGAGGAGGCGAGTGGTGTTTGCACGACTGTCTGGTGTTCCTAGGACTGATCAATCATGAACCAGGAAAATGAAATCAACAACAAAAAATAATAATGGCTAGAATTGGATTTAAAAATAACCGGTAACACTTAACAATAAGGGTGAATCATTAACTCAGCATTTACTTACAGATAACTTATGGTCTAGTATTGATTTACTAATGGTGTTCATGTCAACTAAGATATTCATTTTGTTCATTATATAATAGGGTTAGGGTTAACCCTAACACAGTTACCCCTATGCTAATGCTATATAATAATGCTGATTTCTGCATAAATAATGTCAATGGATGTGCCCTTACTGTTAAGTGTTACCAAATAACAAGAATAAAATATCCGTTAAAACTCAAAGGTCAGTGATATTTGACAGTAGAGGGCAGCTTCATAGTGCATTGATTCTGGATTGTTCTACAGTAGCAGTAAGTCGTGATGACACTCTTGTATTGGGAGGGTGGAGGGGTGTGGGTTTAATGAATGCATAGTGCAAAACTCAACACAAAAAAAAGGAACAGATGCGGTTCGAAGATAAACCACACACACACACACACACACACACACACACACACACACACACACACACACACACACACACACACACACACACACACACACACACACACACGTCTATTTACCGTAACAAGAATCCACATGACCACCAGACGCAGATGCACACACACACACACACACACACACACACACACACACACTTCAGATAAAAATAAATGTGTCAAATCACATGCGCAGCTTTACACTTAGCTGGCGAGCACTAGGCTGGGAGGGAGGAGGGAGGGGTGGGGGGGAAGAAGGTGGTGCTGGGACAAGGGAAGGAGACGAGGAGGCGGGAGTCCCAGGTAGGAGGTGGAGGAGGGAAGGTGGTGTTAGGCTGCCACGCTAAGGGGGCATCGTCTTCTGAACTCCTGTCCTCGTTCATGGATCCACTTGTTGGACACTGCATGGGGACGGGGAGACAGAGAGAGAAACAGGGTGGATTTGAGATGTGGAATTACTAGAAACATTAAAACAGTCACCAAACGTTTGATTCAAAATGTTACTGCACTTCTCATTGGCTACAAAAAACTGGTGAGGTGACGTAGGCACGCCTTGATGGGTTGACAAGTGAGTGACATCACCCAGCAACTGTTTGAACGAATCAGAAAAAAAGCACGGCTCATGTGTGCTGATTGAGTGATGAGAGTCTGATTAATGCATCCTTCGGCCAGATAACAGGCACACATTTACAATTCAAAAAGTATATTTTTCGGGGGATACTCCACTGACTGGATAGGGGTAGGATATTGTATTGGCTTGGATGTTCACCGCCAAAAAGGTACTGGATTCAATCCCTAGTATCCACACTTCCACAGACACAGACAGATCTTAAACAAGCATGCATACCGTTACCCCACCATTCCCTGCTCCATATTTGACCTTTATCACAACAAAGCTGTTTCCCATGACGTTGTGCACTGTTATGCCTGAAGACCCATAAATAACTTATTAGCGACACCTATATTCGCCTCTACTATTACACCTCTGGGGAAAAAGGCCTGTGACATGCACCAAATTCACTGCAAGTCCCTTTGGAAGAAGACTCTCCTCAATGACTTCATGGTAGTAGTACAGTGGTAGACTTGATGGTTTGAGGAGCCCTGCTCTACCAGAGGCCCTGGGGGGAGCAGGCAGGCAGACTCACCCCACTTGTTGCCCACCAGAACGGGGCAGGCAGCGTGTCGCGTCCTGTAGTCCCCCTCTCCGCTGGGGAAGAGGTTATACCAGAACACAGCCGAGCCCTGCCCAAGAATAAATACATGGTAAATGGACTGCAATTATGTAGCGCAGTAACCAGAGGCCACCCAAAGCGCTGCACAATATTGCCTGACATTCACCAATTCATGCACACATTCACACACCGATGGCGGCATCAGCCATGCCGTCGGTGTAACAGCTCCTCGGGAGCAGTTAGGGCCAGGTGCCTTGCTCAGGGACACCTCGACACTCCGATAGGAGGAGCCGGGGATCGAACTAGCAACCTCGCGGTTACCAGCCAACCCGCTCTACCTACTGAGCTACATGCCGCCCCATGATTAAAAAAACCCATAAGTCTTCTAAAGAAATCCCAATTGTTCACAGCAATCACATGCCATATCAAGTTCTCATGATTATTTTACCTAAAAATCTGTGAATGATAGTGACGCTAATGAAAGTGAATTGGCAATGAGCCACTTTTGACGGGTCGTGTTCACATTGCCTTGGGGACGGGGCACCACCACTTACCTTTTTGGGCAAAACAGCTGCTCCTACGTCTGTGAAGACGGTGGCACCTCCTGAGGACACGTTACTCATCTGGGAGGAGGGGGAGAGGGGACGGTGAGGGCTGCTACTGGCTTCTCAACCGTAGCACGCCATAGTCAAATGCTATAAAAGTTTAACTGTTTCAGATGCTTTATTTCATCATCGTTTAAGCTGGCTTGTTGTAGCTAAAGATAAAAGATAATAAGAAGCAAAATAACTTTTTGTGTTCACTGTGCTCGAACAAGGAATGAAATGGGTGTTCAAAAAGGATCATTTGTATCCAAAAGGAGCACTAGAGACAAAACTCTCGGCTGGATTTCCAAGTTGCTTTAACGAGAATGCATAGAGGGACCTGCTGATGGGCGTTTGACATGTCAGTAGTGCCAACGTACATAGAGGAGCCAGGTGGCAATGCGGTTTCCCGTGCCTAGTTCCTTGAAGGCATCTGGCTCATCTTTCTGTCAAACAAGCAGAACAAACATCACATGAGATTAGGGCTGTGCAATTAATCAAATTTTGATCGTGATTTCAATTTTTGGGTCAAACGATCTCCAAACTAATATAATAAGAGTTTAAACTTCTTTTTTTTTGCTGGATCCAGCTGCATGCATATTTGTACATTCTTTTCGAATTGAACATTTTGTGTATTTTCTTTAAGGGGAAAATTTAAAATTTCTCAGTTACAAAGTGTTTTTTGGGAGAGAAATACTGAATAAATGCATAATGTTTTCAAACTCAAAAATAATCATTTGAATAATCGTGATTTCAATATTCACCAAAATAATCGTACTTATGACTTTTTCCATAATAGAGCAGCCATACTATTATTAGACTACTATTAGATTCAACCATTACTAAAGAAAGCTATTTAGGTGGCATGGAATATCATAGGATGTGATTGGGCTTATTGTCATTTGCCTATCTTCAGATAATAGTTAATTCCCGAAAGCACAGAGTAACGATGAATCAGATTGTTAGACACACGTAACAGAAACACAGCATGTATAGAAATAGCACTGCCCCTAAAATCCTGTAGTGGATTTTTGATGCTTGGACTTTTGATGTAGATAAACAGAAGCGACTTGTTTACCCGTCCAAAGTCGAAGTGAGGCTCGTATTGTCCTCCCACGCCGTAGTTTGCCACCTGTGCACACACACACACACACACACACACACACACACACACACACACACACACACACACACACACACACACACACACACACACACACACACACACACACACACACACTTATTTATGACATTTGAGTATTTCTTTCCAAAGAAATGTTTTGCATCTGTTCTTACAAACAGAAAAGGAACAGGAAAAGGTTTTGATTCCAATTTCCTTTCCCTAATTCAAAAACCGGTGACTGTTACAACAACTCAGTTCAACAGTCAGGCTCTGGACAGAGCCAATGTCAAATCAATTTGAAACAATCAAACCAACAAAAAAAAGTTTTGATTAACATTTTGAACTTGGGTTTTCCCCGAGTTCCTAGTAGGAATGTTTCTGGACTCTGGTTCACTGGATGGTGATTTGAGCGAGTCACCTGAAGCTCCTCTGCAGTGGTGACGTCCAGGCCTGTGATATCTTCGATCCTCTGGTTGATCTTGTCCACCACCTTGTGCTCATAAGAGGTCAGCCAGGCACTGGAGGTCAACAAGAGAAACATATTTTCAGGCCACATACTCTGATATGCAGCACACAGTATTAGTATTCTAGCACATAGTATTCTACTCATAATACTTACTAACTCTTCTTGTGCATACAGTACTAACACTAAACTAAAAAGTGAATCTTTCTTGGTTGCCCTGTCATATCTGAATGTATGAATATGTATAGCTAATGGGCAACTCCAGCTAAATAAAAGCCTCCACTGGGATTTGGTAAAAAGTAAAAACATGGAAAACATGGTAGGCATGCCCAGCAAGCAGATTCAAGCGCTTCGAGAAAGGAATTGCATTGATTAGTACATGTTAAAGTAGGGAAGAGTTTAGAAGAGGCCTGATCCCAGTGTATCACTGCATGGAAGTAATAATCCATAGAAAACTATGATTGATCCTTTAACACTTTTTAGGGTTCTCAACCTATCTTTTTTTACACAAAATTAGGCTGAGATAGAACCACCAAAAATAGGTTATGTTTCCCAAAGAGTGCATTCCAAGGATGAGGCAAGAAACGAAACACCAGACATCGAGATTTGAGAGAGGGAGAGTAAGAAATAAAAAATGGAAATTCTCTCAAAAAGAAATCAACGTTATTTGCAGAGGAACTTCTAGTAATTGCCAGAGAAAGGAGGAGCGTACTCGGAGTTAATAACTAAAGTAAACCACTGCAATAAACCACTATATGACCTATTTAAAGGGCACCTATTTTGGGCGCACTCTTACATCAATCACTGACATCATCCACGCTTGGATGGCCACGCCCACGTCGGATGTCACTATGAGGTAGACTTTGTAATGGCTTGTCAAAAAAACGAAAACACAACTGCTGTTCAAACAGGGGTTGTTTAAGTGCAAATGGTGGTCTGACCAGGTTTAACGACTATTCTGAACTCTCTGGGAACCCCCTGAAATCGACTCTGTCCCCAGGTGAGAACAATGTTTGGTTTTTCCTGTTTCATTCTTCCTAGAAGGTGCAGTCTCTGATTCTGGGGCAGAAGGACCAGGAGAAACCAAACACTGTTCCTTTTGGCCTAGAAGGTACAGTCGCTTCATCGAGGGAGCCCGTTCCGTTTCAGTGGTTCTTGGGAACATCTGTGACGACGTCAATCATAAGCTAACCGTCCGGTAGCTTTAAAAGATATCTTATTAGTTATCTTGAAACCACAACGGTAAGAAGGGTAAACCAAAAGACCAAAAAAAAAGGTATTGAAACAAGTTTCTATCAAACTTGTGAAAAAAAAAAACACCTCCCCCCTCTCCCTGTTAGTTTCACCCAGAGGGAAAAGGGAAAACAAAAAGAGAGTTGTTCCCCGAGGTCTCACAAAACCCCTTACCTCTTGGAGACTCGGTACTGTGCCGTGACCATTTCGCCTGTCAGAGGGTCATGGACCGTTGCACGCCTTAGCTAGCCCACCATTCACAATACAGACCAGAGAGAGAGAGAGAGAGAGAGAGAGAGAGAGAGAGAGAGAGAGAGAGAGAGAGAGAGAGAGAGAGAGAGAGAGAGAGAGAGAGAGAGAGAGAGAGAGAGAGAGAGAGAGAGAGTCACTCGTTGACCGATCCGTCTCCTGACTAGGCGTTCTATTGTCATCGATGTGAGCTAGCGACAAGAAACTGAATGTTGGCCAGAGGAGAGAAGGTCACAGCTTTGACGTGGACTCCTTGAACCCTCGACTTCTCCGCGTCCTCGAATGATCTAAACGTATACTTCCTAAGTCTGAGGCAGAGCTCAAAAGGTGAGGTAATAAATCAAAGTTTTGGTTTGGAACGCAAGAACATTATTTCCCGAGATGGGAAAACCCGCAACTATGTCAGACTCGCGTTCCTCCCTCCTCGTGTGTAAGCAGAAGCAGCTGGGCATGCCGGGCAAGAGCAAGAACCCAAAGGACCACTGAAGGACCACTGTGGCACTTTTTCATCACCTTTTGTTGAACATGACACGCCACACCACAGTGTAAAAGGTTAAACAGGGCGGTTTTCAATCTTTCAATAAGGGAAGTACTTCTCCGTAATGGCTGCTTTATTTAAAAAAAACAGTTGCTCAGAGATGAAAGCTATTGTCCTTGCAATCTCCAAAATGGCGGCCAGTGTCTTTGCTCTTGCCAAGACTTCTTGATGAAAGACGTTGGATGCAGAGAACAGGAGGAATATCAGGGGGGTGAAGGGTGGAGAGTGGAGAAGAGGGGGGACGGGGGGGGACGTGCGGTTTTTATAAAAGCAGACCCCTACTGTGGCTCTTACCTCTTGCTGATACGATAGTGGGCCGTCTCCAGAACACCAGTTATGGGGTTGGAGATGGTGGCGCGACGCAGCTGTGGAGCCAACCGCCCGACAGTTATTACCCTCCATTTGATTTGGAAAAAGGATTCTGGTTTTTGTGCGTGATTTTGGTCCCTGCCGAGGGCGTCATCGAAAGGGCCAGAGTGGTCGCGGGTCAAGGCGGTACATTTTCGTACTGTATTTCTGCTATTTGCCCAATTCAGATGCGTCATCGTTTTTTTTCCTTTTAATCTAAAAATGAATCTAGAGGAGAGACACTTCACAACGGACCGATGTGCTGTAAGCGTACGCTGAACCACATTTATACACAATATATACAATTCTTCAACTCTTCCTTTTGTGAACCAGTTAATAAGGACTTAGTGAAGGTTAACTGAATACAGAGTGTTACAAACAAGAATATCTAGAGGGCAGAACCTATCCGTCACATCAACATCAAGCATAAATCATTTAAATTAAACAGTAAATCGATTCTGCTTCCGAGGGGTTACAGATACCCCTCAGAAGGCGATATTCATTTTTGTGGGGATCGTAGCGACAGACAAAAGCCCTGTTTTTATGTTTCAAAACTGTTTTAAACTCTCCTCTGTTGTCGTTTCCCTTTCTTTGATCGAAATCGATTTTGGTGCATTTAGTATAATTTCAGCAAACTCCCACTTGAAAAAAGGTACTCTGCTGGTGCAGACACATCGCTAGATATCATTGTAATATATATATATTTATAAATATATAGAATATAGATAGGTGGTAAGAAGCTCACTCTTGGTTTGGCCAGCTGCTTGACCAACTCGATCTCCGTGTCCGATACGATGTCGTGGTAGCGCAGGATGTGGGGGCGGTCCCACTCGTCTTCCTCCTTCACTGGACCAATCACGAACTTCGGGTGGCGGTTGTTGTCAAAGTAACGGCAAAACATGCGGCTCTGCCTCCGAGGAGTCTGAGGGAGAGAGAGTGAGTGAGTGAGTGAGTGAGTGAGAGGGACACAGGGAACAGAGAAACAGAGAAAAAGAGAAATAAGAGAGAAATAAGAATGAGCCCAAGAAAGTGTGGGAGGGAGAAAATACTTCAATTAATTTCATTAACACTGTAAATAATTGGCAATCAATAATATAAAAAGAAAGTGTGTGTGTGTGTGTGTGTGTGTGTGTGTGTGTGTGTGTGTGTGTGTGTGTGTGTGTGTGTGTGTGTGTGTGTGTGTGTGTGTGTGTGTGTGTGTGTGTGTGTGTGTGCATGCGTGCCCACCATCTTGATGCCCTCGCCCCGACACAGCTGCTCGTACTTCCTCCTCTCGGGCAGGTAGTCGGCCGTGCCTCGTTCGCCCTTGGTCGTCTCCTCTCTCACCGTGCCCTCTTCCTCGTCCTCCTCCTTCTTCTCGTCCTCCTCCACCTTCTTCTGCTTGGCCAGCTGGTATTCAAAGTACTTGAGGTTCCCGTTGGCTCGCTGGTGTGTGGCGTCTGCCGAGAGACAAGGGGGCCGGGGGTACAGGGAACGGGAAGCGTCAGCGGGGGGGAACCCGGCTTTGTGGATTCACGCGGTTCATGGTTCTCAACTAGATTTTCGAATCTGGAATTTTTCCACCATTCAAAATTTCAAGTTTTTTGTATTAGAAATCCAAAACCTAGGGCCTGACGTGCGCCTCCCAAAAATTGTAACCTAGTGTCGAGGCAACGCAGCAGCAAGGGCTGTGATTGGTCCGCTTACTAAAACCTGACGCACGACCAAAACAGGTTCGCGCCTGCGTCGAAGCGTCTGCGTGGTCAATGCGTTGCATCGACGTGGAACTATAATGTCGCTTTTCCACCGCCAGTACCAGCTCGACTCGACTCGACTCGCCATGCCTTTTTTGCGTTTCCATTGGCAAAAAAAGTACCTGGTACCTAGTACCGGGTACTTTTTTTTAGTACTACCTCCGTCGAGGTTCCAAGCGAGCGGAGTAGGTACTTTTGTGTGACGTAAACAGGCTGCTGGTAACTGATTGGCCAGCGGCTGTAAATGGGAATAATCACTCAAAGTTAAGTTGTGTCCGGCGTGGTTGGAGTCCACGAACCCGCTCCCGAGGAGGACACTGATTAGCGTTTCGCCGTGTGTGTCGCTCCTTTCCCGGGGCTAGAGTTAGGCTGCGCGTGGTTGTGTGTGTCCGGCGTGGCTGGAGTCCACGGACCGGCTCCGGAGGATCAGCGTTTCGCTGTTTCGTTTTAGTGTCGTTCCTTTCCTAGGGCTTGAGTTTCGCCTCCATCAACGTTACCGTATGACAACAATAGACGCGCAGTCATTGCGCTTTTTATTTTATTTTATTTCCCATCATAACCTTTCCCGGGAATCAGGAAATAGTCTTGATCAGATTCAGATTTCCCGGGAATCGCGTCTCCCGTGATTAAAACCTAATGACGACCCGCCCATGGTGGAGAGGTTCTTTTCTACGACCCGCCCACATTGAAGAGGTACTTTTTTGGATGGAAACGCGCCTGGAACCGAGTCGAGTTGAGTCGAGTCGAGCTGATACTGTCGGTGGAATAGCGGCATAACTTAGCCTTTAGGGGGGAGTAGTAAGCGGGACACCACGTATAAATTCCCAGCATGCATCTGGCCCGCCCAACCATCCAACCACCCACCCACCCACCCAGTTTCAGCAGCTGCCTGGTGTATTCCAGCGCCCTCTCCAGCTCCCCCTGCTGGTAGATGGAGTAGCTGAGGTAGTCCAGGATGGTGACGGCGTCGGCGGCGGCGGGGGACGGCTCCTGGCCCCCCTCCAGCTGCTGGAGGGCCTGGCTCATCCACAGCTCCGTGTGGAAGTAGTCCGCCTCGGAGTACGCCACCTTGCCCAGGTCGTAGCAGTCGTCCACGGTCAGCCTGCTCTTCAGCGTTCCCATGGAGGACGTGCCTGGCCGAGAGAGATGGAGAGAGGGTGAGAGAGTGGTCGCGCCGAGTGATGAGTTAATTGGAGAGGGTGGGGCTCTTTGTTAACGACTCCCACTCAGATTCATTCAGAACGGGAATCAAACGGCCCTTGTCGGTGGATTATCCCTGCATGGGTCCCAAGGAGTCTATCGTGTCTTTGGGAAAACATTTGCTGTTATGTGTTGTTGTGTTAACCTAACCTCGTTTGTAGGCAATACACATAACAGTTGATGCTATTTTCTCTCCCTCCATCTCAAAATAATATACGTGACTTTTAACATAAATTTAAGCTGTGCTTGACAAAGATTTGTACCTATCCGTTTACACTACCACTGTATTCTTCCGACTAGGCTTTTTACCTACCATTATAAACTCAATAACTTTTTTTTAACTAGTATACATTCATATTTATCTTCAACGCCAATCATGAGAGAACGTCCTATCAGCCAGCGATCCCACATGATCAGCAGTGAAAAGCAAAAGCATTCGAGAAAACACACACACACACACACACTGGAGTGAGGATATCACCAGGCCCATGCGTCTCACCTGGCAGTTCTCCGCTGGCCATGACGCTGGTGTCCAGCTTGTAGGTGTCCTGCAGCCTCATCAGAGCTTTGGCCGCGCCCACCTGGTCGTCGTCGTTGGGGAAGTACTGTCTCTGGATGGTCAGGTTGGAGACAAAACCTGCAGCACAAACAAACAAACAAACAGTCAAAACACAACAGCAACGGCTGTGAGATCTCCTGATACGTGGTATTAGCATCTTAATAGGTGCGCGTGTGTGTGTGTGTGCTTGTATGATGCAATTATATTACATTATGATACATGAGCAAAAACAGAGGGAAAGAGAAGGTAAAGGCAAGAGTATGAGAGAATGACATTGAGAGGGAGAGAGACAGTGAGAGAGAGAGACAGTGAGAGAGTGAGACAGAGACAGAGACAGAGACCCAGAGGGTGAGAGACAGAGCTAGAGAGATTGTGAGTGAGTGAGAGAGAGACAGTGAGAGAGACAGTGAGGGTGAGAGAGGGAGCCTACCTTCAGACATGTCTGAGAGCACCAGGCTCTCCAGCTCCGCCCACTCCGTGTTGAGTCTCTTCATCAGCTTGAAGGCGTTGACCGGGTGGCCCAGGAAGCCCTCTGGGTCCTGGGTGGCCGTGACCGACAGGGCGTCCATCTTCTCCGCCCACCTGGGGAGACACACACACACACACACACACACACACACACACACACAGTTTAGCTCTTGGTTATGCATTATTGGTTATAACTGTTGGCAAATCCAACAATCATTCGAGTTTCAAACATTGACAAAACTCTATGCGTACGTTTACACAATCAAAGCAATAACCACACATAGACACCTGTGCACACCACCGATAAACAGATAAAAAATGTGTTACATTGGCAAGAAGTCAACGACACGGTTTGCGCACACACAGTATCAAATATGTGCACATACATAGACAAGAAGCCAAAGTAAACATGCATGTGTACACACACACACACACACACACACACACACACACACACACACACACACACACACACACACACACACACACACACACACACACACACACACACACACACACACACACACACGATGGAGATCCGTTGACAATAGGTAGAGTTCCTTTCCCATCAGCTCCAGACCATCTTAACCAGAATGAAACTGCATCGCACAAGTTCAAAAGGGAACTAGGCCATTCATTCATTCCCCTTCTGAAGACCAGAGATATGAGATCCCATGGCAGAAATACCTTATTTTCTTGACATCAAGCCATTTATTATTCATATGATCTATTTAGTATGACCAGCTAACAATATAATGGTTTATTATATTTTCTTGTTGGACAGGTTTGAAGATAATTTCCCGGCTAGCCGCCCTAAATATAAATATACTAAATACACTAAATATAGTGTACCTAAAAAAAAGCGTGCGCCCGGCACAAGATAAGCACGGCAACAATAGAACAGAACAGAACAGAATAGCTTTTCATAGAAGTGAATAAAAGCATGTTCACTTCCAAGACTTCCACAGACTCCTTCTCAAAGGAAGTCTGAATATCCAGCCCTACACTACTGTAGAACTCAATCAGTATCAGTGACAGTGTATTGGGTCACATGGAGTTTTCGTACAGGGAATCGGTCTATGTGCGGTCCAAGGTAACCCTATACAGTGGGTATACAGTGGCGTGCCGAGGGGTTTTTCAAGCTCTGAGGACCAAACGGCCCCATTCACAGAAGGTTCAGCCCGAGCCCGTAGCCATGCTGCTGGCCTAAGGACTGCCGTCTGAGAGATCCTATGATGAGGAGTAGTGAAGCCATAGCCAAATTAACCTCGCTTTGAACCTCAATATTCATAAGCTCTTCACAGTAGATAGTAAGAGCGCATGATAAAATACCATTCCATTTGCCCCATCCTTAAACCACAGGATAGTGATACTAGCAATCTCCTCCGAAGGTGACCTAAATGTGTAACTTTGAAGCTGTAAGGCAAATCTGAAATGCGTCCCGTTCCCCAGAACATTCCAGAAGGCAGTAGCTTACTTCTTGACCTTCTCCAACTTGCTCTCCTCGGCTGTGATGTAGTCCTTCAGTGAGGTGATCAGGTCCTTCTCCGTGAACAGCAGGTCCGTCATCTGGCCTGAGGTGAGCGTGCATTATGTCACACAAAGCAAGGGCATTTAGGACGTCACTAATCTATGTATGGGGGATCAATCACTTGCAAGGAACAGTTTACTGCATAATATTTACTGCATAATTCATAATCCAATGATCCAATACCAACCACAGAAATGTTGTGAACTTAGTGTTTTACAGTTCCTAGCATTAAGTATTTTCAGTTTTGAGTACGGACTGCCTATGAACCTTAAAATATACACCTACCTACATGTTCCTAAACAAATTCACAAAATCATAATCATGCACCTTAACAGACACTGTTGTCTGTCCAGTGTCAGTGACGGTATCGGGAAAAGAGGAAGCAAAGCTGGTAGGTAGGTTTGGCTGTAGCTCTCTAGTTATTAATTAGTCATTACAGTTATTTAGATGAATGCTTAGTGCTGGATAAGACACGATAGACGTGAAGATGAAACAAGGGCAGATGACGCAACAAATAAGTAAGAAAGAAGAAAAGGCGTGTGACTCACCGATGGAGGTGAAGAAGTCATTGCTGGCCGAGGTGGTGGGTGAGCAGAGGAGACAGAGGACCAAGGCCCACCAGGGGTCCACCGCACGCTGCTTCATGGTGTTGAGGTGCTGTACCACCAAATGGACTCACAGGCTAGAGTGAGAGAGAAAGACTGAGTGAGTGAGTGAGTGAGTGAGTGAGTGAGTGAGTGAGTGAGTGAGTGAGTGAGTGAGTGAGTAAGAGAGAGAGAAGTAGAGAGAGGAGAGAATGTAAGGGAGAGGGTTGAAGAGAGAACAAGGGGAGAAGGGGACCGGGATGAAGTGACGAAGCGTAGCGGACAACATGTTGGCGGTGAGATAATAGCAAGGAGGAATTTAGAGCCACCAGTATAAACATCAAGTTCTTTCACTCCTTCAGATGCACATTTATATTTAGCACGACAGCCACAAGTGTGCAGAGGAGCAGTCGGGAAGATCCAAGTTTATTTACACAGGCAGCAGGTCTGGACGTTCTCCTGCAGGCTACATTGTTTGCCTTGATTCCAATTTTAAAGAATGCAGCAGCCACAGGATATTTTGGGTTTTAAATACATTTGCTTTATTTTATGAATAATACAAATAAAAGTTATCTGTGTCTCTCCACGCCTTGATATAGGATAATAAAACAAGCGCATAACACACAATGCTTCCAGAAGCATTGAGGTCAAACTATGAAATAGCAGCTTTGTTGCCGAGGAACACCCTACTATTATAAAAGAAAGTACCTACCCCCCCCCCCCCCCCAACACACACACACACACACACACACACACACACACACACACACACACACACACACACACACACACACACACACACACACACACACACACACACACACAAATTAAGCTCGCTTTGATTTACAAACTTCCAGCAGCAGAACATTCCGAGGAGACGGGTTTGCTGAATCACTGTGACATATGCAAATCCCGGACTTCAACTACCAGCTCTCCTCTCCTCTCTCTCTCCCCCCCCCCCCCTCCCTCCCCCACAGAGCTTAACCCAACCCCACTTCTTTGAAAAATGTAGGTTGCCGCTAACCTGTCCTGACATAACCTACAGACAAGGAATGTGTAGGCAGGAACTCCGGCAAACTGCTGGGGCGTTTAGGAGGAGAAATGTGGGAGAGACCATAAGACTGCCACGTCCTTCCCCCATCCCCCTAACCGAACCGGGGTTATAAAGCGGTCGGACGAGGAGAACCTCATCCTCTCCCTCCTCCTCCTCCTCCTGCTGCTGCCGCTGAATGCGTTCTGGGCTACGACGAAGGCTGTTAATGCGACTATCATGCAAACGTAGCACTCTTTTAAGATACAGTGCATATCGTTGTTGTCATCGATATAAATACTCATTATATGCCACACACCACAAAATGTGTTTGATGTATGCAAGACACACAAATATTCACAGATCCTCTCACTGGTATGACTTTGGACATCAGTATGATTAAAAAGGGGATTTTCACACTTGTTGGTGAACCTAAAAGTTCAAATCGGTTGATTTCCGAGTAAAATATAAAGTTTGGATGTTTGAAAACAGCTTCAAGTTTTACATTAAGACCTACGCTTTGGAAAACAGCGTCAAGCGATAAACCGACGCATATACACTCAATCACAAGTCTGAGTAAATCGATTTACTTTCCGTTATTGATTAAACACCGATATCGACCTGTAGAGACTGACGGGTCAAGTAGGAACACGCAAGAGGGAAGAAGTCCCCCAAAATCCTGAAATCACAGCAGATTCTCCTGGATGTCGGACTCCACGGAACACACACTCACACTTCCCGTCCCGGGCTTATAACGCCTGAGCATGTCATTCCATATCACGAGGAATCATATAAGGTGCAGAAATCATATTTACCGTGCTCGGAACGCTCCTTTCGGGGAGATGGCTGGAGTGTGAATTCCCACGTCGTTGAAAAGCCAACAGGCTACAGATCCTTGAACCATAAAAGCAGTAATAACGACGCTTCCTGCTAGAAATGGTCCCTTTCCTTTTCAAAGTAAAAGCATACCGAGGTGACCGTTGAAGAGCAGTGTTTAAACCCAATTGTATCAAATAGACATACTATATTACAATATAATACAATATCATTTAATACAAAAATGACTTTTGTTTGTGGCTCCACAATGTGGCTTCACAAAAGAAAGAAACTCTCTGAAACAATCACTCATCACATGTCCTCAAGAAGAAACAATCAAAGTGCCTTGGTTAAAGTTTATTGGAAATGTGGATCTTAATAAACATTGATAAATGGTTGAAAAAACTGGTTTCTGTTGAGTGACATCCTCAAAATCCGGTATGTCTTTGGTGGCTGTGTCATATTGCAATAAACTCACTGTACATGGAAAAAAACAGATACAAACCAAATCGATTTACGACAATATTATATCAAACAACAATATATTATAACAACAATAATAATAATATATCATACATATCGTACAAATATCATACAGAAATTGGAACTCTACATCTGAAAATCTGTAAATTGAAAGTCCAGATTTGATCAGATCAGAGGGCATAATCACCTCTAGATTGTGTATTTGTGGCAGGTTATTTAGAAAAGCGTTGCCATACAATACATTTTAATTCCAAAAGATGGACATGGTTCTTAAAGTGTCTTCATGCATATGCTTCGGGCAAGTGTTTACAATAACATACAATGACACCTGTGCGTTGTATGCTGGGGTAGTGAACGTGTGCGAGTTATGTGTAAAGTGTCGACATACAGTACGTACGGCCTGCATGTGTTTATATGTATATAATTTTACAAAACATCCTGAGATAGAGGTTGCTTTTCCTGTTGAAAAAAAAAAATCAATAAAGTCACTCTTTATTGTTGACAAAAAAAAAAAACGTTGATTTCAAAACCAGTTTCTCCCTCATTCTTTGCACCTGCTAGGGGCCAAGGGCTTTGATGGGTTGAGAGTCTGTGAGAGACACATGTAATCACATATTATGACATGTTATCACGTGTTAGTACAACGTTATCAGGACACATGCGCTTGAGGAAGTGCGCTGCAGTGACCCATCGTGTGCCCCCCCGACCGGACCGCGACCGGACGACCGGCTCTCGTTTCAAAATGCTCAGCGACGAGGCACCGGGCGCCTTCAACCTCTCCCGTCGTCTGCCCGGGGGCGAGTGTGGCTCTGTCGTTGCGCTCAGAGGTGACGACGACAACATAATTCAGACCGTAGAACCGCTGTACAGATGGCTTACACGAACATATCACGCGACAATGACAACGACTAGCAACACCTTTGCGCCACGGCGCCACGCGCCACCCTGCACCACCGCCTCCGTCACCTCAAGATATCTTACAGCTGTTCCTGGCGCAGCTCTGGGCGGAGGGGCTCAGCGGGGGCGGGCGTATGAGCTTGGGCTTTTTGAGCAGCGCGGCCCCCGTCCTCTTGGTGGCGCCGTCTGGGCCGCCGCCGCTGCCGCCGCCGCCGCCACCGCCGCCGGTCGCGGCGTTGTTGGTGGCGTTGGAGGGGGCGGTGACGGAGTAGGAGCGGCCGTGCATCATGCGGGCGTTGAGGCCGTTGGCCATGGAGAAGGACTTGAGGTGGGACTGCAGGGCGGGGGGCAGGGGCAGCTTCTCCACCAGGTGGACGGGCGTGCAGGACACGATGGAGCGGCAGCACAGCTCCTGGAGGCTCAGCACTGGAGCGGGAGCACAGGAGACGGTGGGGAGATTAGGGAGAGATCGGGCTCAGCACTAGAGGTCAACCAAGCAGTCTGGGTTGTTATGTAGAGAGCGGGTTTAACACTAGAGGTCAACCAAGCAGTCTGGGTTGTTATGTAGAGAGCGGGTTTAGCACTAGAGGTCAACCAAGCAGTCTGGGTTGCAATCCAGAGACCGGGGTCAGCGCTAGATGTCAACCAAGCAGTCTGGGTTGTAATGCAAAGACCGGGTTCCAAGCTGTCTGGTTTGTTATGTAGAGAGTTCAGCACTAGATGTCAGTCAAGCTGTCTGGTTTGTTATGTAGAGAGTTCAGCGCAAGATGTCAGTCAAGCTGTCTGGTTTGTTATGTAGAGACTAGGTTTAACACTAAATGTCAAACGAGAAATCTGGTTCTAATATGTAGAGACTAGGTTCACCACTAGAAGATCATCTGGCTCTAAAATGGTCACCATGCATTACTTAGGATGTAACCCATGAGAGCCGATGATAATAAAGATAATTGTCATGATCAAATTATTACCAAGAGAATAATCAAAGGGAATAGCCAAATAAATGTATTGTATTATGAAGGATGGATTACACAGAGACTGCTGTGTATGTATTCTTCTACATCACTAGGGGGCATCCTAACGTAAAAGAAAACCCAGAATGTCCATTGACTAAAGACTATTATCATAGTCATAGTAGATAGTAGTTCAAATTCTACTGTCGCATCTTTAGAGCGTCTATCTTTACTATTAGATGTTTCTGGGGTTCAAACAACACAGTTAAATCACAAAGAGCATATTGTGCCCCCCTGCCTCTACCCTTACCCCTCTCCCACCCCTTACCCTCAACCAGCCCAAACCCTCTCCCGAACATCACCCTCAACCACGCTTCACCCTCACACTCTCCCACCCCTCAGCCTCACCCACCCCTCAACCTCTCCCAGCCCTCACCCTCACCCTCTACCACACCTCAACCACCCCTAACCCTAACACTCCCCCACCCCTCACCGTCAACCACCCCTCACCCTCCCTGGCCCTCTCCCCCCCGCCCCTCACCCTTATTGGGCCTCCACAGGCGGTCAATGCCGTGCCTCGTCAGACCGAACCTCTTACCCTCACCCACCCCTCACCCTCACCCTCTCCCAGCCCTCACCCTCCCCCAGCCCTGGCCCTCTCCCCCCGGCCCTCACCCTCACCCTCTCCCAGCCCTCACCCTCCCCCAGCCCTGGCCCTCTCCCCCCGGCCCTCACCCTCACCCTCTCCCAGCCCTCACCCTCCCCCAGCCCTGGCCCTCTCCCCCCACCCTCACCCTCTCCCAGCCCTCACCCTCCCCCAGCCCTGGCCCTCTCCCCCCGGCCCTCACCCTTGTTGGGCCTCCACAGGCGGTCCATGCCGTGCCTCATCAGGACGATGCGGGCCAGCTCCGTGAAGGACTCGGTGATGTTGAAGTTGCACAGAGGGCTGACCTCGAAGAAGGTCACGCCCAGCTTCTCTGCGTACACCTGGGCCTGCTCCGTGGTCACCTGCCGCTTGTAGGCCAGGTGAAGCCGGTTGCCCACCAGGATCTTAGGCACCCCTGGTGCATGCTGGGTAATGGCAATAACAACAACGAAGGAAAGTTTCAAGCCGTCTTTGCCGACTTTGTCCTAGGATTAATTTCCTTCCACTTGGATCTTGTATAATGTCACAGTCATACATTTAGTAATTAATATACTCATATACTTATATACTATAATGATTAAAGAATGCTGAAATATACTCATATACATGTAAAATACAAATATCGGAGTAAGATGAATGCAGTTGTTATGTGTAGGCTAATTCTATCTACACACACATCCTGTAATACCATTTGGATGTTTAATATCTTGTGGTCATCAGATTAAAGAATAAATCCATTACTAGACTTCTTAATGTGCTTAAAACCAGCCCATGGGTTTATAATATTCTCAGAATAAAGGTTTAACAAAAAAAACATCTTGCCATGCTTCAATATATCATAATCATAAACACACTGCCTTATGAATACACCACCTTATATCCCACTAACACCTCTTAAATAATTGTGGACCCAGACCAGAGTGTGATTGCCACAATGGACATTTTTACAAACAGCCTTTCAATGTCTATCAACAATCTAGACATGAGCTTTTGTTTTGTATCAATTTAAAGGGCCGATACAATCTGTGTGTCCAGTCCACAGTGGGTTTTGGAGTGAGCATGGAGAGGAGAATGTGTGGGATGGTGATGGTGGCTTACTCATTTGGAGAGGGCTGCAAATGAGCAGCAGGGATTACATCACAAATCTCAAAATCTAAATCATAACCCTCTAAAACCTAATCGCACTGTGCACGGTACAAATGGCCTTGTCAAAAGGACATTTGAGCTTTGTCTTTCACAGTGTGTTTGTAGTTCACAACCATGTACAACATGCTGAGATGTAGGTATACACACTTTCAGACACATGTGCACTCTCAGCGAGCGCACACACACACACACACACACACACACACACACACACACACACGCACACACAAAAGCGGACACAACACACACACAAATACACCAGTGGCTTGATAGTATCAATAGCCAGACTGACAGACAGACAGAGGGAGGGAGGGAGAATAATGGACTCAAAGATAAGCAGGAGCGGGAAGGTCAGATTGATTGAGTGCGATTCCGCCTTACCTCGTCGATCTCTTTGATCCATCTGTCGATGCCGTCGAAGGACCAGCGGTTGGTGATGTCATAGACCAGAATCACTCCCTGTTAGAAGGAGGAGGCAGGGGACGGTGAGACCACCACGGGTAAACAGAGGGCAGCAGAAATAAATGCAGTCGGTCTGATCACGGTCACCATGCGTTTGGATCTAAAGCAGCGGCCAGAAGTCACACAAATGCATGAGAACCGTGAGACTTGAATCAAAACACAGTCTGAAAAGATTGGCTGATTGCAGCGTTAAGGAGCAGGTAGGGGTTTTGGCGTCTAGCTTAAGGGTGCCTACAGACTACAAGCCCAAATATCTTGATCTGCATGAGGTTGGTTAAGTTACCGTCGCACACACACACACACACACACACACACACACACACACACACACACACACACACACACACACACACACACACACACACACACACACACACACACACACACACACAGGCCTTGTCTTCAAGGCCTACTGACACTACTACGTATCATAATGGATTAGGAAAAAAAACTAAAAACCCCAGGCAGTACGACTCAACTAGTGGCACGAATCAACACGTGCACCGTGGATCTCCAATGAAGATTATCCTTGTGTGTGTGAATGCGATCATCCACGGTGTCTGTCCATCCACATTGTTTTGTGTCAAAACAAATACAGCCTTCAGCAGTCACTGCCTGTTCAGTGATCGGTTCTGCCTGCGTGGAGTGCTTTTGTTGAAACATTGAACAATTACCAAAGCATGGGATTCGTCTCATGCATATCATAGGATTTCCTTTTAAGGGTGCATTTTCTTGGACCTCTGCTGTGAGACTCTTGGCTATTGTTCTGTAAGGAGTGGACTGTGTATCATAGTACTTCAGTACACACACACACACACACACACACACACAATGCTCACTAACACATGCACACACACAGTCGTAATATATGCGCACACACACAGTTGTAATATTATATTAACTAAAGTGCACAGTGCACATAGGAAACCAAAGAATAGCCCAGTGCATTGCTCCTGTGGCGATGGTGTCACAGTTGCCATGGTAACATCTCTCTCTCTCTCTCTCTCTCTCTCTCTCTCTCTCTCTCTCTCTCTCTCTCTCTCTCTCTCTCTCTCTCACTCTCTCTCTCTCTCCCTCTCTCTCCCTCTTCCTCCCTCCTGGACCACTGAGTGATGACCACAACAACATATCACTAATTAAAGTTGTTTAACAACCCCTATGTTGGCCATCAAGTGGTCTGGAGAGCAGCACACTCAGCCCCTTTTACAGCTCTCTGTGTCAATAAACATGTAGACAGAATGGATGGAAAATGCTGCAATGATACTGAGATGGCGAGGACGCCATGTCCTGTAGTATGGATGGACCCTTTCTCTTAACCACCTACCCAGTTTGTGCATGTGTCTGTGTCTGTGTGTGTGTTCGGACGCCTCCTATGTCATAGCATGGGTAGTGGTTTCACCAGTTAAAAAAAAACCCTCTGTAAATAGCAATGCTGGTGATTTCTAAGTACCTATTTGACGAGGTAAGGGATTTACCATTGATAATTGATTGATAAAGTGTGTTTCAACCTGATTAGTAGATACTTGTTTGACATACAGTGACAACATACATCTCTCACACACACACACACACACACACACACACACACACACACACACACACACACACACACACACACACACACACACACACACACACACACACAGCGTTTACCTGTGCTCCCCTGGAGTAGGATCGGAAGATGGTGCAGAACCGGCCCTGACCAGACGTGTCCCTGTAAAGAGAACGGTCACAACAATACAGATCAGGACAGGACGGAACAGGAAGTGTGAAATATAACAATGAATTCCCAAAATCGTTATCCCAACAAACACAAACTCAGGAACTACCTCTCTCTAACTAGAACCATAACTATAACCATGGTTATCATCGCTCAACAAGCATCGGACAGCGTGGTGGGACGGGAAAGAGTCATGATTATTTTAGGGTGAAAGCAAAAACAAGAACATGCCTCTACCGTGACACTGTCCAGAGCGGCATACCAACACAGTGTTTGGGTTGGCACGCAGAGAGGACCTCTCTGGCCCCCAGCCCACCACTACCTCTCACTCACTGGCCTGCGATGAACCCAGCTGCTTTCTGGAATTCACATCGTCTGCTTTCCACATAGTAAACACCACATTTGATGATGATGTTTTTGGTATTAATAATAATAATAATAATAATAATTGTTAACACTTTTTTATTAGTGTCAGGACTTTATACTAGACATTACCATAAGTAGGTTAAATAAGAGATTAAATTTGTTGATGTTTTTAGCTATGGCTAACCTTGTTTTATTTGGGGGTATTTTGCAATGGGCTGGTAGGCGAACAAAGTAGCCTATCTTCTGTTTCTTAAGTTTGCTGTGATTATTTGCTAAGAATAGTCCCGCTATTTAGCTACTGAGGCTAGCAAAATTGTTGAATTAATAAATAAATAAATGCAAATCCTAGAAGCCTATATATCAGCCACGTCACATTTCCATTCTGCCATAAACCCTGCAGCCGTCCTACTTATGTTAATGCTAATGCTCTGCCATGTTAGCGCGTTTAGGTCAGCGCGTTGCGAATGCCAGGCGGCGTGCAAACCTGTCCCGCGGTAATTCCGTTGTACAGTTTTTGACATGATTAATTTAACGTGACGGCGAGCTGGGGGCATAAAACCGCTGGCTAAAAATACGTCTCTGAGCAAGGCACCCGGCACGGGAGGCTGGAGTCGCAGAGGTTCAAAGAGCACCCCTGGGGCGGAGGCAGCAGAGCACGCTAGCTAGCGCTTTAATTACACAACACATCCCTTCCTCATCCTCAGTCATCTTACACTCATTTTGCACCGTTGCACTTTGTGTGCATGTGCTTGTGCGTGTGTGCGCGCACGTGTGTGTGTGTGTGTGTGTGTGTGTGTGTGTGTGTGTGTGTGTGTGTGTGTGTGTGTGTGTGTGTGTGTGTGTGTTAAAGGCTACTCTGTGTGGCATATTGAATTTGTGCGCGATTAAAGAAATCGAGTGTACTTTAAGATATACTTTAAGATTTGTGACCAATAGATCATACTTCTTATGTTACATCCATGAACAACCCTCAGTTCCTCAGAATCAGACCTGTATGTGTGTGTAGTAGCGCACACGTGCGTGCGCTTTGATGTGCACGCTTCCTCTTGCATTCTTCAACACGTCAGTTCCCCTCCACTGTAATGTTTTTTGGCAAATCTGTCTCTGAAAAGAGAAACAGAATCCGCCCCCTATGATCCCTGCTTATCTTCAGAGTGAGGAAGAGTCTGTGCTGTTTAGCATCCTCTCTCACTCTCTCTCTTTCTCTCTCTCTCTCTCTTCACCTTAGAGGTCAGGGGATGTGGAAGATGAGGGGTAGGCCTACACAAACTCACTCACTCACTTTCACACACATGCAAGTGCATGCATGTGTGGGCCTGTTTTGAATATTCTTGTCTTATTTCTATGTTATATCAAATTTCATTTCACACTTAAGATTGCCATTTCTGACTACTGTAGGGTACGTCTACACAACTGTAGGGCACGTACGCACTACTGTAGGGCATTTGAGTACTACTGTAGGGCATGTGAGTACTACTGTAGGGCATGTGAGTACTACTGTAGGGCTTGTGCAGGGCCCTAGTGGGTGTATTCAGGGGCCTAGTGGGTGTATTCAGGGCCGGGTGTATTCATGATCCTAGTGGGTGTATTCATGATCCTAGTGGGTGTATTCAGGACCGGGTGTATTCAGGGGCCTAGTGGGTGTATTCAGGGCCCTAGTGGGTGTATTCAGGGCCCTAGTGGGTGTATTCAGGACCGGGTGTATTCAGGACCCTAGTGGGTGTATTCAGGGCCCTAGTGGGTGTATTCAGGGGCCTAGTGGGTGTATTCAGGGCCCTAGTGGCTGTATTCAGGGCCCTAGTGGGTGTATTCAGGGCCCTAGTGGGTGTATTCAGGGTCAACGTACCAGAGTTGCAGCTTGACTCTTCTTCCATCAAGGAGGATGGTTGTCGTCTTGTAGTCGATTCCTGAAAAAGCAAAAATAATAGCTTCTTAAAATATGTAATTCTTTTTTTTAAATCTATTTTCATGTATCCAAATTAATAATTATTTATTAGGCTATATTTGTGTGTACATTATATACAGTATGTGTGCATGTGCACAAACTGTGTGTACACACAGACATCGAGGGAAAGTGCCAGCATGCTAGCAATATGGTATTTGTTGTGAGCTGCAAATTGGAGCACAGTTGTTGCATTGTAAAGTAGTAAGTAAGTCAAGTTTATTTAGTAAAGCACTTTTCACAGAGCAAGGTCCCAAAGTGCTTCCCAAAAGTAAAATTGTAAAACCATAAATTATAAAAACAAGAAGAGGGAAGGGTGAATATACAGAGGTCGTCATGAAGGTAAACACACTGCTGTGTGTGTGTGTGTGTGTGTGTGTGTGTGTGTGTGTGTGTGTGTGTGTGTGTGTGTGTGTGTGTGTGTGTGTGTGTGTTGTGTAAGACCAGAAAAAGCTGTACATTATCAGGGAGGAGCAGAGAGATGAGGACGATGAAATCTCTTCAAGATAAAATGACTCATCTAGAACACAAACCCCCCCACACACACACACACACACACACACACACACACACACACACACACACACACACACACACACACACACACACACACACACACACACACACACACACACAAACACACACACAGTAATAGGAACAGTGTGTGTAGTGGAGGTGAAAGTGTTGTAGTCACTCTTGGCATGAATGGCTCGACTTCACAATTTCACTTCTAATCCTGAGGTTGTCTGTTCGAATCCCAGGGAATGTAGGGTGTGAGGACTGTCCCTGCGGGGCAGTGAGGACCAAAGGTTGATGTGAAATAGATAAAATAGCAGCCAGGGTAGCAGGGAGGGGTCACATAACAATACCAGAACACAAGGTTAAAGGTCAAAAGCACTTCATTGACCGGTGAGCGTGTGCACAAACAAGGTAAGTAGTCTCTATCCATAACACAATAACATCACTCTTAACAGGCACTGACAGCTGTTGTTTTTGCTGTTTCCAACTTTGAACTGTGGACTATAAACAGGCCCCATTCTGCTCTGCCTTTTGAGTTGTCTTGTAACCAGACCCTTCAACAATGACTTGCCCCATTTACAGGGAATAAGTTATTTGTTTAGCAACCCGCTTACATTGCCTTGTGGGCTTTTTAGGCTTTCAGGCTTGGGTTCAAATCAGGGGGTCCTTTAGTCTGCAGGGATTATAAGAATTCCCTCCCACTTCCCCCCTTTGTAGGTTCCCCTCATGATTTTATGCACAGGAAATAGGAACGAGAACCAGGATCGAAGATGAGGAGATTGAGATCTCTTTGCTGCCAGTTGCTTACACAGCAGGGGAGTGCTGGTTGGATTTGCTGAAGGAGTTCAGAAGGGTGTGCCTTAATCAACCCACCAGGCCACCTGCTTAAGCACAGCCTCCTACCACCACCACCACCACCACCCAATCCCCCCTCCTCTCTCTAATAACCTTTCAGGCAAAACCTTTCAGGCAAGTGATTCATTCTGGAACAATGCCGTCTTGCTCCCTCTGTACATTGCATAGCAATGCCATAATAGATGCGCCAAAGGAAAGTCCAGTAGACGGCAGTAGTGCGACATCGCCGTAAGACTGGCCGTAGTGGATGCCATCCACCATAAAGCATGCAAGCTAGCTGCCTTTTTTTGGATTCTGTCCAATTTCCAACCATTCTTTAAAAGTGGATCTTGTTTAAAATTAGGTGTAGTGCTGTTGTTATCGAATCATCAGAAAAGCATTTGGCAGGTGTGTTACTATAAATAGTCGCAGATTCAAAGACATCATCAGCTGTGTCTTGTGATTGGTTTGAACCTCCATGTGAAAGCATCTAAGACAGACGTAAGGTTTTACGTGCCTCTCACGGCAATGTTACTGCCTTCATTCACAATGCAGCCGTAGCCTGCAGCAATACGGAAATGTTACTAGGTTTTGAGCAGGCAAATCTTCAGTGCAGATTTCCTTGAATATCAATTCCTACTTGCATTCATACATGACCCAACGCAGGAATTCTTCAGGAACATTGCATATTTGAAAGGGTCTTGAGATGGACAGACATCCGGGCTCAAACTTGATAAAGGACAGCCTGGCAATCAAAAACATCCACTGTCAGTTTGTGTGTCCTTCCTATCGCATTGTACACTTACTTGTAATCACTTAAAGCTGAAAGAACCCCCCCCCCCACACACACACACACACATATACAAATGCACATAAATACAGAAAAATACACACACACTTCTGCAAATTCACTGCCCTCTGCCGAAAACAGAAACAAACACACTTATACAAACACTTATACAAACACACGTACACACACACACACACACACACACACACACACACACACACAGACACACACACACACACACACACACACACACACACACACACACACACACACACACACACACACACACACACATCAGGCAGCTGTCACATGTCTCCTCAATGGGAACAAAGAGAGCAAATGGCTGATCTCTTTTATTACAGTAATTAAAAGGTCTGCTGCTGCTGGATTAAAATATACCATCTATTGTTGGTTCTTCAACTACGGGCACTTAGTGTGACATGACACACACATATGCACACATGCACGCACACGCACACATACGCTGTACAACACCACACCTTCCCCACCCCCAAACACACACACACACACACACACACACATACACACACACACACACACACACACACACACTCACTTTATGTAAACTCATCCCACAGATCATCATGCTAATATTATATAAGGCAGGAGTGTTCAGGATAGCTGTTGAAGTCAGGCACCACCCTAACATTGCAGCACGGAACTACAAAAAAACGAAAATTACTGCTACGAAAATTGAAATACATTGAAAACATAGGAGCTGGTGGGGACCATCTGTGACTGTTCTGCAGCCTCATGATCAGTCTGCTCAACTTCTTTCCAATGGAGTACACACACACACACACACACACACACACACACACACACACACACACACGTGACTGTCTGGGTGGATTCATCTCACCATGAAAGAAAAACAGTTGTTCTGTTTTCTTCCTGTTATTTTTAGCTCAGTTCAGGCAAATAGGCAGAGTAGCAGGACCTCTACACTTCAGGTGACCTCTGACCTTTCCCCTCCTACCCTTCCCCCTCTACTCCTCTAGTCACTGCTGAATTCACAGCATAGCCATTTTCATGTGTTTGTTCAATTCAAACCTTTTAAAGAGGCCCTCTTAATTAAATCAACATCTAGGTGGCCACGCCCACATGTGATGTCACTATAGGGTAGATATTGAACTGGCTGGTTGGCTTATCAACAATCACACCTGGTAGTATAATACAAGGCTTTACTGGGTCAGTGGGTCTCTGGGCCCTTTCAGATAAACACATCGATGTGTTTTTGTTGAAAAGTCAGCATGTGCTGGAAGTGATGGAAATTGTAGATTGCCTATTTCACAATGGTTTCACCTACATTCGGATGCACTTGGATGTTAAAGTCACAGGCGGTCTTCCGGTGGAGATTTCGTGCATATGAATGCATGTGCGTGCTTAGGGATCACGCATGGGTGTACGGTCATTAAATAAGCATGCAAGGTTTTCCTCAAAGTGAGCGTTGCTAGCGTTGAGATATGTGCATCTTCAGAAATCCCCAGATGGGTCGATACCACTTTTGACATTTTTAACAGATTTGAACAGATTCCAATCCTTTCAAGTATTAGTATTATAATACTATAATATAATAATTATAAGTAGCTGTATTCAACCAGCGGTATCAGCTGAAGCACTGGGCTCTTTTCCTGTTGTCTGGGCCTGTAAGAGTGACATGGAACCACGTGCAAGCAATCCATCCGATTACCTCTCCATGATGTAAATATTTCATACTTCAATGCTGGAGGATGAAAAAAGGAAGTCGACTTCATCTGATATTTTTGTCTTTTCATTGTTAGAGGCATGAATAAATAAAGACATCAATCTGAATAGCAGAGGTGTACAGTTCCTTCATAAGACATACCCCAGCCCCTATGGAGACGATAAGAGGTGTTGTTGTGGTGATGACGGTGGCTGTGGTGGGTGGGGGAGGGGGGGGGGGGTACTACAGTTTTATGTTTATATGCGAAGGAGCGGATTTATTTTTAGAAGGAAGAAGCAGGCCAATTCAACCTCCACACTGACTTGCACAACCAGCTTCAGTGTGTACTTGTGAGTGTGCGTGTTTGTGTGTGTGTGTGTTCATGTGTAAGCTTGAGAGAGGGGAGTGGCTGGATAAAAATAAACAGAAGTCGTTAAGTGTGCGCACACTCACACACACACGCACACTCACACACACACACACACACATACATACACACACACACACACACACACACGTGCATGAATGATAGATGAATCTTGGGAAATAGCCGTTACATAAGAGGCAGGGGCCGTAAATGCTCTCTCCGAGGGGCAGCCATGGTGCAGCCTTCATGGCGGCTCTCTGAAGGCCGATGGGGAAGTGGTTTTAGAAGTGGAGATGCAGATCTTATGGTATTAATGCTGCGTGGTTGTCAGCGGGCGGAAGAAGAAACTCAAAATATTTCAGGTTTCCACCGGTGACATGCAGGTCAACATTGAGTTATTTAGATAATTATTAAGATAAGGCATCGCCATGGATACTTTCACTTTCTCTAATGTAAACCGCATGCGGTCAACTCAAAGAAACTGTTTGTTTCATTCCTTCGGCCCGTCCACAGCCACTTCCTGATCGCTCACCTGGGATCTCTGTGACCAATTCTCATGTCAGTGTGTACACTGATCTGTATCAAGTTGTCCGTTGAATATATCATTACCAGGCCATGAAATAAGGAAAATAAACACGGCGGGCCCGTGGTGGTTTGTCTGTGCCATGGTCCAGGGATGCATTCTTTCACGCTTGAGTCTGTGTTGGCCCAGTGTGCCCGTTTCTGCCTCCGTGTCTGTCCTCCAGACTATAATCAAGGCCTTTTCCATGTTGGGTTTGGGCCCTGTCCTCATCCCCTCACCACAGCCTGAAATAACAGCCTCTTGCATGGCCGTATTGGGTCGGAGGAGAGCCCCCCGCCCCATTCACCCTATACCACCAGGGTAGCCTGTGGAAGGCATGCTGGTCTCTGGCATCGTTCCAGTAGCTGAGATCATGCAGCTGAAGAGCCTGTGGTCGACTCTGTTAAAGAAGAAAATCGACACACACACACACGCACACACGATTGTGATTGTTTTTTACTACACTTGTGAGGACTCTTCCCTGTCAAGAGTTACATCCTTTCCTCACAATTATAGTAGAAACAACATACACACAGACACGCACACGCACACACACACACACACACACACACAGTGGCCCTGGAGCAGTCACTTGACTCTCATAAAGAGGATTTTCCTTGGCACCGGTTTTTGGGGAAGCGACCGCAGCTATGTCCCGTATTCCCAAAGAAACCAACTGATTAGCAAAGATGAGCCAGAAAAGAGCGAGGGGCTAGACATCAAGGCTGCGCTACTCGTTTCCTTCTTTCCATCTCAATCGTGATCAGGGCCCAAATAAAGCCAGAGCGTGGTGGTGGTGATGGTGACGGTGGTGGTGGTGGTGGTGACGGGGTTGGTCGTCATGGTGATGGTTGGGGAAAGGACTACAGTGCACTGACTAAGGCCTTGTCCACACTACGCCAGATAGTATTGTAAACATTTATCTCTTGTCTTCGTCATTTGCCTGAAGTCTGAGTTTTCCACCACCGAATACCAAGCTTTTAGAAAACTAAAAAACTGCTTCTGACCGCTGTGGCCTGCGTGCTGATGTGAAACATACATATCTTTTCTGAAAACAATGACATCTAAATGTCACGTGATATTGTACAGTGGTCTAACAGCATTCAAATTGTAGTTCCAAACACACTGATGACGACCCTAGTTTGGATGAAAAAACAAGCTTTTAGATTCCTTCCAAACGCCAAATCCAGCTTTTACTAATCTTATATTAAATAATCAAATCTCTAAAATTGGCAGTGGGAACATAAATTCAATAGATGTTTCCAAATTCTCTTTTGACTTTAATGACCTTGAATACCTTCAGTCAGATGACTAATGTATGACCAAATCTACTATCTGAATCATGTTGTAAGTTGTGTCTTTTGTTTTAATGTGTGTGTGTGTGTGTATGTGTGCGTGTGTGCGTGCGTGCGTGCCTGCATGCCTTCCTGCATGTGCGCATGGGTATGTGTGTGCATGCATGTGAGGGGTGAGATGATGATGTGAGATACAGACCTACAGGCTAAGTTAGCATGGAGACAGGGATTAGCTTAAAGACAAAGGTTACCAGAAAAGTGGAGCTGACTGCCTGACTGTCTATACCCGTCTGTCTGTCTGTCTCTCTCTCCTTCTTAGATTATGTGTCTCCTAATCTCTCTTAATCACTGCTTGTGGGTAATAAAGAATTGACTTCCAAAATAAAATGTCTCAGTGTAAACAGTTGCACATGGGAGTTTTTAAAGGTGCACTGAGTATGTGTTAGTGAGTATGACTAACTGTGTACAAGGTCACGGTTTACAACAATTCAAGTGGCTCAATATAACTGGTATTTACACAGCAAGCATAGCAGGCTCACCCTCAAGTCAAAATGAGGACACAAAGAACATGCACATATTTACTGTTTGTGCTTCAAAGTCGTTTATTGTTAATATAGTTAATTATTAATTGATTGTACCTCACACTCCTGAGGTACAATCAATTGTACCTCACACTGCGCACACACACACGCACACGCACACACACACACACACACACACGTGTACGGTTAATTTCCTGGAAAACACACATGCAGACAGATGACACACACACTCTTCAACACAGAATAAGTTAGACACACTACCTACCCCTTATAGCTCATTGGGGGATAGAGAATGGGCTTAATAAACCAGATTCACACACTCACACACAACCTGCTGCACCGAGAACCACCGGCTTTCAAATCCAAACAGACAGTAACTGGGATTACGCATGGGTTCGTCTCAAGTTTTTATTTCAGTGTGTGTTTGAGCAGTTTGACGCTAAAGCCCGAGACGGAGACAAGGACTGTCAGCAGATCACTGGGAGCCTTGAGCGAGACGCCCGCGACCACGCCAACAACCCGTCTTACTTCCCCTCGTTCGCCGCCAACGTGCCAAAGCTGCTTATATGACGTTCAGTTTAATTTGACAAGAGGAATCCGCTCTACTCCCTCCTGCAAGAGAGGCTGGCAAAGACGCCGCCTTTAATGACCATTAAAGTGTAATTTTCTTCTTTTGTCTCTCTTTTTTCATTGCCTGAACCAGCATGACAACTTTCATTGCGATTCTTGTTCGTGGAGCGTGTCTGCAGTCCCCTGGCAGTCGCGCTCCTGCCCGCCTGATGGTTTTGGAAGGTTTTTTGACAGAGTCAACTAAGCATATCTTGTTCTGCTTTGTACCGTTTGTATGGATAAACACATCATTGAAATGCGATGGAAAAAATGACTTTGAAATGTAGAACAGAACACATGATGCTGGAACAGAACAGTAGCTGGTCAATCTCCTATTGGCTAGTGTGTGTGTGTGTGTGTGTGTGTGTGTGTGTGTGTGTGTGTGTGTGTGTGTGTGTGTGTGTGTGTGTGTGTGTGTGTTTGTTTCTTTGTGTCTTACCTTGGCTATTCCTTTAATATTCAACATCTTACTTTCAGTGGTTCAATTGCACCTAACAAAGGCCCAAAATCTTTCTAGTTTGGTCATTTCTAGTCATAAGGGTCAAATGCCTTGCTCAAGGTTTTAAAGCCACTACACTCCAAAGTTTGGAGAGAAGAGTGGTGTGTTTTCTTCTCAGACTGCCTTCTCCCTGACAAAGAGTTCCTTTGATTCTCGGTTTAGGTGCCTATGTCAGTTTGGAAAAACAGAAATAACCGTGCTTGGGGAAAAAACATCAGTTTTGCTGAGTTGATGTCATTTGCGGCTTGTTCGGTCGGTATGCAAAATTATTGAATGATTGATTGAAGATTGAATTTGCAAGGGAATCTTAGAGAGTGGTAAATGATTTGGGAAAGGGAATCATGACTTGATATGGGCCTGGACTTTAGTCATTGCCAAATTGAATAAATCATCTCTTGCGCATCTGAGTTGAGGCCGTCATCATTGGACGAACAATGTGCCAACTATGCTTTTTTCCCCAGGGAGATAAGCATGGAATGTAGTCCAATTACAGCATTTGATTTCACTTTGGATTGAAGAATGATTAAGCACGTCTACTTTTAACTTGTATCCAAGATCATCTCTTATCAAAGATGCATTACAGGTAAATTGGGAATCAAACCCAGAACCTTTTGGCCAGGAGTCAAACCACAGGGCCATAGGGTGAGCAAGCCCTCGGTAATCAATCTGTACATACTTCCCCAGGTGAAAACACACTATCACACATGATGAGAGGCATGGCAAACGTCAGCGCGCACACACACACACACACACACACACACACACACACACACACACACACACACACACACACACACACACACACACACACACACACACACACACACACACACACACACACACACACACACACACACACACACACAGTGTTTGTGATGATCAGTATGTTGGCCTGTTCCAGGGCTGTGATTTAAGGTCCCAGGTGAGTAATTTGACTTCCCAAAACAAGAAATGAAAAGGGGAGGGTGAGGGAACCTGGCTTTGTATAAACAGCATGTAACATAGATCTACACCTTAACGATAATGTGTGTTTTACCACCAGGTGAGGTGTTGATTAACCATTACAAACCATTCCAAAATGTTTAACATCAACAGTGGGTGTGTCCACACAGATGGTCCAATAGAGGCCTTTTAACTCTCGCTGACTTCTGCTCAACAGCTGGAACTGGAACCATAAGGCATTAGCCAATTGAATGGTGTTTTAGTCGCTTTGCTTCACTCAAACACGTTCTGGTTGAATGTGAACATTGTGTCCATTTATGAATTAATCAAACTTCCATCTGCTAGAGCTACTAATAATGCAACACATCTGACCTCAATTTGGAAGTCTGTGTGTGTGTGTGTGTGTGTGTGTGTGTGTGTGTGTGTGTGTGTGTGTGTGTGTGTGTGTGTGTGTGTGTGTGTGTGTGTGTTTACTGCCAACAATACCATCAGCATCCTTATGCAAGATAACTACCCATTTTTTCTACCCACATTACCAACATTTATCTAAAAATAGAAAATCCATTAAGTCTGTTTAACATCTGTTAATCAAAAAAAAAAAAAAAACAGTTTCACAAATAGCAGTTCCAAACTCAAAGCCAAACCGGGTATGCAAGCCAACAAGCAGGACAGGATCATAAACCAGCAACTTCAGATGGATGCTTTGTAAAGACATGGAGAGGCAGAAGCTGTTCCACAAGGTAGGGCTTGGTTTTTTCCCATGGCAGTGCCGGTCCCAGGGACAAGCATGGACATGTCTATGAAATCAACCTCTATCATGATTACTTTTCGCTCTCTCACACCCATGAAGGGTGGATCATTAAATAATTTGTTTTCTTGAAATATCACGTTTAACAGAATATAATGGAACACAAAACACTCAATGTCTCGACATTTACTCAAATGAGTTAGCACTCTATTGGTGCTGGTGTAGGCCTATATGATGTGAAATTAGCTCGTAATTCGGTAAGGTACTCTGTGATTTCTGCAGAGCAGGTGAATAGCCCATAACGCTTGAATGTCGTCACCGTCCTTTTGTTGACAACATGCATAACAAAGAAACAGACAGCTGGAGAAACTCAGGCTCTGGTTCATTCACTTGGAGACAAGTATGCATGTTCATTTTATAATAAAGATTAAAAAAATGTTTTATAATAAAGACTTTCTGATACGCAACAATGAACTTCGGCTATATTTAGATCCTATGAAACTTCATAAATGTTTAATGTTAAGGAATGCACCCGTGACGTGCTCAGAAATTACGTCCAACTTGCCTCTTCTGGCTGAAGAAAGTGCGCGCGTCTGGATCAAGCAATGCGTAAAACTGCTCCATGGTTTTGGGGATTTGTGTTTAAGAAATAAAGAAAACTCCCGAGTATAAGTTGACCATGTATAGGCCTACATGTAAACGTCCCTATTGTAATGGCAGTGCAACTGAAGAATGACTATATGTTGTTTACAGTGCTCTCACCCATGTTGTAGCCGTACGGCGACTCCGTGGCTCCATCCTGAAGGCTGGCCAGGATCTCCCCCTTCCCCACATCGCTGTCTCCCACCAGGAGAAACTTGAGCAGAAAATCGTATGCCTTGACGGGACTGGTTCTGTGGTTCATCCTCAACGCCGATTGTCGCCTTGTTCCATTGTGGAACAGCGTTCACAAAATATAGACGCAGTTATACAACTTCAGAGGCGCGTAATTCTGATGACGGAAAACAAAATCGGGCCGATCGGGCAAAGTAATCAAATATTACGCAACAGATGTGAACCCATACAGAGGGTTTTTAAAAACACAAGCGTTTGATGTCTTCATGAATAAAGTTCGCTTCATGCACCGTGTTACCGCTAATCTATTGAATGGTCATTGAACATTTGTCATCTTGAAGGATGACAACAATAACTATGCGATCCTCAGTCAGAGCCACAAGTGTCCAAAGTGCCACCCGCTGGGCGATGACATAATGCAACGTTAAAACGATGTGATCACGGGAACAATGTTTTGGACTATACCCTCGGTGTGTCCCAATAGAAGCGGTGCACTGCGTCCTTGCATCGCATAAACGTGTCCCCGATGTGGACAAGTGCTATCAGTGAAGACCCCTTAAACTGACAAATCAATTAGTCTTCGTAAATCCTTCCTGTTGGTCCGCACGTTCAGAGGCACGAGCACTCTGTATCTCTCTCTCTCTCACACACACACACACACACACACACACAGCTCGGTTTCCTTCCTTCCTTCTCTGCTCTTCTACGCTTCAAAAAAGTGGGTTAAATTCCAAGTATCTGAGCGTACACATTTCTCAATGGTCAACCAATCAATGACCGCCCCGCTGTTCATTCGGATCAGTGGTTGGTTGTATACGGACAAAGATCCGCCCACTGTACCTTTGGACCCTTGTCTCTATAATCAACCACTCAAGAGGTTGTGGTGGGCGATATCGGTGCCTGGATGTGGTTGGTCGGTCCACTGGGTTGCTACGGCAGCCTCTAAATTGTAGTCGACGCTCAAGATGTCCATCAAACCTCATAAAGACAGTCCATTTGCTGTGAAGTACAGCGAACACCGCCCCTTCGAATTGACATCTATTAAGGCAGATCCCAGGTCGGTCGGAGACTATATTCTGAAATAGCAAAGCATCACAAACAACCAATACAAAACTGACCCCGACTCCGTGATATTCCGTCTATATGGGTGGTCTGCGCAGCGTGCGTGCAACTTGGCAGGGGGACAGCGTGGCTCGGTTTGTTGTCGTTTTTCCCTTCTGACAAATGGACACAGTGTGCTGTGACGTAGCCCAGCAGCAGCAGCAGCCACACTATGGACTGCATTGATTCAAGAAGAGGATCAACAAATGATGTAATCTTATAAAGACAAGTAAACTCTTTCTCTTGGCCTTACTTTAGTCCTGAGTTTTACATGAAGGCATAATCATGACAAGAAGGGAAGGGTGAGAAGGGTCTATTGAGTGGTGTTTACACGCATACATTTTTCTTCTTAAATAGTTGGTAGTGATGTTTATGAGAATGGATAGGGTCCAATTGTACAACTGCGGGAGTCCACTCGAATGACTATTAACACATTACCGCCAGAATTTTGGATTATTTCCAAATCCGTTGAGCTATGCTCATACAGCCATTAGACATAATATATATTAGGGTCACTTAAATACTAATGAGATTGATTCTGATACTGATTGAGCAGTTGACAATAGACAGTATTACAACATTTCTGGCCTCGATAACAAAATAAGGGGAAATTGAGATACCGATGCTTTATTATTCTCCTCAGGGTTCAAATGTCATTATATATAGCCTAGTAATTGTCATCAATTCCGGCCCGATTCTATTTTCCAAGGGTGTTTGTGATTTTCAATATATTTTGATATGAGTCATATAAATCTACGATATAGCTTCCTTGCAGTCTAAATAGAGACGCGACTGCTACTTCAATAACACAGGCAAGGTCCTGCATTATGCAACACTTTCACCTGCGTGTCCTCTGCTGGTAAATCAGGGTACTACACATTTAAAACAATGTTATCCTAAACATACGGCATTCATTCATTGCATTTTACAGCTGTTGACACACAACTTCCATCAATGTGGCATAACACAAGTAGTCCCTTTACATTTAGCCTCGGGACACAGCATAAAACAAAGTATCCCGGTAGTTTCCACGATCTCTCTGCGTGAAAATAAATACATTAAATCAGTCAGTGACTCCATTGGATGATTGAAGAATGCAAAATATTGTCATCTTATATATGTATATATATATATATATATATATAAAGTCACACATTTGATCGCGACACAATTGCAAATAGAAAAAAATTGCCAGTGAGACAGTTCGTCCAAACACTCAAGTTTGAGTCTCTCCACCGACGCGGCGCTCGCGGTCGGCCCGGGAGGTCATTTGTAGCTGTACCCGGGCAGGGGCAGCGGCTGGCCCTCCTTGGCCTCGAAGAAGGTGTAGGAGAGGGTGATGGTGTCGACGCGCGCCATCCGCGGGTCCTCGTCGAACTCGGGGTCAATGTAGAAGAACACGGGCATGTCCACCTCCTCCTTGGGGTTCAGGCGCTGCTCCTCGAAGCAGAAACACTGCGGGAGGAAGGAGGTGGAGGGGGGAGGAAAGAAGTGGACAAAGTATTACTTCATTATTTTTTTCTGCTTAGAAGACCTCCATTTTCTTAAGACTGATAATGTATGTTAATAAATAGTTTGGGTCACTCACTGTGTGTGTGTGTGTGTGTGTGTGTGTGTGTGTGTGTGTGTGTGTGTGTGTGTGTGTGTGTGTGTGTGTGTGTGTGTGTGTGTGTGTGTGTGTGTGTGTGTGTGTGTGTGTGTGTGTGTGTGTGTGTGTGTGTGTGTGTGTGTGTGTGTGTGTGTGTTCCTGACCTGTATTTTGTTGAAGTACTGTCCGGCATCGAAGGGCACTACGTTGTAGGTGGAGATGCCGATGACGGGTTTGTCGGTGGGGTTCCTGGCCCTGTAAAAGGCCAGCGCCGTCTCTCCTGGTACTACCTGGAGAAGCAGTGTACACAGATATTGGGTTGTCAAGTGTGATGTCAGTTACGCTTGTTTATAGTGCCCCCAAATGGAATGCTTGGTATTACATCCAGGTAATAGATTTAGTTCAGGGGAGTTATTCTTTTTTCCAATCAGTAAAACAAAAAGTAAACAATAACAACAGGAGCAAACGAAGACACAAAGCAGGAAATATCATAAAACCCAACTTTAGAGAATGCGTGACTCAAACCCAGCAACAATGGAAGAACATTCATACAACAAACTCACGTAGATCTCGGACTGCTGCGGGCGGAAGTTCCACTGCATGCTGGCGTGCGTGTCGGCGTTGAAGGTGATCTTGATCACGCGGTCCTTCACTGGCGTCATCGTGGCCACCTGGTCCGCATCGTGGCCCGCCACAGCCGTGCCGCCGAGCCCCGAGGCCTGTCGAAGGACAACAGCTACCTTACATTCTTATCCTACCGTCTCTGGCACAGCGCTTAAGAAAAAGACGGCTGGAGATTAGAAGGGTTTGTTACAACTACTTGTTGTATTGATCAAGTATTGATCTAGGTTTTCTTTTGGTTAGATTGTCAAATATTCTCATTTGGCAGTCCAATGAAGAATTCATTATTGTATCATTAAAAAAAGATTATTATGTGTATATGCAGGATAGTGGACTAGTGAGGGTATGTTGAGGCCCAGACAAATGGCTCTGATGTTCGAAGAACCAAAAGCCACACTAGAGTCTACCTGTAGGCTTCACTGAGAAGATGCCTTCAATTCAGAAGAAAAAAAAAAAAAAGGTAATATCCCCAAGGTAACATCCTCAGGTAAACCTCCCAGGATAAATAAGTGAATTGTACAAATCTGTTGTTCCTCGCCAAAAAAACAACTATGACTTGTTAAGCAAGTGGTTTCCTCAGAGTGTTCTGGTGGGCTTGGGGGTTTATCCTTACCTGGCAATACAGTCTGTAGAGCGGCACTGAAGCATACGAGAGCCCGATCATCCCCACGCCGGCGGCCGCGATGTACGTCAGCACCGTCTTGTTCTTGCTCTTCCACTCATCCTCCTGGCTCGTGCGTTTATTATGCCTATTCTTGATGCCCCTGGTCTGTGGCTTCCATCGTAAACTGATACGCCGCGCTATGAACTCCTGGGCCCGAGTGTGGAGACCCCTCTCACTGGGCTGTAGTTGTTGCTGTAGTCGTAGCGTGCGGGTGCAGTGCATTGACAGTGCTGCGCAGCGAGAGAACTCGCGGAGAACACAGGGGAGAAGCATGCCGGTATGATGACACCACTGCTGCTCCTAAAGGTAGTTTACCTGAGAGACATAAACATTATAATGAGCTCAAGCTATTAGCTATGCAAGACTAGTTTTGTATGAATGTTAACTAAGTTAAACAAAAGTACGTTCAATGAATGGGTAACAAATCAGTAAGGGTAGGGTACTAATACAAAGCTTTACATTACAAAGCTAGAAGAGCATCATTTAGAATATAGTCGTTAGCAGACGCTTATCCAAGCGTCTTACAGGGAACTTTGATGGATGTTATTAAGGAGCTGGTATGGCGTTAGAGCCCTAGGACACCGACATTGCATCTGCAGAGATTGGGGATCGAATATAGTAGCTTTGACTAGGGAGTTGAGTTGAAGACACTATAGCGCATAATTAGCGACTAAATGATCCTGCCCAACACAAAGTATACTGCGAACTACATTTGAACAATGTACTGTACGGTCAAGCCTTCAAACAAACCAGAGAGTGGGTTGCATTAAAATACTTTACTCGGACTGCTTTCCCACAGAACGACTTGCATTAGCAACATGCTACATGATTGATTCTTAAACTTGTCAAGGACAAGAAGAAAATAACTCATTGTGTTGACAAATTCAATGCACAAATTATTGTGATTTAGTATGTGAAAAGCACGTTACCTGTACAAAAATGATTCGATTACCAAGTAGTTACGAAACATGACATTACCAAACATGAACCACTGCAGACAACACACATAAGCGTTGCGTTCAGATAACTGGTCCCCCCCTTGAGTGCAGACTTCACTGCAAAGGTTCCGTTTGTTCTCACAAATATATTTGCTGTCTATTATTATTATTCCCTGGAGCCCCGGACCCAGTTTTTATAAATAGTATTATACACAAAATGGCCAGTGTATTTTTACTACACACACAATATACAAAATGACATAATGCTAATTTTGTGTAGGCCTATATATAAGCGTAGGACCTACTCATTCTCTCTCTCTCTCTCTCTCTCTCTCTCTCTCTCTCTCTCTCTCTCTCTCTCTCTCTCTCTTGCATGTGTGTGTGTGTGTGTGTGTGTGTGTGTGTGTGTGTGTGTGTGTGTGTGTGTGTGTGTGTGTGTGTGTGTGCGCGCGCGCGCGTACGTACGTGTGTTCAGGGCCGACGGACTGGGTGAGGGACAATCTTGGGGGGGGGGGGGGGGGGGGCAAGGCAGAGGGGGGCCCATGGGAAATTTCGATTATTATTATTTATTAAGTATTTTTTGATTGTTGTTCAAATAGTTTAACTAACCATAACTAAATGTCATCATGATTGTCATCATGACATCATGAATATAGATCTAAATGCAAGCTTTTTAGTATTAGAGTATTAGTTTAATGAATTGGTATATTATTGTTAAAAGTTAAATAGTTAAATAAATTTAAGTCTGGCTCTCAGAAGAGAAAGGTTCTAACTTATTTTCCAAGAAAGGTGAGCACAAACGTTTAAACACACAAGATGAAACCCCATTCTTAACTACCTCCGTTATCGTTGCTAAAACGAACAGAGACAACCCAAAGCAAGAGTAGACAATAGGCTACACTTTCAAATGATGAGGCCTTGGTTATTAAGTGGTAAATAAAGTTTACGGTAGGCTAAGCGTGTGTGCGTGTGGGGGAGTTAAATTGTTGTGTTTTGTTTGTCGATTTAGGTATTTATTGATTCATACATCATTTAATATGTTCATTTTAATTATTTTAGGTACCAGTGGGGGGCGAGGTACCAGCAGGCATGCCGCCCAACCGATGGCACTCGGGAGTCAGCACGGATTAGCGCTGTAAAGGTACGCGTCTCTCGGTCTCTGCAGATTTCCACTTTTTCCGACCAGTACCACACACCGACCTCGTTTGATCGGCTGTAGGCGTCTCATCGCATCCCCATCCACCACAAAACAACTGACTCTCATCATGTCTGTGTGTCAGTTGCACGCGTAGATGTGTGTTTAATGCGGGTGAGTGTGCGTGTCATGTGCGTGTGAGCGCATGTGTGTGTGCGTGGTGGTGGTTGCGCGGCGGAGGGGCTGGGAGAGTATTTTATGTTTCTGACTGAGTGTGCGTTGCCATTTCTATCCCAGGCAGCTGAGCGGTTCGATGGAATTTCTCTACTTTACTGGTAAGTTCAAACTTACTACTATCCTTCGCTGTTCTTTTTCCTATCGCTCTCTATTCATGGCGTTTTCTCCTTCTGTTTTTGCACTGGTTGAGCATTAAGAGCTGCCTAGTTTTTCGTGCACGTTCGGACGGGCTTTTTTTTTTTTTTTTTTTTTTTTTTTTTACAAGAGAGCACCAATACTATGGGGACGTACAAACCGGTTGCACATGTTCTGCTCAGGGTTCAACCACCTGTTTATTGGCTGCTTCAACGTCACCACGTGCAATTTGTCATAAATATCTCATATATCATATAATATTTCTGACACCTACGCTAATGCCGTCGACAATGACACACAGATATATTATGTTTTAATCCAACAGCGAATTACAAGACACAACCCTTTTACCCGTTATGTCAACGACTGGAGTTTTAACTAGATGGCAGAACTTGGTAGTAAAGTGTATTTAAAAGTGAGACGACACTAGCTAAAAGTAGCGTGTGTCAGCTTTGGCGTCTTCCCGCTCAAATGGGGCTTTAACAGCTGGTGGTTCCCGCGGCGCTCTAAGACCTCGGCCGTGCTGCTGCGTGACAAGGCGCTAGCATAGCAGCTAATACAGATTACCAGGTATTAAGTGATCAGTTTAATTGCTTCCTTGTGTCCCGCCTACGTCAGTTATTGTCATCTGTTTGGCGCGCTCGGAGATATCTGTTGCCGGGGAGAGACAGAACCGAAAGAGTGAACTTTCGTTCACTCACAACACAGTAAGAATATAGTCTGTGTGTGACATATTGACTGTTAAGTAGTCGTGTGTTTATGAGAGTTTGTAAGGGGTGACCTTTGAAGAGTGCGGAGAGAGAAAGGTTTTTTATGAATTCCATACTGGAAATTCGGGAACTAGGCCTACAAAGATGCGTTTTTGTTATTGTGTCTTTTTCATCATCTCGCTATTTGCTATGTTTAGTCATTTTGGAGCATTTAGAACAACTATCTAATGTGATTTCTAGTGGTATCAGAGCAGAGCGGAGGTGGGCAGCTGGCTACAGGTAGGCTGCAAACATCAGGAATCAAACTGGGACCATTCGGCTGGTTGTCCAATACCTAAAACACTACAAGACTATCCTTTAGTTTCTTTAGTCAATTCTGCTCTTCCTTGTAAAGTCCCGCAATGAATAACTCTTACATAGTGGAGAAGTGGAAGTCATAATCCCATGTGAGCCATGAGCGAATATGCAGAAGGACAACAGAAGGGCATATGGGTTTTTAGAGGTCAGGGATGTGGTCACTCTAAATTATTTTAAAGATTTTAGTTGTTTGTAGCCTGCCAATGATTGACAGTTTTAGGCATATGAGTTGAGGGGGTTAGACTTAGAGGAAGATGAAAATGACAGAAAACTAACTAAATTAAGGAGAAGCAACAAATAAAAGGGATCGGAACCTTTTGAGGGAACCAGATGTCATATCAAACGTTTTTACATGTGACCTACATTCTTTCTGCAATCATGCTGCATTCTTTCTATTTTTTTTGTAATTAAACCATCATAACTATTCCTCAAAGGTTACGTAAATACACAAAAAGTGGGTAATTGTCCCAAAGCTGTAAACTGGATCTCTATTAAATTCTTATTTGGTAATACAAAATGTTCTTGGTCATTCTAGCAATTGTTTGAAGAACCCATCATCGTACATTATCATTGTATAGCACTTTTTAGGAATATTTTTCAGGGCAATTACAAAATGTTTCTTGGTAATATTCCAAGGCTAGGGTTTATGCAGCCAGATTAGGATTACAGTTGCCAGACTATTATATTATTCATGAATTCCCAAGGAGAAAAGTATAGAGTGTTTGATCTGTCTGCCTGACTTGCACAGGCATGCATGCAGACACAGACAAACACACATGCAGGCACGCACGCACACACACACACACACACACACACACACACACACACACACACACACACACACACACACACACACACACACACACACACACACACACACACACACACACACACACACACAAACACAAACACACACACACGCACAGCCTTTTGTGGACTACAGCATATAGTTGTCACAAGCATGCCATCTGAGTCACAGGACACACTGATATGATGGACCTGACAACATCGCTTGCTGTATCAGCTAATCTCTAACCACCAACTGGTATAAATGTTCTTCTGCTTTGTCCCTTTCCCACCTGGCATAGGTGTGTTTTCAAAGAAGGGCTTCACTCTTTTAGTAACTAATATGTTTAAGCCCACGATCGGGGTGCTCTGAACACTAGGTATGAGTGACTTCTGCATACTCTTGAATTGAGGGTGTCATGTTGCGTGTGTGTGTGTGCTATTGCTACTCAAGGCAATCAAGCCTGCTGTGGATTGCCGCTGTTAGGATGCGTTTCCTTTCACTACAAGAGCGGATTAAACAGAGGAGGATGATATTGTAATTGTTGGTTCAGCGAAGTGAAGTGTTGTTATCGCTGCTTCCCAGGACGATCATGGGACCACATGGCATCAACAGAGCTGTGCAGAGACTGGAGTTCTGCGACTGCAAGAAGGGACTCGGTCAGTGTGCACATCTCCATCCCGGTCTCTGAGCTCTCTAGACTCTAACCGACAATGCTGTTATGCACCCGACTACCACTAATACAAAATAATACATTTTTCAACTAACCTCCGGTTTCTGATGCCTAAAGCCTAAATCCCTAAATCCTTTTAAATTTCTCATGCAGCACTTGCATGCTTTGATTTGTTCTCAGCCTCACCCGTAGTATACTTTGTAGAAAGATGCCCTGGCTCTAACCATAAGCACTCTGTTTGAACCAGAGTCGTGTTGTGTATGTGTTAATGTTTGGGTGTTGTCTCCCCACCCAGGGGTGAAAATAACCGGCGGGTACCGTGAGATTACAGGAGAGGAGTTTGGGGTCTACATCAAGCGGGTTGTGGCTGGAGGCCTGGCTGCCCAGGATGGTAGGTGCCTCATGCTCCTTGAACCGGCATTTTTCAGTAAAACGCTGTCCTCGTTGCTGTTGCTCTTTCCCGGTCACCCAATAACAGATAAGGTCAACTCACAAACTAATGTCAATTTTCGGAAAAGAGTATGTAGTAACAGATAATTTATATAACTTATATTTGACCAATGCCCTCACATCATGTAATATAAGATAATATCAGATATATCTTAGATATAATATACTTTATCATATCATGGCATGTTATATCCCTTTTTACTAATCTCAAATTGCCTTCAAATTGTTTCTCCTCCACTAGCTGCCTCTCCACCTGTCCCATCTGTCTCTCTCATCTATTGGATGTTATCTCCATCTTTCTGTTTTACTTTTGTCTCTTAATGTCAATGCATCACTCTGTCCCTCTGTTCTCCTGTTCCCCCCCCATACCTGCCTGTCTGTTTATCTGTTGCTCACTGACCCGCTCACACACTCTCTCTCTCTCTCTACCCCCAGGTCGCCTTAGGTCAGGTGACCTCATTTTGGATGTCAACAATAACAGTCTGATAGGTGTGACCAATGAGAGGTTTGTAGACCCAAGCAAACATACCATTCATAACTCCAATGAACTACCTGCTGAAGTGAAGATTAGGTTAATATGTCCCATGTTCTGTTTTTATAAAGTTGACTCTCTTCCCTGTTTCCTGATAGGGCGGTGGAAATCTTACGGACGGCTGCCTACTCTAATCACATGTCTCTGTTGGTTGCCAGAGACAATGAATCCAGGTAACGTAGAATACGAAGTGATTGTTGTTGTGTCATTTTTTTTTCCTAATCTCAGAGGGGTGAATTTACCAGAACACTGTTTCGCTGTATGGCCGACATTTGCTGACTGCTTCACTCTCTTCAAGGGGATAATCTGGTCGTCTCTAGGGCGAAGCAGAATGTAAGGTGGACGCTGCTTGGTTTGGCTTATGGCAGTGTTAAGTACGTTAAGGTGCTTTGGCAGCTCCTCTGGCAGAGATCCTGGCTGCAGGCTGCGGGCCCTAATGGTGGGTCATGTTAGTTAAGAGTTGTAATGAGATAAATGGTTGCTTGTTAATGTATAATTAGCTGTAGCCTCCCAATGGGTGTTTTCATTGATCATTATAACCTTTCAGGCACAATGCTACTGACTATCTATCTATCTAACTATCTATTTACTATTCATAGATACTGTCATCCAAAGTGAGTCAATAGTGAATTTATTTTAAGATATCAGGCTGGGGTGAGGCATCTTGCGCAGGTATTCTGACCCCCCAAATCTAACCCTAACCCTAACTCGTATCATCACATATAACCAGGATTTACCCGGGTTCCTCTGGTCCTGCTTTGATAGGGACATGATATATGATATGGAGATTTTGGATATTCAGGTTACATTCTATAAACAAACCCTTCATACTTCAAATTGAAGTTCTTCAGGGAAACGGTTTTGGCTTTGTTTTAAAAAATAATGGACATTCTTGAGATTATTCAGACGGGCGGAATTCTTTCTTACCAATCGAGTTACTGTTCATCTCTGATTTTCATAATTTGCTGGATTTGTGTTGTTGAAGAGAAGCAGTGTTGTGTGTGTAAAGAGAGAGAGAGAGAGAGAGAGAGAGAGAGAGAGAGAGAGAGAGAATATTTGTGTCTGCATAAGCTGCTTATCACTCATGGACGAATAAGAAGAAGATGCCAGCACATTCCTGCAAGAAACACACGCTATGTGGACCTTTTATACAGTATGTAATCATGGTTGCTGTTTATCTGAATCTACAGCGTTTTTAGTCCATGAAATATGCTATTATGAACATAAAATTACTAGAGAGGGCGGGAGACAAGGGAAGCCTAAGCGACCTGACACAGCCCGTGTCCTCCGAGCTTTTCACTGTCAGACCGCTGCAGCAAGCCGGACGGACTGACAAGACAGACCCTGACACAATAGGGACAGGACCTACCTTCCATCCATCTGTCTGTTTGCCTTTCTGTCTGTCTGTCCATAGTCTCCCTTTTCACCATAAGGACAGTTCTGTGTCGTTCAAGTGGTAAAAAATATAACATTAGCAACTGGAATTTAGGGAAATATTCAAGGTCACTAAAAACAGATGTGCATCTGTAGGATCCTTGGTCAGAGGATGTAAATTCTAGCAGCCAAGTTTTGGTTGCATATGTTCATTGGACGATTGACAATTTACTTGGTGAATCATCTGATTGTTCTTGGATTGACTCCAAGGAATTGGCAATCCAATTTAACTTCGAGTGGATTAAAACTAATGCCTATTTGTTTGGCGAGCTAGCTAATTCACCAGTAAGCCTGTTAGTCCACACAATGAATAGATTAGGAAACAAACAATTTATCAAGTGCAAATAACAAGTAAGTACATAAATACAAATAGGGGCAGGATACTCTGGTGGTTAGGGCTATTAACTCCCAACTAAAATTGTCTTGGTTTGAATCCCAATGTACGCACTCTACCTGTAAAGAGCATCATGCCTAAACCCTACTCGCTCCTTAACATCTTAAAAACAAAATTAAGTCGGTTAAAGTATCTGCTAATGATTAAAGATGCTACCTCTCTTAAGAAAATCTGTTGTGGTTGACAGTTCCTGCCTCTGAATTTGACAATTTAGAGTTGGACCATGCCCAGCTCCTTTCTGACCAATCAGGGCTTCTCTTCCCTCATTGGTCAGGGAAGTCCATCTTGCCTGTCAATTACATGTATGCACACAGTGCTATTATAATGGTGCGTTCACATTACTGGGAATTATGGGGAAAACATTTTTGCGGCATTGAAAAGTTCTCGTGAACGAAACCTCATGACACTCGTGATGATTCTACTTCCGTTAGGCAACTGGGGCCAGATTTTGATAACAGAGTTGCCCAGTTGGTGACGTATGGTTTACTAGTGACGCGCATGAACATTGCAGAACATGAAAGTTTTACTCACTATAAAAGAATCAACCATCATATCACATACTTTACTATTGATTGACGTTGTAACCGTCTGTTGGCATCGACTTTGCTCAGTATTAAATGTTGTGTACTGGTAAACCAGCTCTAGATAAGGGCAAGTGTATCCTTCCATACAGTGGCAATACAATGTGCTTCTCATAAATAAAAGCAAAAGGATAGTAAGTGATAGGCTACAAATTCAAGTTCAACTAAGTTCTGTTTAGTTCTGACTGGTATTTATCGGATTAAAAAATCCTGCTGTGAATAACTTTTAGATTCCGAACGCAGTGCACATGAACGGTCGCTGTCGGGAACATGCGTAAACGTGAGCGTCATCACTGGCGAGGCGTCACCTCGCCAGTGATGAACACGCCTTAATTCCAAGTGCCTGAATACAACATTCTCAATGGCAGAGAAGCATTGCCAGTGAGAGTGATAAGGCTTTATTTTGGATTTATTTTCTAAAATCTAAAAAAGTCTTCTGCTCTGTTCTGCTCTCTCTTAACAACTCTCATGTCGTACCTACAGTAGCATAGATATACACTTCCGCTACCACCAGTAAACAATGTATACTCATATTTGATTGATACATTGATTTAAGATTTTATCGTCCTGTTGTCCTCGGTGATCTCATATGTTCCTGCTCTTGTAGTTCACAGTTCAATCCAGGGACACAACAGGAGCTGTGATGTAACACTTTGGGTCCAGGGCGTTCTAACGGGATTAGGCTAAATGTAACCCTCCTCTTTATCCTCGCACCGCTGACTTCCATTGGGAATGAATTCACAACTTATCTGTTCTCCTACCTGGGCTTCATTCACCATTCAGCCTTCAGAGCATCCATTCAGTTAAATAAGGAAAGACTATGTGAGCGACTGTTCTGTGATCAACAACAACAAAAAAATCTGATTTAGAGGGCTTTTTCTTTTTGAAAAAGGAAAAAAGAAAAGACAAAGAAAAAGACTTAAAAAAAAAACAATACTAGAGAGTAGATTTTGCAACAGATGCAACTTAAACTTGTGGACTCACCTTCCGAGTCAGACCCAACAGATCAGAGATTTGCCTACCGTGCAGTTTTAAACCCTGACAACAGCTCAGTTGTCCATCAACAGCAGCGGATGTGTCGACAACCTCTGTCTGTCCTCTCCCTGCAAAAACAATCGCACACAACCAGCGTGTCAGATTAAATTCCCAAATCCTTCATAATAATAACAATAACGCAAGCCATACGGCTCTGAATGTGGCTACCGCCTCAAACCCAATGAAATCTGGCAGGATAGTTTAGTGGTTAGGGTGTTCACTAAGGGCACTCTAATCAGTATTTTTGGGGTCGATCCCCGATAACCGGATGCAGTATCACCCTATAACCATCATCATTGATCACGTGGTCTAGTTAAAACCTTCTCTTAGAATCAACAGATGATAAGGTATCGTCAATTTTCATTTTTTTTATTGGCAGGCAACATTATCAGGCAACATGTGCAACAGACTTCATTCAACAGACTGATGAAATATTTTTTTGTGGCATGTAGAGAAATTGCAGATTCTACTTCATCTGATTGGCTCTTCTAATCAGCCTTTGTATAGACCACCAATCAAACTATTCAGAAATAATATTGGCTTTCTCCTCCTTGCTAAAAGGCAACCTGACTGGCACTGTAGGTCACTTAAGATGATGCATCTGATAGTACATAGTAGGATCGCTCTCACTTTACCTGAGACTACTTTGCCTGTGTAATGCCAACAGGAACCAGTGCCAGCTCAAAGACTCTAGTCCGAGGTGTGTAATTCTTGTACAAAGGTCAGAGGAAGCCTCTCTAATGTCTTACCTCAGGACTTGGATACCAGGCAGAGCCTATTTACTAGGACTCTTAACCAGCCATTTTATCAAATACAGATAAGCTGAAGTCAATGTTGAAAGCCGGCATTCCAAAGTAGGCTACTCTTGCTGCTGTGGTGTTGCCAGCAGTTGGCAGTGATACATGAATTGAATAGGATTTACATTTATTGGACACTTCTATCTATACCCTCTTACTATGTATATGATGAGTGATTACATTTATGAGCATGGATGGCCACAGTGGGAATCAACCCATACATTGACAGTGATGCAATGCCCTAAACAGGACCTAGAATAATAAATTAATTATATCATTAAAGGTTGTATCAGCGATTCTGGGTCGAAACATAAATGATCACATTCTGATCTTTGCTCACGATCTGCTAGCTGCCTGCCCCATAAGCAGGCCGTCAAAAAAAATGTGTTTCTGTAGGCAGCCTGTGCTCCGAGATTGTACACAAAAACAAATGGTACTACCAACCACTGAAAACCATAATAAAAAGTCTTCCAACCAACCAACCAATGTGCTGCGTTCATGATAGTTTTACTGGATGCACGAAACACGGAAGGGAGGGGCGTGCTGGCTCTGTTTGGGATCTCGCTTCAAACACCAACAGAAGTGACGTCACCCAACATCGCTGGTACAACCTTTAATTAATTGATTATAATTATCTATTCAATAGTTTTGGTTGTGGTTGTTTGTTTGTTATGGTAAACGTCCATGAGAGGGAGACAAATACCTTCTGTAGCTATTTGGATCGATCAAACTCAAACTGTGTGTGTGTGTGTGTGTGTGTGTGTGTGTGTGTGTGTGTGTGTGTGTGTGTGTCTGTCTGTCTGTCTGGGTCTGTGTCTGTCTGGGTCATGTGTGTATGTGTGTCTGTCTGCATGTGTGTGAGTGTGTCTTTGCGAATGACTGCATGTGTGTGCGCATACGTGCATGAATGCATGTTTGTTTATGTGTGTGTGTGTGTGTGTGTGTGTGTGTGTTTGAATTGTGTGTGTGTGTGTGTGTGTGTGTGTGTGTGTGTGTGTGTGTGTGTGTCTGCTTGTGTCCTTCAGGAGAGAGTTTGCAGAGTTCATGGAAAAGTACGGGTCCAGCACTGTCAGCAGACATTCCGGAAGGATCTCTCCTACCCAACTCTCTACAGGTGACACGCTAATCCTTCCTGCTAACTTCAGTCGTCACCATCATCATCTTCGTCATCATCACCATCATCATCACCTTCATCATCGTCACAGTCAGCTTCATCATCATCATCACCCATCACTTGTAGAAGACCCCCCTCCACCCATCTCCTCACTCACGCACACACACACACACACACACACACACACACACACGCATGCACTTGTGATATAGGCTCTACGAGCAGTTTAATATTCTGTTTTAGATTCTTTGGTTTGGCTTTCTTGTTACCGGTAAATAAGAAATATATATTAGATGTATTGGTGATGGGGGCCAGCACCCTGTTCTAAGTGATCACTTCTCTCTCAGACAGACCTATGTGGTATAGGATGCAGTGGAGAATGTGGATCATTTGGTTTTATTTTCAATATGTGACTTGCATGCTTTTCCCTGCTTGTACTTTCTCTTCTACCAACCTCCCACTCTCTCGCTCTCGTTCCTCTATCCCAATGTCTCTCTCTCGCTGTCTCCTTCACTCTCGCTCTGACGCTCTCTCCTACCACTCATCTTTCTTTTTTAACTACCTCTCCCTCCTACACTCTGTCTATGGCTCTGCTATCGTCATCACCATCTATTGTTCACCCCTCTCACCCACCTCTCTCTCTCTCTCTTTATCCGTCTCCTACTCTCTCTCTCTCGCTCTTCATCTGTGTGTCTCTCTCTCTTTCTCTCTCTCTCTCTCTCTTCCTCTCTCTCTCTCTTCCTATCCGTCTCCCACTCTCTCTCGTTCTCCATCTGTATGTGTGTGTGTATCTGTCTTTGCCTCTTGTCTCTCTCTCTCGCTCTCTCTTGCTCTCTCTCTCTCTCTCTCCATCTGTGTGTCTCTCTCTCCATCTGTGTCTCTCGCTCTCTCTTGCTCTCTCTCTCTCTCTCTCTCTCTCTCTCTCTCTCTCTCTCTCTCTCTCTCTCTCTGCATCTGTGTCTCTCTCTCTCCCTCCATCCTCCTGCAGTGAAGCTGACGGACACAGCCTCCTCGTCTTCTTCCTCTCACTCCGAGAGCCCCCTGCTCCTCAGTCCCAAAGAGGGGGTGGGCACCACCTCTGCCTCCACACATGGACCCCCTTACACCCCGCTGCCCGCCTACCACTCCAGCCCGTACTCTGTGCAAACGCCACTACCACAGGTCTTCAGGTGTGTGCCCTGAACTCTGACCCCTGGACTGAGGTCGCTGAGGGGTCCAGGTTGAATTCGGAGCATGGGGTTGATAAGGAGATGTGCCCCCCACAATATGTTATGATGTTGTGGTCAATAAGTGGATTGTTTCTGTGTAATTGAAATTGTGATATAGTACTTTATGTTATAATTTATGTTATATGTTTTACTTTATGTTATAATCTTTATCTTGTCTCATCTCATCTTATATTTCTTACATGCTCTCTCCAAAAATTATGGTAAACTCTAAGCAGACTGAGAGAACATTTCAGTAGGCGGAGAAAGGGTCATGAGTTGTTGCGTTAACCTGTTCTCCGTTCTCTTACTCCCTGTGAGCAGTATACGCCGGTACACCGCACAGTACTGATAATTCACACGATACTCTGATTATTTTACAGTTACATGTATTCTAGAAGATATATGAAGATACATCATTGATATAAAATACATAAACATGCCTCATAAACATTCATATCACATACAAAGGTGTGCTACAAAGGTGTAGCTGTGCTACAAGTAAGGCGGTCCTCCTCTGCAATGAGCGCGCGTGAGCTAACGAGTGGGCTGCCTGTCTGCACAGCCGGGAGCACACTGCTATTGTGAAGCAGTTTATCAAACAAAACTGAAATCACAACTACCTCCAACATCGAGAGTCTTTGAAGAAAAGAAACAACCGCCATGCTTCAAATGACCAAGCCTAACCCTCCATCCTCTCTGGAGAGATGATTAGGGCCGAGACGATTTCAATTAAAGTTACAATTGTTTCTCTTTTTCTCCCTCTGTCTCTCTCTCTCTCTCTCTCTCTCTCTCTCTCTCTCTCTCTCTCGCTCTCTCTTTCCTCTTCCTAGTGACAGTCTCATTCGGTTGATATGCGTCTCCAAGGGAACAGGGTTAGGGCTCGTCATTAAAGGCGGGACAAACAGCCCTGAAGGACCAATGGTTTTCATTCAGGAAATGGTGCCAGGAGGAGACTGTCAGAAGGTGAATACATACCTTCACTGTAATTCTTCAGATGGCTTGGTATGATTCTAACAGATTTCATGTATCACATGCATACATCAACATTTGAATGTAAATAAATACATATACTATTTTAAAGGGCCTTGGACCTTCTGAAGTGGACTTGGTTGACTTTCAATTGGTTATTGATAGAAAATTGTCAAACTTTTCAATATAAGGATTAATATCCAAAGAGGATTTTGAATCAGGCACGTCCATAGTGCATATGCAACAAATTTGGTGTCATTAGGACTTGTGGTTTCTACAGATAAACTGTGGAAAACTTTATTGTTCATCAAGTGTGATAAAAGATCTTCTGACCGTGCTCATATTTACTATTTTAATGAGCCCCACCATTTTTCTAAATTGTTGATGGACAATAAAATTATATGAATTTGATTGTTGTGGGCCTTTTTTCAGGATGGCAGACTACAGGTAGGGGACCAGCTTGTGTCCATAAACAAGGAGTCTTTGATCGGAGCGACCAATGAGGAGGCTCAGAGCATCCTGACAAGCACAAAGCTCAGGTCAGGAAGAACTTATGTTCTTATGTGATTGTATGTATTTCCTTATAAAGATTAATTGTGAATTGGGCGGGACTTATCATAACATGGGGAAGAAGTGTATTGATTTGATTTGTGATCATCAGAATACTTGGAGGTCGCCACCCAGAGCTCGTTCTTAAGATGACTTATTTAACCATTTGGCAGTTACTTGGAGTATTTTGCAGTATTTTTTCTCCTTGGACTTAATAACACGATCTCCAAAACAAACAAGGTTTCAAAGTCCATTTCCGTATCATGTTGTGCTTTAAAACAATCTCACCCCCAGACCGGACCCCACGGTGGAGATAGCCTTCATCAGGCGGAGGTCTTCGTCCGGCTCCAGCAGTGAAACCCAGAGTCCCACCATCTCCCTCCAGGGGCCTGTAGGGGGCACTGTGTCCCAGGCCTCCACTCCCGGGCTGGGGCCGCTGCTCCCCCAGGCTGGCCTCTTCACCAAACTCCCCCCGGTCGTCGTACGCCCCCCACCCAGCGTAATGCTGCCCACACTGCCCACGCTGTCCACGCTCAACATCAGCCAGGTGGGGGCCTGCTCCTTCAAACCTAGCGTTGTTCACCAGAAATAGAATATTATTTGCTATTGTAATTTTCCCCTGGAATCTGAATAGTAATAGGAATGATTTGAAGAATTCATTTTTATTTTTTATAGTAATATGTTGACTATACCTTCACTAGACCTTTAGTTCTAATGTTTTCTATTGTTCGAATAAGTAATTGGGATTGTGTCTAGAGTGATAGGGAAATTGACAAACCACTTTCTTAATTTTGATATTGAATAAAAAGTGCCAGCATGTACTAATCAATTCCAAGGCCAGTCTATAAAAGAGGACTATTGTTGCTGGATGGTGTTGATGCTCTGGGTCCTGGCTCTCAGTACACCCTATAGGTGGAGAGCACAGTGTGGGTGATGGGAATCATTACACCACCCACACACACACACGTTGATATACACACGGAGGCACACAACCTTTTAATGCTTACATTTTCCCCTCTTAACATTTGTAGGTGCACGTGGCACCCGTCAGAACAGAACCAAAGTGTGTTCCCTCTGACAGCGCTATCGACACCTGGCCAGGTACAACCGCTCTATTTTCTGTATGTCTGACTTTCTCTCTCTCTCTCTCTCTCTCTCTCTCTCTCTCTCTCTCTCTCTCTCTCTCTCTCTCTCTCTCTCTCTCATCCATCTGCCTATTTTTTGTTGTCATATTGATTAGTTCCCTTACTTCGGGAACTGCATTTTTCAGTTTATTTTTAACATCACATATAACTGAGGGCGTGAGAAAGAGAGGCCGAGAGACAGCATAGAGGGGGAGATGCAGAGAGAGAGAGACAGATGGTGCGTGGCGTGTCACCTGAAGGAAGAGGAAGTGAGGCGGGCAGGAGGTCTGCCATCTGATTGGCTGAAAAGAGGGGACAGCAGAGCCTGGGCCTGCTGTGTCAACCAGGGGAACCTGCTCATTCACGTCAGTGAATTCGGTGATGTCACTTCCTGCCAGAGTCTTATCCCTTGCTCAGTAAAGGGACTCATGGTGGATTCATTTTCGGGAACCTCTTGTATGCTTAGCATAAAGCAAGGGATGGGGAATCAACCTGAAAAGAACACACGTAAAATGTAAATACTGAAAATAGTGGGTTAGAAAGTGAGTATTTGGCAGGGTTGTTTTTCTGAAATGACCACTCAACATTACACCCGGTGGTGAAGCAGGGCCTGTCTAATAACAAACACCACACTCCCTGTGGTTCCAGACCCCCCCTACAGCGGCCATACTGCAGGCATCCCAGCCCCCCCCTGGAAGAGCTCCCTCGGCCCCCACCATCGCCTCAAACTGGAGAGGCTGGAGCAGGTCTGTGTGTCCATGTGTGTGTATGTGGGGGAGAGAGAGAGAGAGAGAGAGAGAGAGAGAGAGAGAGTGTGTGTGTGTGTGTGTGTGTGTGTGTAAAAGTGAGTGGGCTAGGAGAAAAAAGGCCAAGGAAATCAATGTTTTTTTCAAATGTTCAATTGTTTAATTAGCCATCAGTCTCAAATGGCCTACTCAGACAATCAAATTCAGATGTGATCGCGTGTGTGTGTGTATGTGTGTGTGTGTGGGAGAGAGAGAGAGAAAGAAAGAAGCATGAACAATATCAATGGGTTGTATTCAATCCAGTCACGCCATTGCTGTGATCCTGTGTGCGCGCGGGTTCTCTCATGTGTGTGATGTGTCTTTGTGTTAAAGCAACATATTCAGTGGATTGGTGAATACATTGTGTAATGTTAAGTTTGTGTGTTGTATATATATTCTCTGCGCCTATGTTTGTGTTTGTGTGTGTATGCATGTTGTGTAGTGTTCTTTTGTATGTTATTGATTTATGTGCATGTCTGTGTAATTGCCTTCAATGCTGTGTGATCACGGGTCATGTTTACACGTTTGTGTGTGTGTGTGTGTGTGTGTTTTTGTTCCCAGGCACTGGATGTGCTTGGCTTGAAGCCCACAGAGTTACAGAAACAGGCACTGAGGTCTCGACTCCGGGCAGACCCAGCTGGGACTGTGGCCTACGCAGGTAAGACCTGGCAGACCCTAACCTAACTTTGACCCCCCACATTAACCTCCACCTCCACCCCAACTTCACTGTTGCCTCGCTATACGGCTGAGCCATGGGCTAACCCACATGGCTGTGTTCATCTCAGGGTTAGGGTTTACATGCTAAGCTAACAGGCTAGCCTAGTGTACTTTGTGTGTACTGATATGTGTTTGTAGAAGTAGTTGTTGCACAGTAAACCATGTTTACATTGTGCTAGCTCTGTTTTGGCTCTGTTCTGTATTTTGGGGTGTTCTTGTCAATGTTTTTTTACTTCTATTTGCTCAATATGTATTTGTGGTTGTGTGTGTGTGCGTGTGCACGTGTGTGGGGGTAGAGTTTGAGAGCCTAACCAAGGAGCTGTTCAAGCCCCAGCATCAGGATGGTGTGCCAGTGTCCAAGGTGGGGTCAAAGTTCTCCTCTGATGACCTGTCCAGTCTTCTAGAGTCTCCCACAAACCCACTGGTACACAAATCTCCATATTTCTTATTTATTTACATCGACATATAGGGCCCGTATCTACAGGAGCTACTAAGACAGCAGTTAAACAGCATAACTCAGGTCTACTTTTAGCAAACACATTTATTCAAGGAGACTTTAGCAAATCACTTTTATTCAAATTGACTTAGAAGTGAAGCCAGGGTCCAAAATCAAAACCTGCCACCAACCAAGTGGTTAGATTTGACCATTTGGCAGGTCAAATAATTAAACATATTGTGTGGGGCAGTAGATTCTACCTTTCTGGCAGGTAAAAGATGAGAGACTGAGAACAACGATCACAATTGGAGTGACTGCAAAGAAACTAAAAGTGCTGCATGAATACATTTAGAAAAAAACAATGTATACAAAGTATAGTAGAAAGACCATTTCATCTGAAAATGTACACCAAATAAGCAGATTTCTGATTTGAAGCTCGTAAATAACCATTAATATGATCTATATATAGATCTATATATAGATATAATCTGTTGTTTCCTCGTTGTTTATGTTTCCGCTCTAAAGTATTGATCAGGGTATTGGTTGACCTTTATTAACAGTGTCAGGAGATCAGAACAGTGTACTCTCGTTGTACTCTGTACTTTGTCGTTGTATTTTCCGTTGCGCTCGTGTTGGCTTCCGTGCTCTGGTAGAGAGTAATGATAGTGCCATAAGGTCAGTAAAGAAACATGTAGGGGCGAACCTTCTAATAATTTTACTCAATGGTAAGAAATATGGACCAGATATAGAATCACATATGGAATACAGCAGTGGTGGCTGGTGGTTTTTAAAATGAGGGAGGAAGGACTGCGCGCTTGGTTGCCATTGACCTGCTTGCACTGTTAGTGGCGTATGGTGGCATAAGTATGTGAGAATCAAGTTGTTTCAGGGTGTTTTGGTGAACTACAAAATAGCAGGGAGGGATAATTATGTGAATAAAATTGATACAAATCCACCAGTGGCAGCATTGTACTTTGAAAGCTGGTGAAAAAAATCTGGGCCTATCATTGGGCCTATTTTTGCCCTCAATGACTGAATAGCTATTGGTTGTAATTTAGCTATGTTTATTTTCAGCTACAATTGTTTTAAGAGCTTTTAAGAGTTGTTTTTAAGCCACTGGAATACAGAAAGGTTACATCCATTAAATCATTTTTATACGAATATCATAATGATGTTCTTTGATTATTTCATCAGAGATTTGAGTCACTCCAGGCATCTTCATCTTAAAATAAAATCATATTCAGTTCATATCAGCCAGCCTGTTAAATAATGCAAATCGTGGTTAACGATATTTCAGAGTGTTCTGCTAGAGACTGACCCAACAGAAACAGCATGCTCGACTGATGTCTTCTTCTGTGTGTGTGTGTGTGTGTGTGTGTGTGTGTGTGTGTGTGTGTGTCTGTCTGTGAAGCCGTCGCTCTCAGACTCTGACGATCTGGAGGAAATGGAGCGACTGAGGAAGGACCACATTGAGGCGCTGAGAGAGCTCCAGAAGCTACAGGTCCATTTTATGCTTTCAATCCTCCTGAAAAAAGTTCTAACATCAACATCTAAATCCTCCGCCTGAATCCTTTAACCTCACCAAACTCCCACACATTTTAACAACAAGCTTATTGTCCTGACAACGCTCTTTGAAATACGGAGGCTTTTAAATTTAGGTGCTGTGGGTACGATTTGAGAGATGGAAAGATTGGACGAGCCATTGTATTCACACAGTTCTTGCATTGACAGGCAAGATTGTTTCTCTGGACCAATCAGGGAAGACATGCCCTGATTGGTTAGAACCCGGCAATTCACTCTCATATAGCTGACAGATAGCTAGGTAATTTCTTCCTACAGCACCTGTATCTGTCAAAAGTGCTTTTCCATTAACTACCAAAAAATACATTAGTTAATGTGAAATATTCACATCATGGCCAGCCCCCTAGTGCCAATAGCAGATGGTTCCAATGTTAGTTAGCCTATGGACTAAGGAAAAAACATTTATCTATGTCTATGTTCACTTACAGACTGCCATGTGACCGTGAGGTACAGTCAGGTCAAATGAATTGAAGTTTGATCTGATTGAAGCACTCGTTGCACCCTATTCTCCTCCCCAGGTTCAACTGGCTGAGTCTCAGAGACTGCATCTCCAGGCAGAGGAGGAGCTTAACAAGGTCAAGCAGGTCAGAGGCATCCTATTGGCTGGCTACTCTACCATGTGTTTGGTTGGTCAGTTGAATCTGCATCAGTTTTTAAATGGAAAAAGGTCTGCAAACATAGCAGGCGAGGCTAAGGCCATATCTTTCTTGTAATAAGAATAATAACAGATTTCATGATGATGCTAACCGATTTATTAATGTAACAACAACAATAACAACTTGGATTAATATCCCTATCTAGATGCTAAATGCACTTTTTGCAGTTTACAACCTGAATCCTCAAAGTTTAAACTGATTTCATTATAATAATAATAATATTATATTCATTTAAATAGCGCATTATTTAGCTAATCTTAATCTCACATTTCACCCTGTACCCTTTGAATGTAAAACCGGAATACAAGAAACCCACATGTGGCTCATTACATAGCAGAAATGAATGTGTTTCATATCAAACATCCAGGATACCAGGGTCGGTAAAGCTCGTGAGGTGTATATTGCTCAGCCACGTGTCAACAGAACAGAGCAGCCAATAATAACTCCTGGAGGAAAATATGGGTTATTAAAACCACATTAGAGGCAATTCAATTCAACTGAAGCTTTTATAGTGGTGTAGGCTCCAGTATCTACACACACACACACACACACACACACATACACACACACACACACACATGACGTGGACACACAATTAGTGTTTCACACAATTAAGTTTCATACATGGAAAAGAAACCCAGACACTCATCCTCCGCGTCTCTGTTCACTCTGACGAGGCGTGTGTAGGAGAGAGAGAGAGAGAGAGAGAGAGAGAGAGAGAGAGAGAGAGAGAGAGAGAGAGAGAGAGAGAGCGCACTGTGTGGGGCCCACACAGGGTTAGAATGAAGGCCATGGTTGAGCATGAGGCTTCTGGGACCCTAAATAGTTCTGAATCAGAGCCCTGCGAGAGTCCCACTCCCTCACTCCTGTCCCTCTCTTCGCCCACCTCCCTTTTTTGCTCCCTCTTTTGCGTTTGAGTTTGGTCATCATTACATAAGCCAATCAATATCCAGATATAGAGACAGCGCTATGGACTGCAGTGCACTAAATCTCTCCTCCAAAATGGCCCTTGTCTGTTGTGTATATATATATTATACATACGGATGTATGTGTGTATGTTTGTATGTGTGTTTGTATGTGTGTGTGTGTCTATATATATATAGATATTTATAAAACTGGATATTTATAAAACGGGTGGCTTAAATCAAGCGATCTGATTGGTTCCCAACTGTTGTATATTGAGCGTATACACACAGCTATGACGCCCGTTCAGTTTACAAAGTTCAGTATCACTCCGCACCTAACTTGAACTGTTGTTTATTTATATATAAAAGCAATAGCATAGTTCATTGAAACCTAAAAATATGTTGATTGCTGGAGAGGGTGGAAATGTTGTAAAGCAATAGGCACACAGTGAGTGAACTCGATAGTAGGCTAAATTGCCGGCGAACCAAGCTACCGTCTCTAGCCTAGCCTTCTCTCTGAAGGACGCTACAGTGTGTTGCATAGCAACCGCCGTACACTTTGCAGGCAGCCAGGAGGGACTACTTTTTTGTATTCGTTAAAAAAAATGCTTTTCCGACTTTCTCGCTTTTTCAAAATTAAAAACTAAACACGTGATCGGTGATTGGCCGATCAACCTGAAGTTTGGGTTAGGGTTCAGTCACTGAGACAGTCATTGTATCCTGCTTTAACATAATTCATCTTGACTCACAATAAAGGTAGCCCACAATACTTTCTTCATGTCAACATAATTAATTCAAGGTGACGCAAATGCTTTCTTGAAACCTAGGCTTTGGTCTGAGCTGTTGAGTGAAGCCGTAGACAGTGCTTCTTTCATGGGCACAGATGTCAAAAAGAGTCAATGTGCTACAGGAATACAGTACACAATTCCTTTGCATACTGCTTATTAATGTTGTTTCATATTTAATTGTAGTTTGGGCTCAATTTATTGGTCCCGTGATACATTTCAAACTTACTTTTGTGTGTGCAAAACTCAAAAAATTAATCCCAATAAATGGTGAATGTGACCGTAGGCTATCACCGACTTGGTTAACTACTTGACAAGTCATGACAAATGAGACCTGCAGCCTTTAAAGTGACAGCATATGGGCCTCACGGTTGTATACCAGGTTAATTGGCTTGTGCCACATCACAGGAAACAAAAAGTAGGATACAGGTAGCCGTCCGGTTCCCTGCCTGTGAATATTAATACGTGGTGGTAATGTTACATTTGATTCAATTCATTCATTTGATCAATCCAGTAATGAGCGACCAGAGAATGAAGATTCAGAGGTCATGTGACCCGTGCAGGGGCACCATTGTTCACACACTTGGATGGAAACACACAGCTGCACACATGCCCACATCCGCCGTTTTTTTCCGTACCCAAATGTGTGCACCTGTAGACGTCACGCACACACATGGACATTTGCAGAGACTTCTGCATAAACACACATGAGAAAGAGCAAGGCATTGTGGGAGGAAAGGAGACGTGGTTTTGAGTGAAAACAAGAACGCCCCATGCGGTGATGCCTTTTAAGATGTTTTATATATTTATGTTTTAAGATCCCAGAGGAAGACAGGATATAGGTCACACAGTGTGTGGCTCTTATTTTGAAATATCAGGGATCACACAGCATTACTGCTTTACATTTGACAAGCACACACACACACACACACACACACACACACACACACACACACACACACATAGTGAATGAGAGTAATCTATCTGTTGCAATTGCTATTCTCAGCAAGGGGATCAGTGAATTGAATTCTGTGAACCAGTGTTCCAAGAGAGAGAGAGGGCCAGAGAGTGTGCGAGTACGGAAGAGACGACATGGCAGTGTGAGAAAGAAAGAGGGATGAATAGAGATAGAAGGAGATGATAGACTTCACTCTGGGAGACGCAAATGAGTGGAAAAATCGAATGAGACTTTGGTGTTTCTTTCAAGATTAGATCATTTGTGGTGATAGCTGACAAGGGTGGGGGGGGAGGAGGCACACCCACACTTTTTTTAATTACTTGCTTAATATTACAGTACATAAGGTGCTTCACTACAAATATTTGTGCACAAAGTTTTTTGTGTAAGAACATAGTTAGACTAGCTTCTCAGAGTTCACTTGAATTCATCAGTTTAGGACAAATTTGGGCAGAGGTGTTCGTGATACTAACCATTAGTGAACTCCTATCAAGGAATTTGGACAGCCTTCTCTGCAGGAAAAGCCAACAATCGTTCCTCTCGTGCATGATCATGTTTTCATTGAGAGTATACATGGAGAGGTGGGGCTATTAACAGACGGACCAGTCAGTGTGTTGGGGAGGGAGAAAGAAGCAATGCCCTGTGTGCAGCTCCATAATGGAATAGATTTAAACAATTTTAAATAGGGGGGGAAAAGGAAGATCAATATGTGGTGGCAGGCCGCCAGATATAAATCAATGTATGGGAAACACTGTACATGGGGCATGCATGTACAGTGATATCAATAGAGGTTGTTTCAACTAAGAACGGAGTATAGATAGAATGGAGTCAGACTTGCTTTGGATTCATTCATCCCCCCCAATCAGAGCAGCTAGTCGGAATCAACCAAATATAACACAACACCTACTAAGTCATGAGCAAGCTCTGAATATTTGTGTGTGTGTGTGCGTGCGTGCGTGCGTGCGTGCGTGCGTGCGTGCGTGCGTGCGTGCGTGTGTGTGTGTGTGTGAATGTGTATCTTTAAACCAAGGGTGGAATTGTGTGTTGTGAGATTAAGCAGAATCCACAGGGATTTCATCAAGGATGTGGACACTGAGAGCAGGTGGAGGTGTGTGTGGGTAGTGTGTTTGAAGATCTCTCTGCAGATAGGAATGTGTGTATGTGTGTGTGTTTGATATCATACGAATATTCTCCGTCCTCCTCGGCTAAATCTAGCTACAGGTGCAGTAAAGCTCAATTTCGACTGACTTCTGAATCCCACGCTCTCTCCATATCCTGAGTGTGACGTTTCAAGTTCTGTTCTTCACCACATTTAAAACTCAACAATATTTGACCTGATGTATAGTAATAACTTTGCTATCAGGTAAAATAACTAGCAGCTAATAACACACTGCTAGTTAAATGCAAGTTTTGTTCCATAGAAGACAGCCATAAAAAAGGATGGTATGTTAATAATATTGTGATGCCCGATTTGAATGTATTAAAAAAGTATCGCAAAATGAAAGATTTGCACCCATCGATCATTATATACTATGCTATCTTTTATTTAGCTGGTCCTAAGTTAAGAGTCCCTTCTTTCTCTATGCAAAGTGAATGTAGCAAATGGTAAGGATGCTAACTTTAGACTTGTCAACAGAGTATCTCAATAAAATCCAAGACCCTCTGAGACAATTTGACGGACAGGAATTTTGTAGTTATCCTGACACCACTGGGAGTTTCCCTACAGCAAAAAATAGATTGATTGATTGATTGATTGATAACAAACCTTTATTGATAACAATAAACCCCGTCATTGTACACTTGCATGCACAACGAAAAACGGGCCATCGACCAGTCCAACATAACTGAATATATTCTCACTGGCGGGATACGATTCCTGTTAGTGTTATCTAATTTCCCTCGTTCTAGATGTAAGTGTAGTTTACACCGCAACACTTTTTACAACAATGCATGGCTGGTATAATTGAGTGTTGAATTGAACTGCCGTTCACGCTGAGAGAATATCACCTTCCATACATTAGCCTGATAAATATGCTACATCGTCAAAGGCATATATGACTTCATTATCTTTTGGCTAGCATCACAGTGTCACTTTACGCATATCCTATTCATTAGCCATCACTGACAATGCTAGTCTACATTAGCCTTTCTTTCACAGCACCAAAGTGTTAATGACAGTGGGGTTGTTACCTGCAGCCAGTGTGGCCATATTTAGTGATGATTCCATCTTGGGAGCTGTTACCCTGACCTTGTCATTGGTGAAAAAAAAACCTTTTTATTGTTTTTTTTCATTGAAAAATGAGTCCAATGTTGTTGCATTTGATTGAGCCAGTAAGTTGAGTTTGAGTGAGTTAAGTTTTTTCATTGAGTCATGAAAAACTCTGTCACTGCTTGAGTGGGTCCACAATTAAAGGTTTCTGCTCAATGACTGAACCATGCTCAACCGTGGCCGTCCTTCCAACAATTTTGTTGCCGTCCTTTGTGGGCCCCACACAGCTCCCCCCCCCTCTCTCTCTCTCTCCCTCTCTCTCTCTCTCGCTCTCTCTCTCTCTCCTTCTCTCTCTCTCTCTCTCTCTCTCTCTCTCTCTCTCTCTCTCTCTCATTCCATATGTCTCTCTCTCTTCAACGTGCCCTTCCCTCTGACCTGGGCTGAAGCTGTCGTGATGAATTGACACAGATATGATCTCACACTGGCGGAGAGCCATCACTATCTGATGCCAACAGACAGCTGCTCTGGTCTGGGCCCTGTTTCAAGAATTTGGATTTCCAAGTTAACCAGATATGTTGAGTCAAAATTCAGGGAAAGCCAGAATGTTCGTGCTCACATACCTAGCTTAGACCAATCTTGGTTCGGTTACCATGGCGTCTCATACTGTGAGTCGAACCTGAAACCAAGCTGCTCCATAGCAGGTGTTCGCCCACGTTCAACTCCAACTTCTTCCTATCATCTCATTTGTTTAGATAAACAACAGCAACTTTGAATGTTTTCATGCAAAACATTTTTGCATTTTTTGTATTTTAACCTTAACATGTAATGACAACGTGTAGGATTGAGACCCTCCCAGTGAGTAGCAGGAGACTTTTAGTATAAAAAAACGATCTGGTTGTGCAACTGTGTGACCTACCGAGCTCAGCTGGCTCTGTGTGAGTGGGAGGGGCTTTGGGATTTCAGTTATACACATTGTGACCTTAACGTAGCCTAGCCGCGGGGCATAGCGGTACTGTATCCCAGCCACGGGGTCAAGTAGTACCGTAGCAGAGCCGTGGGTAAAATGATAATTGAATGGCATGAAGTGAAAGAAGCATTATTTTAAATTGTACAACAATACAGTTTACTGTTGATTCAGGGCGTAACGTCAACAACAGTTTGTTATTCCGTATTGTCAGCAGATGGCGGAGTGCAGGTAGGTGCAATGGATACGTTTTTAAAGAGAGTGCATCCACCCCTAGGGTCCAGGGTCCAGCGGTACCGTAGCCTAGCCGCAGGGTCCAGCGGTACCGTATCCTAGCCGTGGTCCAGCGGTACCGTAGCCTAGATGCAGGGTCCAGCGGTACCGTAGCCTAGCCGTGGTCCAGCGGTACCGTAGCCTAGCCGTGGTCTAGTGGTACCGTAGCCTAGCCGCAGGGTCCAGCGGTACCGTAGCCTAGCTGTGGTCTAGTGGTACCGTAGCCTAGCCGCAGGGTCCAGTGGTACCGTAGCCTATCTGTGGTCTAGTGGTACCGTAGCCTAGCCGCAGGGTCCAGCGGTACCGTAGCCTAGCCGTGGTCCAGTGGTACCGTAGCCTAGCTGTGGTCCAGGGTACCGTATCCTAGCCGTGGTCCAGCGGTACCGTAGCCTAGCCGTGGTCTAGTGGTACCGTAGCCTAGCCGCAGGGTCCAGCGGTACCGTAGCCTAGCCGTGGTCTAGTGGTACCGTAGCCTAGCCGCAGGGTCCAGTGGTACCGTAGCCTATCTGTGGTCTAGTGTTACCTTAGCCTAGCCGCAGGGTCCAGCGGTACCGTAGCCTAGCCGCAGGATCAAGTGGTGTCATCAGCTGCGGGGTTAAGAGGTACCGTGGGCGTGCTGCCGTGCTGGGGTCAGTAGCAAGTGCTTTTTGAGTTTCAGTGTGGTATTTTTAGCATACTCTTCGATGGCTCCAAGTGCAAAACCACCAGAGATGAAAGCAAGATTAAGAATAATATTAATAAACTTCTAGCAAGAGGATGCAAAAGTACAATTGTACCTGTATAATCAGGGGTGCACATAACTTTTTCCGTGGGTTACTCAGGTGAGTACCGGGAGATGGTGTTTGGTACTCACCTCATATGTAGCGTGGTCTTAAAGTCTTAAAGTGCATTCTTCCTCACTGTCGTCCTCAGTTTCGCTGGTGAATGTGCATCAGGGCTGAGAGACGAGCATGTGACAGACGAGATCTGTACTTGGTTTTTATTATGTTGAGATGTGAGAATCCCCTCTCACAAGCTGCACTACTTAGGCAGTGTAAGAGACAGCTTAACCACCTTGTTGATGTTGGAGTAAGCATCTGGGTTACTTGAATTTACTATTTGGACCAAGTCATACACAGAAGAGGCTCCCAGGCATTTTCCTGCCTGCTTTAAGCGCATCCATTCTGTCACAGTGGTGTCTTTGTCAAGTTGCAAGGTGGCCTCATATTTCTTGAGAATGCTGCAAACTGTTGTGTTTCCAAAACTGTGGAGGTCTTGCATTTCCTGAGGCCATGTTGAAGGATCAAATACTAAGAAATGATCACATGACTTGAGGGAGTCATATCTGATTTCAAACTCTTCAATTAACCCCCTGAGTAAGTTTGTCTTGTCTCTGTCAGCATCAGCATTAGAAACGGTGTGTGCCCTGTGGCCTTCACCAAGCAGAAGTGTGAACTGTCCAATGGCCACCATGAATTCATCCTTACATTCTCCAATGGTCAGCTTTTCCTTCTGAAACCTAATGGATGTGGTCTTCAAAATGTTGCCATGTCAAGCATGTTTGAAAGAAAGCACTGAAAACGCTTGTGCAGATATGCTGCAAGTCACTGTTATCACTAGTAGCCAGTTGCATTTTAATGGCTGGCAATATTCTTGATATTTTTAACAGAATTTCATGCCTCCATGCAGACCACCTGATATTATGAAACTTACCCAGTTTCACAAAGGAGATCACATTTTCTTCACACAGCTTCTTCAGTGCAGCAGTTTTTTTGCTCCACCTTTTTGTAAATAAAACTGCAGCAGCCTGACCACAGAGCGATTGAATGTCTCACAGTAAGGAACGTTGCGATCAGCTGATTTCGCGCAATTCTCCAGTGTGTGTGCAGTGCACAGAACGTGCACAAGGGAGTCTCCAACCACAGCAAGTCGCCGGAGTTTTGGCACAACGCCGTTGAACACACCGACATTGACAGCAGCCCCGTCTGAGGACACAGCGACCACTTTGTTGTCCAGTCATCCAAGCCTGTGTCCTGGAAAAGTCTGTCTGTCATGGCCTGCGCGGTTCGGTCAGCACCCATTTCAATCAGTCCAACGAAGTCTGAGGAAAACTCTCCGTTGCTGGACACAGACACAATGTAAACGATTTCCTGCTCAGCTTTTGTGATGTCCTCAGATCCATCAAACATGAGCCCCCAAAATTCAGCAGACTGCAACTTTGCTGGTAAATCCCCGCTGATGGTGTGCGCGATGCTCTGCATGATCCATGTGCCCCCTTTGCGTGAATGATATGCACCTCCGACATTTACTCCTAGTCGCTTCAGTAAAGGAATATCCTCAGAATAGGAAGACATGGGACATGCGTGTTTAGCTTTATGGAAGGCCAGGAGAAAAATATTAAACAGAGCTTGCCGCTGTTCTTCATTCAGCTTGTCTCGCCATCTGGTAAGTGGGCCACTGGCTATTTCATCTCTGCTAGCTTGTTTATTAGCAATGGCTTGCGCCACATTTGTGTGCTCCTTGCTCTTTTCATGTCTGTCAAATAAAGGATGGTTGAAATTCTTTGAGCTTTTCTAAAACGCACCTGTTTTGTCTGCTAGATGTGGATGTGCGCAGCAAATCTTGCACCACATTTCAGTGCGCTCATCGTTAGCTTCAAGCCACTGCACATCTTGGAGCCACTTTTCCGAAAAAAGTATTTTTTTCGGCTCTGGCTCCAGTTGGCGTTTCTTTGTAGGTGGCAAAACGCCAAAGAAGCTGCTTGCTGTTGTCTGTTGCTTTTTGGACATCTCTGACAGTAGTTGACAAGGGACACGTGTGTAAGGTTAGAGGAGAGATTGGTCAAGTACGCAAAGGTACGCAGTAACACAAGTACGCAGTAACACAAGTGGCATTACGCAATCCTGATTTTTGTCACGCATGCGTACCTGTGTACCAGTTATGTGCACCCCTGTGTATAATCAATTAAGAAATTAGGAAAACATCTCTTTGACAATATTTTGTCTGAAACCTTTTTGTTAAGCCTAGCAGAGGTTAAATAGTTTGTCCATCTCTTACTCTCGCTCCTGCTGTAACCAGCAGCTGTCCAGTGACCAGGTGGTCATTAGTGTAAGAGAAGAGAGGGCTCAGCTAAAGGCTTTGAGGCCCATGCGCTGGGTGTCTGGTTCAGCACAGTCTGGTGCTGGGAGCCCCCAGGGAGCCAGGGCAGAAGTCACGTGGTACGCTGTGGATGAGTAGATAAACACACTCAGGGGGGCCTCAGCATTAGGGTGTCGGGAGTGCAAAGAATATTAGTGTAAAGTGGTTGGAAAGAGTGTAAAATATGTCAAATGTTAAGTGTAAAATGGAGTGTAAATTATATTTACACACATAGTTATTGTATTACCATGTATTTGTTGTAAGTAGTTTGATTATTATCTATCATGAGATGGATTATTCTAACAGTTAGATCCAGATTTTGATTGTAAAAAGGTGGTTGGGGTAAAGAGGTTTTAAAATGTGTCTTACTAAAAGTTTGTAAAATAGACTGATTATAGATTCTAATATATACCAATTTTGGTCTGAAATGGTTGTTCAGAGTGGTCAAGGTCTTTGACAACTTTGGGTGCAAAATGTTGGCTATAAAAAGGCTGTCAAGATTATTGGTTAATAGATAGTTAGATCGTTTTTTTCTGCCTTTTGACCTTTCACTGCCTTTTTCTTTCATGGACTTATATGACCAATTACTCTCTTATATGATGATAATACCAAGAAAGACTTGCCAATAGAAATCCATAATTTGCAGGCAATTTTTCTTTGCCCCATTTACAAAATGACATTTTTGAGCAAGTTGCTAAGTAGGAACTATTTATAGCTAAAACAGCCTCAGCATTACATCTCAGAGCATGCAGAGAGTTTTTTTTGCACAGAATAAGCATTCAGCAGAACCCACCGCAGGCAGAAACGAGAATGTAATCTTCTGACATTGATGAGTCCTGGCGTGCAAGAATGCTAAATCCTGACTCGAGCCTCACCTCGTTTCAGGAGGAGGGAAATGTTGAAAATACAAAAAGCACCCTTATCCTCCATCACCATGACACAGTGTGTGTCATTGCTATTCAACTTCTAAGTCAGCTCGGTTCTTAAGGAGGTTTTGTTAATGCTATTATATAACATATTCAGATATTTGAAGAGTTGCTTCAATCTTCTTTGTATTAGTGTGTGTGTGTGTGTGTGTGTGTGTGTGTGTGTGCGCGTGCGTGTGTGCGTGTGCGTGTCTGTGTGCAGTTGAACCTTGTGTTGAACGTTGGTTGATTAGAAGTGTGTGAAACAGAGACTGCGTTCACTGCAGTATGCATGTGTGACTGTTCCAGCCCTACTGTAACCATTATTTATATTAAATATATATTATACAACTTCCTCCATATTTTTACCCCCAATAATATATCTGTACCCTCTCTAATTTAATTTCCAGTTTATCTCTCACTTCCACGTCCAAAGTTTGCCTTGGGTCCTATATACAGCGCTATGCTCATGCTCTGTTCCCATTAAAACAATATGATTCCAGTTCTTGTTTGTGTTGCATGGAGTGGAACTGAGGCCTCTGTGTGTGTGTGTGTGTGTGTGTGTGTGTGTGTGTGTGTGTGTGTGTGTGTGTTTGGCAGGAGGTCAAATCCGGAGCAGTGGAGAGCAGGGCCCTGCGGAGCCGGGTGCAATTGGCGGAGGTGGCCCAGAAGCAGGCGCGAGGCATGGAGATGGACTACGAGGAGGTCATCCACCTGCTGGAGACTGAGATCGCAGAGCTGAAAACGCAGAGGGCTGGACAGCTTTTCCAGCCCAAGGTACGGCCTCTGACCTCCCGCTGAACTCCCCCCTTGATGTCGCCACATAGACTGTACGACATGTAGGAACGTTTATGGGAAAGGGGAATTTAAGTGACTGATTTGTATGAAAATAGGAAGGGGTTTGGCTTTTTGTCAAATGCTTTCATCTGGATTCAATATGAACTGAATCCATGTCTGTTTAGGGAACTGCACGGTTCATGAACACACATTTTAGTGATTTTGTATTAGTGCACTGTTTCCCAACAATGGGGTTGGGAAACAGTGATATGCAATTGCAAAATGCAATTCTTTTAGGTTTTAAGGATACTTTATATAAAAAATATAGAAAAGAGATGTATTCACAGAGTGCCTATTGCATACGACCATACTGATGTTTGTGATTGGCAAACACAGAGCTTATCGTCAGTTTACTTTGCTTTATATTTACCAACTGCAAACAGGCTTTGTAAGAGCCCGGATAGCTCAGTCGGTAGAGCATCAGACTTTTAATCTGAGGGTCCAGGGTTCAAGTCCCTGTTCGGGCGTTGCATATTTTCATTAATTTGCCTTCATAGACTGAAGAACTGAAGAACCTGCTACCTGCCTTGCTCAAGGACTTTATAATAGATTTAAAAAAAGGTGTGAAAAATTGGTTAAAGTCGATATCCTCTACCTCTTGTCATATACCCACACACGCAAGGGTTTCAGTCTAGATTTCTGGACATTCGCTCTCTTTCCTCACTCCCTAGTCAAGTGGTCAAACCCCGACGGGTCGGGGGTCGGGTCGGGTCGGATCGGGTCGGGGGGGGGGTTTGACCACTTGACTAGAGGCGGGGCGGGGGACTAGAGGCGGGGATAAATCTATAGCTGTCGGCTCCTGCCGTGTTTTCGTGGGGTCATCGGATGATTCTGATGGTTCTAATGATTCTTGCTGTCTTTCACTGTTCTTCTATTGTGTGAAGCTTGTTCATTATAAGTCTGTGGGACTTGTAGAAATCAGCTATTTATATGTACTTAAACTTTATTCGACATGGCGGCTGTATATCAATGTTTTTAATTTATTCCCTTGTTTTCTGGTGCACAGAATCAATATTTACAATTCATCCGAACCAAGTATGATGCCTGATTCTTAGATTTCTACACCAGCAAGGTTTAGTGCTTATTTTCTGTATGAGAAACACTTTGCCGCTTATAATCCTTTCATCTGAGATGTCAGGCCTTTACACCAGCCCTATATCCGTTTATGAATATTTCATATCACGCTCCTGCTGGGAATCTCTTTGTGACTCAGTGGATTGTTTCCTGTCTCGGTCATAAGACTATCATTCTCTCGTCTTCTCCTTCCTCTTCTCCTCTTGTCATGCAGGAGGAAGCTGAGGAGCTGAAGAAGAGGGTGGCAGTCCTGGAGTGCCAGCTACGGAAGAGCGAAGGGGCTAAAAAGAGCTTTGAGTTGTCCACGGGCAAACTCCTTAACTTTGTAGAGGTGAGAGAAGCTCACATATGGAAGAGAGGGTTAGGGTTAAATATCTTATTTTATTTCTTATAAGCTTTGGCAATTTCATGTACATTTCCTATGCCAGTCAGGGCATGGGATGGCATGGCCCTTTTTTTTGAGAGGGTGAGAGGGGGGAGAGAGACAGAGAGAGAGCTTGGTCTTATTGCCGTATTTTTATAAGGGTACTTATCTTTATCGTTTGCACAAGTTTCAATGCTGAAGAGGTTTCTAGGAGGTGTTAAGGAGCCAGGTGTTGGATCATAAGTAACGTCTCTCACAACTTTTATGTTGACTTACCTGTGATAACTCCTACTGCTTTTTCTTTTTAAACAAAATATGATTAAATACATTTTAGTGTGGTGGCATCATGTAGGATGTGTGGTTTAACACCAAGATTTGTTGACATTGTTAAGATTAGACTTAATCATTTGTCAGGTTAATGTAGTCACATGCAAAGCCCAGTTATTAATAAATCTATAATAAGCAGTTTAAAATTCAAATCAATACAGTAGTGCAACTTACTGGCAACTGAAAAATAATTGGTACAAACCTTCTGTGAAAATTAACTGTATTTGCTTCCTAATGTCCTCCAGAGATTTAATGGTCATTATTTTTGCCAGACTCCAGACAGAGAATTCACTGAGCACATCATTAAGAAAAAGAGAAAAACCTATTTTAGTATTTCTTTGGTGATGCCTGACTTCAACGCTGCCGCTGAGGATTGCGAGTGAAATCATAGCACTCTCTCTAGACAGCCCAATTAGATGAAGGAAGGATGTAGAAAGGTGTTGGAAGTGAAAACCAGAAACCATCTTGTTGAGAGGTGATTGTTGGGAGATGTTGATGTGCTGGATGCAATCCCATGCACCCAGTATATACAGGCAGACCGTAGTACATTAAAAGAATCATGGATGACATTGTTACAAAACATCTTGGGTTGATCTACAATTCATTCAAGGGTTTATTGTTCCAATATGTGCTGTACCGTAGTTTGCTGTAGTTTATCGTGTGTAGTTTTTTTTGTCCCTGGCTGTCGCTTCAGACTAACAGCGATCTGCTCCAGTGTGCTCTTTTCCTCTACGCTCCCCGAAAGACTTTCAATACTCCCTCTCAACATCAGGAGGCAACATTCAGTAAATTGTGCATGTATATATTTAATAAATTAGCTTTAATGAGCATAAGCTGTAGCATCAACAAGTTGTAGAACCGCATCCGGACGAAGGCGGAGGAAAGCACTTGATGCTTCTTAACGCTAACATCTGCACAGTTGTCAGTTGATTTGTTTGATTTTTATTTTCATAGACAGTTCAAGACTTCCTCCAGGATACCCAAGGCACCAGTAAGATCAACAGGTAAAGGCTTGGCTCAGACCACAGACAACGGACACTGGTTTTTCTTTTGTTTATTGAAATTGTAAAACAATAAATCTTAAATAAATACATTTTCTGTCAGACACAGAAAGAGGAGGGGGGGTGGCGAGATAGAGAGGACGAATGAAGCGTTTAGCCCTGTTGCTATGAGCAACCAGCTGCCATGAGGCTAACAAGAAGCAGTGTGATTCTTACGACATGACTCCCTAAAAGTCATTATCCCTTCCACTATATGTTGGGGTCAGCTCGCTGAAAGCAGTCTCTCTCTCTCTCTCTCCCTCCCATTCTGTAGGCTGCCAATATCCTTGCACAAGAGGCAAATCAATGACATTAAAAATGTAACTAGAAGGGGCTCAATAATTAAATGGTAAATAATAATCGTAAAACAGACAATACATTAAATAAGTGTTATGTATGTTCCTAACGACTCAAGCTGAAGACTCCTAACGAGTGTGTATCTACATTCCTAACGAGTGTGTATCTACATTCCTAACGAGCGTGTTTGTACATTTCTAACAAGCGTGTATCTACACTCCTAACGAACGTGTATGTACATTGGTAACGAGCATGTATCTACATTCTTAACAAGCGTGTATCTACATTTGTATTTGTAACAAGCGTGTATCTACATTCGTAACAAACGTGTATCTACATTCCTAACAAGCGTGTATCTACATTCCTAACGAGCGTTCCATGGGAGTGTTCATACAAGAGGAGTAGAGGGGTCTTATTAGGCTGCATTCCATTTACCTAGGAAGTCTGATGTCTGAGCTAGGAATGACCGGTCCAACGTGTTCCAGTACAACGTACATCACAGTACAGTCAGAAATCCAAGAAGCCATTTATTATTAGCAATACCAGTTGTAGCCAGGTTAGCCATTGTCTGCAATCCCAGTTTATAACTCATTGAGTGGTATTGAGTGGTAATGTCCACAGATGGAAATTGGACAGTACTGTCTGTGTATTCGATTAATAAAACACAAATAAGAAAGAATTGCTAATAACTTGTATATTACTACAGCTTTCCCAACTGTTGTGCAGAGGTTTTTCTTACTTTCCGAGTCAGAAATCCGACCTTAGGGGCGTACAAGTCGAAAATTTGCACAGGGAACTCAAAAATTCAGATTTCCCAGTTCAAATGCAAATGCACCATTATCCACCCTACCACCCCACCATCACGTCCTCTCCCATCATACTCTAGATGACCTTTTCCCAGAACTGGTGGTGGTGTTGATTATAAAACCAACAGCCGTAACCCTGGCCCTCATTACCGCACACAGGAACAATGCGTTTGTTTTGCTGACACACATCGGTCATGCTCTAGCTGACATGAGGGATCTTTATCTATGTGGATCAGTCAAACTCCACCACCACAGAAAAACACCTATTTTGCGGAACTGTGTGTAAAAAAAGTTTGGAATGTGTTTAAACGGTTGCATCTGTGGAACACTACTTTGTTGGCAGATTAGAAAGAGCATCAAGATTCTGTTTTGTCTCCTGGTGCGCGACACAGTTTCTATGAAAACGGCAGAGTTTTCATCGGGCCAAGGCAACGACCGCCACTTTTGTTAGGTCACCTGTGTTGAACCAACCCCCCCCCCCCCCCCACCTCATCAGCATCCCCCTCTACTTAGCCTCTATGGGTCAGTGGAACATCTGTATGCTGCTCACGTAACATCCATCCTCGAGTGGCCCCTTCCCTCTCTCACCTGCTGACCTCACCATGTTTCTAGGGCACTCGGGGAAAAAACACAGAAGTGAAGGCTATCACCTTTGTCGATGGATATATTGCCTTCTCTAGCCCAATTCACTTGCTTTTAATGATTTTCATTATTGGGTAGAGCTGTAGAGTGTGCGTCATTATAGATGTCGATGTTACAATTATAGTCTTGGGATACAAGATTATAATACATTAATTTATTTCACAATACTCTCTATGTAGAAAATCACCTGAACAGTCTTTAATTACAGGTTTTATCTTTTTTTCCTCTCCCAAACTTTCTTTTTCGGCTTTTGTTTTTAACAGTTGCTTTCTTTCGAAACAGAAATAATACCATAAAAACCAAATAATTTTCAAATTGATAAAAAACGAGAGACCACACACCTGGTAATAGATAAAGATACATTTAAATGCTTTGGTCGCTTAGTGTGTGAGAGGAAAGTCAACACAAACTACACACTAACGTATTCCATTCCTCAACGACCCAGTCCTGATTCTGCAAACTGACAGACTCTTGCAGACAGTAATTGCAATATCGTTTCTTTAGCGTAAACAAACATGGTGGACATCCGTACTAACTATGGATGTAGTCATGGAGACTGTGTGAAAATGGACGGTACATGTTGCAGCGGGAGTTGTACTCCGCTATTTCCTAAATCCAGTACACTTTGAACTTCTGTTATGCGATTTCCAAATGGTACAGCCTTGGTCAGGGTTGGGGAAGTAAAATCCAATCTTAACATACCCCACACCAAAAGGTAATAAATAAAGGTGCATAAACATCATGAGCCTTAAACTAATGCCTCAATTCTTATGCATAAGATGTTTTTCAAAAACTGGCACCAGTAGAAAGAAAATTCTCCAACATTATGATAAACGTAAACAGGAACATGCTGTATTTTGTTCTTCTGCTCAATGCTATGCTAAGACTCAATTCACAACTGAGGATTATATAATCATGTGTTCATGTTCTTTTGTCGTTTGGCACAGTATTGTAAGTGGGTTTACTCCCCAGTTGCACAATGAAATCCCGGCCAGAGGTATGCCAGTTAACTGCCAGGACCTGAATCTAGCGCTGCATTTTTTTTCCTTATCCCCCTGAGCAATTTTATTTATCCCCACTTTCAAGGCATTTCCTAATAATAATTGTGGGGGTTTTAACAGATTTCTACTCGGAAAGGAGGGGTCAGGAGGGGACAGAAGTAACACAGTTTTGTGGAAATTGCTGTACTTTGAAGTAGTTTGTTATAGAAGAAACACTCAGACACCAGTCATCTGTTGAATGTAAAAGTTTTCCATTAAATGTCTCGTTTTCAAGTGCTCTGCCTTTGACAGTGAGGCACATGCAGCGACAGACGAATGGGAATGTCAATCCCAGACCACACACAGCACACATAAACCATACACCGTCCCTCCTATCAGTCCTCCCTCAACCAAAATGCCTCATTCACCCGTATCTCTTGTCCCCCAGCTCTGGAGAGGCGAAGGTGGGCACCGTGCCGCAGGGCCTCACCCCTCGCCACAAGAAGGGCTCCTGGACGGTGGCCACGCTCTCTCAAGAAGCCAAGGACCTCACCAGGACCGTCAGAGCCATCCTGGAGGTGGACTGTAAGTGACCCACCCCCACTCCCCATCAGTCAACGGTCTCCACGCCTGCATGTGTGCAAGAACCACCCCTGACCGCCCGCCCTCCCGCCCCCCGTCTTCGTCCTCCACGGTCCACGTTTCCTCCCCGCAGCCTTCATCTCCTCTTCCTCCTCCTCCTCCTCCTCACCTGCATGTTTGTGTCCGGTGGAGTTCCAGGGCAGAAGAATCAAAAAGTCTGGAGATCCTTCTTGTTGTGCTCACCGGTTGCTCAGAGCTTCTGTCGGTTCTCTCTCCTCGTTTCCAGCTCTCACCTTCTAGAGGAGGCCATCGCCAACGACAACGAGAATCTAGATACCCCAGGACGCCCCACGCCTTTAGCAGGAATCATGCAACTGCCAAAATAAAAAAACAATCAGTTGGCCAAATTTGTCCCGGGTTGCAGCAATAAAATGAACCCTGGTGACGACGGATCCGCATGGCCGAAGGCACGGTGTCTGCATTCAAACCTCAACCCTCCCTGTTCCCTCTGTGTTAACGCCTGAAACTGTCTACGTCGTCCTCCAACACGACACCAGCTTGGTTTTACCCTGACCGCTTCATGACTATCGGACGCGAGCAATCGCTGCAGATGTTAATGTGTTATGTCATGGTAGACATACTTTTGTTTTATATTTAAGTTTGGAAACGCAAAATGTCTGCTGTCTTGGTATGAGTTAATGTCGTTCTAAGAGTTAACGCTGACTAGGCTAAATGGTGGGCATCCATCTTAGCAAGGGTTGCACATTCATCAAATTGTTACAGGTAACATCGTTTTAAGACATTACACTTCAAAAAGTAATTATAACTAATTTCTATCATTTCGAAGATAATCTTGAAGCATTAATATGTGTATCACCTTTTGCAAAAGTAACGTAGGCAACTTTGACACAAATGTTAAAGACCATGTAAATTACATCTGACCTCATTATTCATTATTACTCATTATTACAAAATTATATAACAGTAACTTTATGAAATCAAATTACCAATTATACTTCATTATAGTTACACAGCACCTGGTCATCATCAAATTCATTATTTTTTTTATTTCTGTGTGTGTGTGTGTGTGTGTGTGTGTGTGTGTTTGTGTGTGTGTGTGTGTGATTGTATGTGTGAGAGAGAGAGTAACACAAAAGCCTATATCTGTACTTTTAGCCTAGCAAGTTAAATCATGCTGTTAAAATCAGCATGCATAATTAAACACACCAAACCTAATAACAATCATGGTTACATGTTGTCTGAGAATCTGAGAAAACGATTTAAATCGAAAGATTTTTATAGGATGGTTTATAGGATGATGTCGGACACACATTGTATGGGGATTCTGCCATGATGTCTTTATGACACTTAAGATAAATCAATCAATCAATTGAAAGCAATACACGGCTGGGCTTTGATGAAGTGTGTTGTTATGCATGTGAAAAAACATGTGTATGTTAGCTGTAACAATATGTTAGCTGTTATTAGCTTGTCTGAAATGTCTGATTTGTACTGTTGATATTATGAACACAATGCAACTTAAAGGCTTACTGAAATGTACCTGAAATACCACTTTTTTTTAATTTTAATTTTAGTTGAAGTTTAAGTTATAACATGTAAATATGGGGAGGGTGTAGCGTAGACACAGATTAGGGTTTTGTTCAACTGTCAGGCGAAAGGTCCTCTGGGTTCGATCCCCCAGTGTCCACAGTCTTCCTGTAGGAATTCATGAGCAATATGTCTAATATTGACCTAACTGATCCTTAATGACCTTCATCTGTATTCATTGTACAACACTCTGGATAAACTCTTATACTTCATGACAAAATTGCAAAAAGATAATTATGTGTTGTCTCCGGGTTCATGCCGGGATTTCAAAACATGGACGATTTCAGGGCTTCTTTGTTGGTCGTGTTCCTTTGTTGTCATTTCCTGAGCATAACGAGAGTAAATAACTCCCTGGTGAGCCTCTGGTCTTATTTCTTCATAACAAGCAGATTCACCCGGGGCCACAACCCCCCCCAGCGGGTAATGTGACTGCCATGTTTAACTTTTGAACCCTCTGACTCACTTGGTGGTTTGTCTCAGGACCTAATGGTAAAGGTAGCGTCGCACATGCATCACACTGGTTAGCAGCAGGCCAAGGATAGCTTGAGGCCAACCACAAGAGTCTTGTATGATACACCCTTGCTACATTGGGGTGCTTTTCCCTGTTAAGACAACATGATTATATGGATTTGTTGTTACAAATATGAAGTGAAATTGTGTGTTTTGGGGGATTTGGTGCTCTAGAGCCACAAACAAGATTCTTCCAGTTCTGTCATGTCTGTGATCGCAATTGGCACACACAACACATTTAGATAATAAAGAAACCCCTAATAGGATTTAGAATAGATGTATAACAAAATATGTTTCAACTCGCATAGATTATGCAAAGTTTTGACTTTCTGATCGACAGAGCCTTCTTTCGATGTGCACAGCGCGCTTTTTTTCGTCTAAAGATCTGAGAAATAAAAGAGGTGGAAAGTGCAGTGAAAATGGTGAATGTGACTCATGATAAGTGTACCTGATGAGGA
>NC_140291.1:5009541-5057041 GCF_964030765.1 Micromesistius poutassou | reverse complement strand
TACACACTTTTTCCATCTAGTTTCGACTGGGATTTTGGATTGTCAGTGCCGTTAAAGTAATAAAAGGTTGTTAATGCTACTTTAACGGTACTGAAAATCCCCCCCAAAAAGGTCTATAGACCTGTTGCTAAGCTCCGCCCTTAGAACGCAGATGAGCCAATGATATTCCAGTCTCAACTATACTCGGACATCAGCTCGGACAACTCCATTGAAAACAACAGGGAGGAGGCATAATATAAGAATTTAATGGTGGATTTATGTTGTTTGTGTAAAAATAAACAAATGATGTGCTTGGGGTACATGGACAGTCGGTATTCCGAGAGGCTGCAGAATGGAGTATATTTCATCCCTTTTCCCAAGATAGAATAAAAAGTGTGTAATGTGGATCAGACTGTGTGGCAGGCCAGAATACTAACTGAATTTAAGCTTCACCTTCTGTATGTATTTTAAAGTTTTTAATATATCCCTGCATAGCGTAATGTAGTCCCTTTGGATGGCTTCTGGAAGAAATTAAATACATTTTTCGTCCAAAATCTGATTTGATTTACTGTCAGCTGACATTTTTCCATATGATTTTGTTATCTAGTCTTGTTGTTTGTCCGAGTTCGTCATGGTAACGAGGGGGGGGGACTTAGCGACAGGTGAATTGGCTCATACAGAAAAAGGCACATTCAACTCCACAGTAAATGCTCCTCACAGAGCATTTACTCAGAAATAGCTGACGGCTGGCCAAGGCATTTCTGACTAAATAATCGCCAATAAAAGCTCTTAAATCCCACCTACAGCGCCTTTAGACAAGGGCATAAAACAAAATAGAAATCTGTGATTCCAGCCTCTATAAATGTGTCGTCCTCAGTATGTTTCAAGCATCACTGTGTTTCACCCACAGGTCTACCCTATGGCTGGGACGAGGCCTACACGGCAGAGGGAGTCAAGTACTTCATCAAGTAAGATTAGTTCTCCATCTTCTTCTCTCTGTGGACAGGAGGTTACGGACTGGCCCACATCCCAAGTGTTGTATGATGGTCATTTGTGAGGGGGGGAGATGACTCATGTTGAAGAGGAAACGGTGCAGCTTCCGTTCACAGACACCAGTGGTCTAAGCAAGGACACGAGACAGGAATGAATGAGCCCGAGGAGAGTTTATCTCAGCTCACACAGAAAGAATCAACAATTCCTTTCAATGTGGGCCAGACTCAACAGTGTATTAGTTCTGCTTTCTGGTTACTTAGCTGGTTAATTACTGTAATGTGATGTGAATTAGTTCAATGGTTGGTGAGTGCTCCTTTTCACCCTTGATGCAAACCATTAAGCAGTCACACCCACGGCAACGACATGATGATATGTTATTTTTTACATCTCATTATTTAAGAATGGACGAGGCTGTAGTGGTGGCTGTAGTGGTGGCTGTAGAGAGCTCTAGAGGACGTTGTTGTTGTTGCCAGAGGGACTTCGTGGGCGGGTCTTCTTTGCTATTCTTTATTTGCTTATGTGATCAGATAAAGCAGACAGCGGACTAGTCATGTGTCATCAGTGTGTCTGACAAGCCGTGGGATCATGTCGGTTTGGAGTGGGGCAAATCATCTGTCGCACTGATATGGCATGTGTAATGGAGGAATTTATAACATAAATAAAGATAATTAAGACAAATTGATTGTGGAATTAGGGTCTCAATGCAACAATGCTACAGATGATCCATGTAGGAGGGCAAAATTATGTCAATCCCCAAACCATCTCCCCACTATTATTATAATAATAACATAATTGACTAATTTAACAATCAGCCATCTTTACTATCCCTGTTATATCATGATCATCTAACATCTAACTCTCTATCCACTCTTTCAGCACACTATCATCTCCGTATATCACCAAGCGATAACTACTGTTGATTGAGCTACTATCTCCAATAGCTTTGATCGTAAATAATCAGCTAACCTTTCACACACAGAGTGGCTCCCAAACTCAACAACTCCATCCAGTGTGACTGACTTTTGTCCTTCGGCGAAATGTTCATCAATTTTCAAACCTTTTTTTCTTTTTTCCTCTTTTCCCTTTTGATCTGATAGTCATGTGACCCAGACAACCTCATGGAGTCCACCCGTGACCCCCGTCTCCCCAAGGCCGCCCCCAGCTCCGGAGCGGGTGACGGAGGGAGAGAGGGGGGAGGAGGAGGGAGAGGAGGAGAAGAAGGAGGAGGAGGAGGAGAAGGGAAAGACCAACACGTCTGTGTAGCTAGAAACAGCGGTAGCCGTGAGAGTTAGGTTTGACAAAGTGTTTAAGGTGTAGGCTATTATTAAACATGCCAATGTCATGTGTGTCATGCCTTAATATTTAAAGGGGTCCTATTGTCCGAATCCGACTTTTCCTTGCTGAAATCTGAAACCTGCCGTGTCTATCTGTACTCCCGTGTAAAGACACTAGAAACCAAATTGGCCTGATTTGAGTCATTAGTGACGTAGTTATTGTTTCTCCTCCAAAGCACTTCCTGATCCAAAAAAATTATCAAGACCGATATCAATCTTGCACGGACCAATCTACAAGGGGAGAGTGTTTGGACGAAAACCCCCAATGAAAAAAGGTTCTGGGCTGGCTGTCCCACTACAGATGATGGACTGGCCCAACATTGTTTTTATATATACTTCAGAATCATTGTTTTGAAGATGATCTACTAAACTTGGTCGGGCTGATAGGATGCATCGAGTGATTGAGTTCTTCTGATCCTAACTGACATGTGACTTGATAAATACAAAGACTCAGTTTGATATTAGACTTCAGCTTACTGTTTAAATGTGCGGTGTATTCTCAATAACCCCAAATCAGCCCCCCAACTAAAGGCTGAATAAAAAATGTATAAAAAATTAGATTAAGAAATATTTCAGCTGACCACACACAAATTAAAATAATGATTATCAAATCAAATAAATACAAATAATAATATATGAACACACCCCATCATGCATTGTCATAACCCAACGCAGATATAGGCACACTTGAGTCGCACGGGGACAACGCATTTACAATCAGTCTCTATATGAATGTATATATTTCTCTAAAGATGTGTTGTTTGATTGTATTTTATGTAACCATGTTATCCCTTTGTGTTTCATATTCTTGCACTTTTCCCCTTCCACTTGTAGCATTCAAACACTGCCAGTTAATAAAGATTCCCCCGAAAGGTTAAAAAACTCTCTGCTTCCTTCATTTCCATGGTTTTCTGTTTATCCACCATCGTGACTCTGGATCTTTGAAGCTGATAACAGAGGAGTAGTAATATGGATTTTTTTTTTCTCTTCTACTTGGCCAGAAAAAGTTGGAAGTGGAATAGTGACTCTATATCCTCCTTTATCTCCAGAGGACCGTTGAGCACCATTCTCAAATCTGGCCACGTTCCTTCTCTCCTTGTTTTAATGCTATTCTGAGAGCAATACAAGGCTGCATTCCATAAAGCTTGTCGTAGCAAACTTTTGTCCCTAAGGCTCCCCCCAGGCAACAATAGGGTCCATATTTTTCTTCTACAAGCTTAAGCAAACTGATAATGAAATGATCAAATGCTCAGGTGCTACTCTTGTGCATCCACAAAAGATGGAAGATGGAAACACAACTCACTTTCATATAACATTCAACAGTCTTTGCAGCGGGGCATCAACCCAAAGTGATACTCATGTAGCCACACAATGATACGCATGGCTGAGGTTTTAATGGATCAGCTTTGTTTACTGCAATGGCCACTACCATATATTTAAAGCATCTACCAATTATTAACACTTTGTAAAGTACTACCATAACTAAGTATTCACTTTACTGGTTCAGTGCATTACATCATTGGAATGATCGATAAAGCTCCACTCTCTCTTTCTCTGTGTGTGTGTTAGTATGCGCAAGCATGTATGCATGCAATCTTGTGTGTGTGTTTGTGTGTGTCGGGGGGGGGGGGGGGGGGGTGCTATTGATTATGGCTCTCCCGCAGCAGCAGGTGTGGTTATATAAATATCACCATGACCTGAAACTCCTATCAGATGACACGTACTCATAAACATATACTGTAAATGCTGACCTACCCCCCCCCCCCCCAAGGCACCCAACCTCTCACACACACACACACACACACACATGCGCACGCACGCACGCACGCACACACACACAGACATGCACACATGCACACACACACACACACACACACACACACACACACACACACACACACACACACACACAAACGCAAACACACACACACACACACACACATGTACACACACACACACACACCGTATACTGTACATACACACAACCATAAATGTACACATACATGATACTTTTGTGTGTTGGGTGATACTTGGGTGATACACTCAACAGAAGTATCACCAACATGCATGTCCTCGAGAGACAACAATAGTTTTGAGTGCCTGCACATACATACAAACACACAAACAGACAATAGACTGTTTGTGTCAATAGACTAACCCTAACCATTTTTTTCAAAGGGAACTTTGTTCCCATTCTTCCAGTTTGAGGCCCATGACTTAATTCTTTACCCTAGTACTGATTTATACTCCCATGCTGTGTTTTGATAAATAGACATTGGTCTATTGGTCTGGAATCTCTGAAGGGGGAAGTGAGGTCATATGAGGGCTCGTCAGGAGCATGAGCGGGCTAATTCAGGAATGTTCTGAATTAGCGCGCTCAGCTTTGCGTGTAAACCGGCTAACCATATTGCATCCCTTGTGAGGCAAAATGCTTATAAATTGATTAGATGATTGCTTTTCAGTTGTGCTTGTGTGTGTGCATGGTGTTGTGCATGTGTGTGTATTTGTTTGTGCATGTGTGTGGGTGTATTTGTGTGTGCGTATAAGCAGAGAAGAATTAAGAAACTATATTTAGCGAGGAAGGACAAACTTCTATTACACGACTGAATTGAATATGAGTCAACAGTTGGATTCATTATACTCTTTGGTTACTCACTCAGAGCAGACAAAACAACTCAATTAAAGACAATTTTTCACATTCATTTTCACATACAGACATTTAATTTCTAAATGTGACACAGACAAATACTCCTACACATAGGGTACAATTCAAGTGAATGGCAAATGTTCCAGCAAACACCCAGAATCCGCCATAGACAGCCAAAAGCGTTGTCATTTTTTCCTCCACGGGGCAATTTGGGGAAAAGGAAGTAGGTCTATTTGGCTTGAATATGTTAATATACAAGATTCAGAGCGCTCGGTAGGCTAAATAGTAACACTACTTGATGCAAGATTTCGCCCACTCATTGTTAAAACCCGCCACTGGCTCAGCTCTGCCCTACTTTTCCCTCGCTGAGGTCGTCACAACACTGCGCAGTTTTTGCATCCACTGTTGCCAGGGAAGCTTTAATAAAACAGAGGCTGCAGGGAATAGCAGCGATTCTCCGTTGCGGTATCACCGTATCTGTGTGGTCCCGCTGTATTGTTGTTATAATACTAATAATAATATTTATACAAATAATAATAATAGACGACAATAATAGACAAATGATCTGTGTTATTTATAGAGCGAGTTTCAAGCAAGTGCTTTCCAGAATAAATAAACCTTACACATAAATCATAAGGGTATAATGTGAACATCAATAAATGGCATGTGACATGAACTACAGTAAGAGGGAGGATAATAACTAGAGAAGGGAAGGGGGTCGGGTGGCGGGGGGCAGTTTCAACTTGTTGGGCCCAACGCTGACGACAGAAGGGTTACTGTGATAAGTATTGATAGTGTAATAAACCTAGAATGTGAGGTCAGATTGTTGCGGCTAGGGGGAAATGATCAACAACCCAGGCAGCACCACAAAGGTACAAACAATATTCTTTATTTAATATAATTAATGCAGCTACCAATCATGTCAGACTGGGTAAGGTTCATGAAGTCCTCAACCCAACATGTTGTCCGCCTAAGCGAATAATCCACCACAGCAAAGTATAGGTCCTAACACGGCACACAGGGAACGTTAAAGCTATACACACACCACCCCCATAGGGCACTGCACACGTTTACAATGCAATAACAAGCCACACCAAAGACGCAATCAGACTAGGCTACATCAGGGTTCCGTTCATCATTAACCCTCCCAACCCAATCATGAAGAGGTTAGACTGCCAGGTTTAAAACAGGTTACACACACACACACACACACACAATAGAGGTTTAAACTCTCCCGGTATGCGAGACCCTCCCCCGGGGTCTAGGCTTTGGTGCTGGTAGGCAAGATAGAGATAGATAATATATTGTCCCCTTGGGGAAATTTTTTCTCAGTGAATAGACAAAGACACATGACCATTAACCACGACAACAACATACAAAAAAATAATAATAATAATAAAAAAAGATATATATATATATATATATATATATATATAAATAAACACACAACCACTGACAAGACCACAAAATCATATTTCCCACACATTACAAGGACACATCTAAGGACATTAGACTTTAGACAGACATGACATCAACACACAATCCCCTGGTTACAGATCGCAAAGAGCGTAGTGGCCAGTATTGTACATGCCATCAGAATAAATGAATAGATGTCATGTAAGACAGTATTGTGTTCCCCAGTCAGACCCGCTGAGCAGGGGAATTAAAACCTTCTTTTTAGATGTTGGTTTAAAAAGCTGATGGATTGTGGAATGAATGACTGTTTTGTCCTATTTTTGGAGAGGGCTGGATATCGAAACCTGCTACCTGATGGTAATAGTTCAAAGGTGGTGAAAATTGGGTGTTCTGTATTTGCTAAAACGTTGTCTGCTTTACTCAGTACTCTCTCTCTGTAGATGTGTTCCAGACTATTCAAATTAGTACCCAACAGCTTGCTGGCAGTGGTCACTATTTTCCGGGAGAGGGGAGAGGAGAGACGCCAGTCCAGCACTCGTGAGGCCTCAGATAAGTAGCGGAACCGGAGAACCCCTAGCTGGTAAGCCGCAAAAACTGTCTTCGCTGCCGGCAGCCCTAATAGCATGTGAACAGCAACCACCCCAAACCTTGAGTGCAGCTCGGCGTTAGCGTTAACACGTCACTTCCCAGCACCACCCACCCGTCGCCATAGATATATATATATGGTGCCTTCTATTTGTCCACCCGACTCGATCTGCGAGTCGGATTTCTGAGTTACGAACCGGAAGTTGCAAATAGAACGCCCCCGAGGTCGTAAAAACGACTCGTCAACTCGTCTGAACTCAGAGGACCCCGAGTTCAGTAAACAAAGATGGCTACTCCGAGCATCACATGTAGTAAACATTGTGGTTTTCTACTATTTTAAGCACTTGTGTTTTTGTTGTAACCAAATGAAGAAGTCGTACACATAGCACTGTACACTGTTACCTATAGGCATGTTGTTACAGTCTTATTATGTGTTAAATATCGCCTATTTTGTAGCTTGTGCCGCTGAAATTGGCTAGACACGCTCCATGTTGCTATGACAACAATGCCGATTCTTGAGCAGAAAGCAGAGCTCCGACTCGTCTTGTTGTGTGCCAAATAGAACGAAAAACCCGGGGTCACTCGTTTTACGAGACGGATGTGACGTCACACCCGAGCTGCAAGTCGCGATTACGAGACAAATAGAAGGCACCATTAGAACACTAGATGTCTCGTCCGTGCTGCTGGCCAATGGAGTCGAACGTCCGCACTGGTGGCCATCTTGCCACAGTTAGCTCACTCACCCATAACATTGACTGTGTCCCAATTCAGGGGCTGCATCCTTTGAAGGACGCGGTCTATGAAGGTGTGGCCTTCGTAGACCGCAAAGGCCACACCGAAGGCCGAACGAGCGTTGTTAAATGAGGCGGTCTAGCCTACAGAGCATTTCCGGATTACGTGACCAGCCGTTAACGTCCTTTACCTTGCGTGACCACGCGCCGCTCCTGTCTCCTAGTATAAGTAGGTGCGACCAATGAATTAACGCAACCCGCTCTTAGATCCCTCCCCCCACACAAGATAGTCAAAACAATGCCTTTATACAACGTCCTTCATTACAATAGGCTGGTTTTATTAAAACGTATGCACATCCCAGCCATATGATCGACACAAGTGACTTTAACAATGAGACTACAATTTGCGTGAGTCGATTTTTTTTTGTAGGATTATTAACCGTAGGGAAGCCTAAGACTACAATTCATGCCCATAACCACTAAAGTTACGTTCAATTATGTCTGACTTGATGTGCAACATTAGATTTTCTTTATCCTCTTACTTCGAATTCAACAAGGTGGTAGAGGCGTTCCCTTTTTTTTTTTTTTTTTTGATTGACTTGTTGTTCTACTGCTTTTACTGCGCGTAAAAGCACACGAGTTGCAATGTGACCAGGCGGTGGACTGGAACGGGATGGGAGAGAGTGGACGACATCAAAAGCTACCCGCCTCGCTATTGGACGAAAATAGGTCAACCCCGCCCCTTTAAATGACCACCGTTCTGCTTTGCGCTAGGCTGGCTGGGCCGGGGGGGCGCGGCCAAGTCTGTGGAAAGCGTCACAAGGGAAAAAAAGCAGAGGGCCTCGCTTACATGATGGCAGCAGTTTTCTTCCTCTCATCCAGGGCCCATTTCAAGGAAAAGGCCCACCTGACATTTACTGATGCAACATTTTCGACCACGCGCTAAGTGAAACTCTCATCTCATCCCCAACCACCTTCTCCTCGCTTAGAATAGTTTTCAGTTAAATCGTCACTGTAACACTATCTGCCGTTTGGGACCCATAGTTGTTTCATGAACTTCATCAAACGCATAAATAGGCTACAAAAAGTGTACCTGTAGGCCTATTGTTGTTGTATTTTCTTTGTAAAATGTATTCCAGTATTCACTAATGTTCTGCGTCAATGTGTGTCGTTTTAAATATGTGCATGTTTTAATTTGCGCATGGAGAAAATGAGAGATAAATATTGACCTGTGTGAGGAGATAAGCAATACATGTATTGGGCGCGTAGTTACTGTATATGAGAGCTCAGTGGGCGGTACCTCGCGCTCTTATCATTGGCTTGTAGAGTTAGTCGGTAACGCCTACTTGACGTTCGGCTTCATTGATTGGTCTATTTACGGCGCGAGGTTCCGCCCACTGTACGTCCGGACCCTTGGATATGAAACGCAACTATGATGTGGTGCTGCTGGTTGCTTCTCATGGTTTGAAGACACGCACCTCAGTTCTCACACATGGAATCGTTGATCGTCTTGTGAAGCCCAGCGCGCTTTTTTTTTTTTTGTTGTGTGTGTGTGTGTGTGTGTGTGTGTGCAAACCAAAACACTTCACATTCGGTCTGTCCATCGCTGACGGGCTTCTGCGTTTGTTACTCTTTGAGTTCAATCATTTTTACCTCCCTAATAATTAATTTTCTTCCGACTATTTTTCGCATGTGATATTGTTTTTCGCCCCGTTCGGAGACAAGGAGGACTATCCAAGGCTTTCATTGAAATCTCCACGGTTAAAGACGCCACAATGGAGACAATGTCAAGACATCTCCCCGTGAGTTTTTTACCTTCAGCGACACACGGCGTCCTCAAATCCCTGTTGGAAAACCCGATGAAGCTGCCTCTCCACCATGAAGGTAAACATCCACTCACTCACTGGGCTGCAAAAGTACATTTCATCTATCCTGCGTCTAAAGCAGAATCATTGTTATTGTTTGTATTGTTATTGTTGTATTATCATTTTTGTTGTTATCATCATTATTACTTTTATGATTTATTGTTAATATTATTGTTTTCTTATTGTTACTATTATAATGACTATAATTATACCATCGTCATGGTTTTGAGTGTTGTTATCACGAGCTAGGTAATCGGTTGATATTCTGCATGCGCAAATTGCCTGAGCGGATCATGGGGAATTGAATGTCAACAGGCAGGAGTGGAGAAGAATTCCAGTTATGCTGTCTGACCTGCACCCTAATGTTCACTTCTAGGCTGTCAAATGTGAATAGGAACGCCTCCCTTTATCTCCACTCATTAGAAACAAACAATACAACGAACATGTGAAAGACAAACAAACAAAACAATGAAGGAAACAAAGAAAGTAGTGCCATTCAGAAGTCTTGAGTATTTATATAATTACAATACTCAATGATGCTAATAGGCTTTTGGTGATATATTATATGATATATCATGAAAGGTTTCTCTTGTTAAAAACTATAGTTTCAAAGACAATTCTGGAGCCCTTAATATCCTTAACTTGGCTTGCTCAACTCTTAGCTTTCTTTAAAGTATTTACTTGTTTTTATGAAGTACTCAAGACCAAACTACCTAGCCTTGATACATTTAAGTGAGAGTTACCAAAGCCAATGTTTACAACACCTTCCCTTCCTCCTGGTGTCTTTATCCCTGTGCTGGGTAATAAGATGGTACCGTTTCCACTGTAACACTGTTCAGCCCTGCTGAAATTTGCTTTCCCCTTCTATAGGTTCCACTTAACACTTTCTACTTCTCCTTGCTTATGTGATGGCTCAGAAGGTGTTATCTATTATTGAGTATTTCTCTGAACTCAGAATGTTGGCCTAAAAACTTTAACTGCAAAAAAACCCCGCTCATTATAGCCTTGCTGAAGAGCTGTATCAACAGCTCAACTTCCCCTATCCTACACGTCCCACAACAACAAGATGCAACAAGATGCTCAAACCTGTTGCTCAATGACACCTCTTGATAATCACTGTCCCATGACACCCTGCCCCTTAATAGTGCTCAAGGTGAGATTTACGGTTTGTAAAGAGAGAGAGAAGAGGGCAGGATTCTTAACAACAATAGGAAAAAACTCTCCCTCCCTCTCTGCTCATTTACTAATTTTCTCTGCCTTTGGGAAGTCTTACATTCCTGCACCTGTGACTTACCGGGAAGATGGATCCCCTGAAAGAAGCAGGGGAAAGATGTCCTGATTGGTCAGAAATGAGCCGAGAGTGGTCTTTGGCTATTACATTTCCAACATATTACTGTAATGATGCCTTACAAATGCCAGCCAACCATCCGTAAACTATTAGTGAGGGCAATGTTCTGCTGGAATATCTGTTCTGCTTGACTGCGCCTGCCTCTGAAGGAGGGAGCAGAGAGGGTTGTTTTCCTGAGAGATGTTTTCCTGGGTTGTTTATTTAAAAAAATCTTGTTTTCTTCTCTCTCACTTTACACTGCTCGAATCCTACCTACAGCAGCTTTAATGACACAAATTTGTATTCACTTTATATCCCCTACCTCTTCCTTAACGAGGGGAATTTGTATCACTGTAGGACAAAGTTTACTCCGAAATCGCATTAAAAATGATTATGTATTAACTACCCCTCAATTTGTATTGTATTATTTGTCCTTGGTGGAATGTTAAATGAGACTGTGTTGCAAAGGATACACCTTTTGCCTTATCTTAACTTTATCCATGCCATTTATTAACACTATCCTATCCTTATCTTTACCCTATCCTATCCATATATTTTAGCCTATCCATCATTATCTGGTAACAGTTTACAATAAGGGTCCATTAGTTAACCATTAATTCACGTTATTTAATGCAGAAAAAAGGGTTATTATATAGCATAAGCCTAGGGGTTGGGGCATGTGTTTTGATTAAGGTTAGCGTTAGTGGGTTGATTTTAGGATTAACCCTGACCATATTATATATTGTATAGGTGAATACATTAGTAAACACGAACACCATTACCTGCGTTAACATGAACTACATTACTAAACATGAGTAAAGGTTCACTCAACTAATAGTTAACTGCTTAGTGAATGCGTATCATTGCATTAACAAATGATCATGAATGGATATTTATGTACCCTTATGGCAAATCAGTATCCCTTATCTTAACCCATCCTCATGTATCCTTATCTTAACCCCTCTCAGTGCACAACAAGGAGCAGGAGAAGGAGAAGAGCCTGGAGGAGGAGAGGAACGCACCCCAGTCGGCCTTCCTGGGGCCCACCCTGTGGGACAAGACCCTGCCCTACGACGGCAACAACTTCCAGCTGGAGTACATGGACCTGGAGGAGTTCCTGTCAGAGAACGGCATCCCCTCCAGCCCCGCCCAGAACCCCCTTCGCCACCCCCACCACCAGCACCACCCCCACCCCCACCACCACGACCAGCACCCGTCACAGGCGCCGCCGCCCCTGCCCCATTGCCAGCCGGCCATCCAGATGACCCCCACGACCCCGGCCCCCCTTGGCGCCACGCCGTCGCCCTTGGTGATGGACCTCAGCGCCCACGCGGCGGTCGTCGCCCCGCACGCATCCGCCATGGCTTCGCCCAACTGCATGCACAGCAGTCCCGTCAGAGCAGGTAATGCACATGACAGGGAAACACACACACACACACACACACACACACACACACACACACACTCGCTCACTCACTCACTCACTCACTCACTCACTCACTCACTCACTCATGCGCATACATACATACATACACACATACACACAAACACACACACTCACACACACACACACACACACACGCACACACACACACACGCACACACACACACACACACACACACACACACACACACACACACACACACACACACACAGAGCTGTTGTCAGAGCGTGTTAACTTAGCGTTAACTGGGAAATGTTTGCGATCCCCAATGGATGTCCTCCAGGCCTTTTGGTTGGGCTTCTTTTGCTGGATAACTGTTGCTCTGAATTTGATTAAATGTCATTGCTGTGTATTTCAGTTAACATCTGTTGCTCTGTATTTTATTTGCTTTCAGTGAAGCACATTGTGACGTCTGTCCTTGAAAGGTGCAATATAACTAAACTTTTAATTATAATCATTATGGTACTTATTGTATAATTCATGTGGGAATTGAGGAATTTATACACGAGAAATATAAAGAGCAAAAATACACGTGAAGAGAATGCAGGTGATCCGTGATGAGGACCACACCAGGTCACCGGGTTCAAACGGCATTGGGTAGCACCTTGAGCTACATGAGAGGAGTTGATTGATTCCCTGGCATGTTGGGTGAGGCGTTTGCTTGACATCTGTCTGGCAGAAAGTTTACGGATGCGGCTGTGGGTCCCAAATGAAGAGGCGGAACAACTTGACAGGACTCGCTTTTGCTTTGGCCAATTCCTTCCAGAACACACACACACACACACACACACACACACACACACATACACACACACACACACACACACACACACCAACACGGACACGCACACACACACACACACACACACACACACACACAATCACCCAACCCATGTCCTCTCCCCGCCCTCCACAACAGAGCCGGGCGATAATTGTCTCTGGTGACGAGTGAGGATGATGATACTCAACGAACATTACTGTTGTGCGCCCTGCAGCGTTCTGCACGCTCTGTAATTAGGGAACTTGGCTGGCGGTTGACGTTCGATTTCCTCGACCTTTGAGTTCAAGCACGGAACAGACTTAAACGAGCCATTGATGATATGGAAATTTAATTAGTAACACACTTTTTGGTTGATATCTCTGTGTCTCTGCGCTGCAATCGTCGTGCACACCCTGATCTACGGACCTTGTGATCTCACTCTGTAGCTTGTGCTCTGCCCTGGTGGTTTGTTGCTGTTGAGAGGGCAAGAGAGGGAGAGAGGGCAATTGAGTGTGAGGGTGAGAGAGAGCGAACCCGGAGCTAGAGAGGACGAGGCGAGATCCAGAGAATAAGAGCGGGAGAGAGGGAGAGAGGAAAACGAAAGAGAGCGCATGCGTGAGAACCAGAGAGGCCTACTGTGGAGCGTGTTCTGGCATGAACTCAGTATTTTTCAGTATATGCTGTACCTTCCTAAACTGGGCCACAACGAGTGGATCATCTCCCCTTTCTCAATGTTTATATATCACGTTTCTTTCTAAGTCATCTTAGATTGTACACTAGTTATTATGATTATTTTACATTTACGTCATACATTACAACATATTTGCATTTATATACAAATATATATATATATAAAAATATATATAGAGAGATATTTATTATGAATATATATTTATAATATATATGAATTTGTATATTTGTATTATTTAGTTAACTGGTTCTTGATATTGCCATATGTAATCTGTGCGTAATTCTTTAATTTGTGCTTTAGAAGATTATCTTTGTTGTTGCGACAAAAGAGCTGTCACATCAAGGGCAATGCAAAGACAATGCAGACGCAAAATCAAGAAAAGGCAGGGAGTGTCTGAACTTGGCATGTTTACCTGACCCGAGTAGAATTAGGCCAGGGGCAGGTTGAACTCACTGGGCTGATCATACGTGACACATGAGTTAAAGAAGATCAACAGGCTGCTCTTGTGAGGTCGAACTAAAGCCCCTTCTTCCTTTTAGTTCTACCCAAACTGATGATGTTTGTGTTGTGTTCTCTCACTCTCTCTCTCTTTCCCATCTCACTCCTCACTCGCGCTCTCTGAATTCTATCTCTCTCCTCCCTCTCTCTCTCCTCCCTCTCTCTATCTTGCTCTCTGTTGTTGCCCTCTTCCTCTTCCTCTCTCTCTTTCTCTCTCCCTTTCTACTCCCACTCTCTCTTGTCTGTCTCTCCCTCTATGTCCCTGTCCCTTGCGTGTGTGTGTATGTGTTTGTGTGTGTGTGTGTGTGTGTGTGTGTGTGTGCGTGTGTGTGCGTGTGTGCGTGTGTGTGTGTGTGTGTGTGTGTGTGAGAGAGTGAGTGTTCCCTATCTGCTGAACGCTAGGTAACCCTGCGGGTGCCTGCAGCCTTATCGCCTTAAGCGGCCGTCCAGGGGGAAGGCATGTCCCAGATTATACCATAGATTATGTTGCTATGTTTAGACACTGTCCCTGAGGTTCCAAATAAAGTCAGAGTCAGAGCGCTCTCCTGCACCTATGGGCTACTGTGCACACTCTAGTGCCAGGTTTCCTATAACCAAGCTTTAAATACGAATGAGTATTTATAAATGAACGCACAATGACTTTGATCCTGATGTCAAACAAATGACCTTTCAGAGGCTATCGAAAATTATATATAAAATGTCTGTTTTATCCCGGGGTAAATAACATGCATGGAGCTCAGCTCGGAACAATGAGAAATGTGACAAACCAACTTGAACTTAGACAGGAATCCGGTTATCTGTAATCCATTAGGCTGATGTTGGAAGCCTTATGACCAGCGACCCTTTTCACACTCCCTCGTCTCTCTTAAATAACAAACATACCAACGGCCCAACTCGGTCACTTCTAACGCATGGAAGTAAAATAAAAGGTAAAATCTCTTGTAGTCAGTTAACCTCATACCTAAATAGTTAACCTCTCTCCTGATGCTTGTCGCGTTCCATTATCAGTCTCTCCCTCATCACGCTACAAAACACATCCGTGCACACCTAAACCCTGCACACTCTGACCCCACATATAACTTTATTAGCTCACAATAAACAAAACAAATAAGCGGCTATTTCTTACGTTAGATGAGGGTTAAATCACATTGAACATGGATTAATTACCCGTTTATAAAACAAATGAAACACAAAATAAATAACATACTAACGTAAGAGGCAAGTTTGGCAAGGGCTCTGCAACTATACATATATATAGTGTAGAAATATATAGATTGTGTGTGTGTGTTGTTACCTAAGTACATGCATCATTACAGACTCAGTGCTGTTACACCATTAGCATTAAGATAATTACGACATACTATCAATCACAGAAGGAGACGTTTGCCGTCACAGGAGAAGAACAGGACCCTTATAAGACCTACAAATGCACAATATTATGTTATATTGAGAAGACAAGGGAGGGGAGACAGAAGGTTGTTATCCCTCTGGTCCATAAGAGGGCTGTTTTGAGAGCTCATGTTCTGACAACAACAACTACCACTGATTAAATTTGCTGAAGGGTAACACACACACACACACACACACACACACACACACACACACACACACATACACACACAGGTGCGCGCACACACACACACACACACACACACACACACACACACACACACACACACACACACACACACACAAGCACAGGCACACACACACACACACACACACACACACACACACACACAATGTTTTGAGTATTCACTCATTCATGTCATTGCAGCTGGGAAATGGTCTGAAATGTTACCTTACGAGGCAAAATGTAATTTCAGGAAGAGAGCGCTGGAGACGTGAGTGAGGGTTGGTGGGAGTTGGGGTAAGAGTTGGTTAGAAAGTAAAACAGACCGGGTAAAGGGAAAGGTAAAGAGAAAGGTTTCATTACTTTGTAAGGATCCTTTCCATAATGTTCTCTGCTTATAGTAACAATCTAAGTCAGAGGCAAAAACATGCACTTTAATATTAATTAAAGTGCATGAATATTTGAATATTTCCAAAATTGTTGTCTGCACTAGTCACTTTCCAAAATGATGGAAAAACAAGGTCCAGGTTAATTGATCAAAGGGAATTTTTTAGTCTTTTTTTTTTCAGCACCCACCAGTTCTAAATTCTCAATTCTGAGTTAAACATTTTCTAGTTCTTAGTTATTTGGTGTGGTTATTTTGGGTATAAAGGCGCAGCAAACAAAACAAAAACACAGATTGTGGATTTGTGGTTGGTATATATCATTCATAGTTTATTTATGAGCAACAGCCGTAGCTAAACTAAAACAAATCTTCAATCATCAAGTCACCCAATATAGACTTTGCTCTCAGCTCTGGTTGTTTTCAGGGGTTTTCATGAAGGAGAATTCACAGCCTGCTAGGTGGATCCTAACAGCTTGTGATGGCCCTATTGGGGGCCTCCCTCAGGGGCCCCTCTCTCTACCTGACCCTGACCTCCCTGTGGCTGCTGACCAGAGCCAGCTGAACACACATAAAAACACACTTTCCCAGAACCGGAGGGGCTCCTGTTTCTCTGCATGTACCCCGCTCGCCCCTTGCCCTTCGCTCTAAGTATGCATATACACACACACGCCACACATATGTACACGCCACACATACGCACACACACACACACACACACACACACACACACTACATTTTTTACTCATATGGGCGGCCTTGATGTGTGGCGGCAGATGCCTAATCCTCGAGAATTAGACATTTACTGAGGTGCTGGGATAGGCGCTAAATACGCCTCGATAATTAACACACCGCCGTATAATTAGCTGTTCGTTATCAGATAGAGAGAGAGAGAGAATAATGGAGACAGAATGTCTGCCTCTTTACAGGTCACAACCAGATTTTCAAGCTGTCATTATCATGCTATGTTACCCCAGAGATGAGCTCTGTGTGGTAGTTGCCACGTAATAACATACCACTGTTTGAATAAAAACATGGGTGTGTTTACTATTAGTTCATTTGTTGGATTAGCTGATCATTATTGTCAGGATTTATTTGTGGAATGTTGCTGTTGGGCCATTCACTTCTGTATAGTCTCGCTAATCTCCCGCTTGCTTCTTACATGTGTTGAGCAAGCCTGCAGAGTATTTACTGCCAGTCCATTATATAACAGACTGTAACGGTGGACTGACCATCACTTCTGACAATCACTCTGACCAGTGGGCTCGCCAGACTGGTGACCTCTAGCTGATTATGTCTGTGCACACACATAATCTGCTCGAGGTCACCACACGCACACGTTTTTTCTGTGCGTGTGTGTGTGCGTGAACTCACGTGTACGTGTCAGGTTCCACGAGGTTTAAGAGTCAGCTCAAGATAAGTGGAGTGGAGAAGGGGGGGGGAGCAGTAGGAGGTGGTGCTGGTGGTGCTGGTGGTGGAGGGGTGGGAGGCAAAAGGGAAGGGGTGGGAAGAGGTCAGGAGATGCAGAGGGGAGAGGGAAGGATGGATGGAGCGAGAATTGAGAATTGGTGAGCTGGAGGAATGATAGATGGAGGGATCAAATGGACGGATGGAAGGATGGGCTGAGGATGTTTGGATGGTTGGAGGCTGAATGGATGAATAGGTGGATGGATGGATGAATATACGGCATGTTTGGATAGGTGGAAGGACTGCGGGGTAGATGTGAGGTGGGGGGGAGGGGAGAAGAAAGATGGAACAAGAGAAGAGGGGAGAGGATGAGAGGGAGGGTAGGAGAGACAATGCAGAGGAGGATATGGAGAGGCCATTATGCACATTAGTCGGGTCAGAGTTGAATTCCTATGAAAATTGAAACAGGAGGCGAGTACTCTTGAGAAGCGTACAGATGAACAGAACAACGCTCGCAAAACACAAGAGGCCGAGGGGGCGTTATAGAGGAGAGCATTTTTGTGTGCATTGGCACTGTGCATCAGAGGCAGAATCTGCATTCCTACCATTTATATATTTATATTTAGCAGTGCTAATTGTATTATTTACCTGTAGCGGCCAATACTGACTCCCACACTGTATATTTTGCCCACCCCAATAAAAACAGATTTGTTTTGTGGGATTTGGAGCCAATCGGATAAGAGTCTCTAAAAAAAATAAAAAAAATAAAAATACAGGAATTTGGGTGGCCACAGATTGATCTACTGTGGAATTTTGCATCTTTGATTTACCTTTAGGAACAAATTCTCAGCCAAATTGTTGCTCTCTAACTTTTAAGTGATCGTTTGCTTTTTTGTACTGGAGGACCTTGGCTGAATGATTCAAGCTAAAATAACTAATTATGAATTATATAATAAAAAAAAATGAATGAAAATTGAATTATATAATAATAATAATAAGGAAATGTCTATATATCAAAGATGACACTACTGACTCACTAAATTCAGAAAGATCAGTCAAAGGATACACGTTTCAGTTATTTATATATCAACATAGTCAACAGAACAGTTAAGGGTTGTAAACGAACCCTGTAGTATTTGTTCATTCTATGTTTTGAGTCGCTCAGTTATTCAACCGAAAGATCATCTACGGCCGTCGTACAGCCGAGTGTGAATCTCCCCCTTTTTCTCCCCCATGCCCTCTCTCAGGCCTCCCCACCTCCAGAAACACACCGAGCCCCATTGACCCAGACTCCATTCAGGTTCCAGTGGGCTACGAGCCCGACCCGGCCGACCTGGTGCTGTCCAGCGTCCCGGGACAGGAGATGTTCGACCCTCGCAAGCGCAAGTTTTCCTCTGAGGAGCTGAAGCCCCAGCCCATGATCAAGAAGGCCCGCAAGGTCTTTATCCCTGAAGACTGCAAGGTCAGTTGGTTTCAATGTTTCGGTTGGGAGTTTGTTTCAATATTTTGATCAACACATTCTCAATCCGAGTTCGTCAAAAATCGACGCAAGGGGTTTCGGCATCAACTGCTGATGCAAAGGGTGTCCTCCATGGCGATATCTGACGCCCAGGGAAAGCGCTCCCGCAAATCTTTTTTCCGTAGGATGGTAGGGGCAAGTACCGCCTTTTAGGGCTAGGGTAGTAGTGGTTAGGGTAGTAGTAGTTAGGGTTAGGCTTAGGGTAGTAGTGATTAGGGTTAGGGTTAGGGTAGTAGTTGTTAGGGTTAGGGTTAGGGTAGTAGTGGTTAGGGTTAGGGTTAGGGTTAGGGTAAGGGTTATGCACTTATCACTGTTCTCCGTGGAGGGAATACATTGTAATGAGTTGAAAACCCCCTGCTTCGAATGAAAACGCACAAGGACACCCTTTGCGTCAGCAGTTAATGCCAAAAGCCCCTGACCAAGCGTCGATTTTTGGCAAACTCAGTGAAACTGTGTTGGTTTTGATTAGGAGTTGGTTTCAATGTTTTGCTTTGAGTTGGTTCTGAACTTTTGACATCCTACGTTTGATAACCTGGCATAGCTGCTGTTATCTCCCAGATTAGAAATAAAAATAAATAAAAGATAAATTAAATTCATAACTATCAGATTGGATCCACTCCCTATTTCAAAACGAGGGTTGTATTTTCAACCCTAAAACAAATATTAATAAAATCTGGGAAGTAATATCTGCAAAAAAAAAACACTGAAATCACCAACCGTCGTGCAAGCAACCGGTCATGAGCATCGCTATGAGTGTCACACAAATAATGAGTAAGCACGCCTCGAGGATTTAGCCGCCATTGTTGTGTCTGCACTGTGGTTGCATTCAGACAGCGGCAACGATGAGGGTGTGTGTGTGTGTGCATGTGTGTGTGTTAATGGTGATTAGAGCTCTCTGGCGTCCATGACAGGGCTTAAGGCAACCGCAACCTGGAACTCTGTGGGAACGCACACACTGCCGGGATCTATCGCTTTGACTCTTTCTAAACAATGACTGTGTCTGTTTCTGCATCCATCTCTTTATGGCTCTCCCTCTATCCTTCGCTGTCTGTCTTGCTTACTATCTCTCCTATACCGTCTCTGTTGATCCCTCCTTCCTCGTCGTCCTCCTTCTCACCCTTCTGTCTCATCCTTTCTATAATTCTCTCTCTGTTCCCTTCTCTTCGGATGTCACCGTCTTTCGCTCTCTCTATCTCTAACAGTCATTTTGGGTCTCACTCGCTCTCTGCCTCCAGCTACTCCACCTGACACTGTGATAGGCCAGCTGTATCCGTGCGTTCCCATTGGTCTAAAGCCTCAGTGGCTGCTACTCCAGTGTGCAGCATCAGATCAGACTGTCCTGGTTTAGGAGATTATCTCCCGGCTCCTCATTCACTCTGAGTGGTGCCATGAGTCACAATCTCTCCCGTCTTTCTCTCTCTCTCTCTCTCTCTCTCTCTCTCTCTCTCTCTCTCTCTCTGTGGGCCACCTCTTCCCTTAAACCACCTCTCCTCTCTCCCTCTCTTATCATCTCTCCTCACCCTCTCCTTACCTCTTCCCAGGGACCACATAGACTCCATTGTACAGTTTCTATTGCATCTTCTCGCTTTGTCTGAGAAAACCGACAAAACGATTACAGCAACAAAGAAACATCAGTGTCATCTCAGGCCATGTCTACAGTGATACAATACCTGTGCAAATGTAGTACCGGTAAATCCAAGCACCTACTCGACATACGGATTTGAGACTCGGCGTCTACTCAAGGGCACGATTGTGACAAGCGACTCTGCATTGATTATCTCTCGATGTGAACTCACTGTTAGATTGAATTACACAAGGTCCTTCGAGATAATGAATCAAAAATATATCACTGGTATTCCCATATTTTATTCCAATTGTCGTTCTTATTGCTATCTTCTCATGTCTCTGGATTCGATCCACATCACTTGCTTGCATCACTTAGACTTGCTGCACATGAACCCTCCCTTCCATGGGGAAATACTGTCTGTACTTGTTCACTCCAACCATTCACTCACTCACTAGCCTCTCTCTCCCGTCCCCCCTTGTGCCATCGAGCAGGATGACAAGTACTGGGCCCGGCGCCGGAAGAACAACGTGGCGGCCAAGCGGTCCCGGGACGCACGGCGGCTGAAGGAGAACCAGATCGCCATCCGGGCAGGCTTCCTGGAGAAGGAGAACAACGCGCTGCGGCAGGAGGTGGTGGAGCTGAGGAAGGAGCTGGGCCGCACCAAGAACATCCTCACCAAGTACGAGGCGCGGCACGGGGCCCCGTGAGCAGGGGGGCCGACACCGAGACCACACACACACACACACACACACACACACACACACACACGCACACGCACACACACACACACACACACACACACACACACAGACGTACACACATACATGCATACACACATATGCAGACACACGTACAAACACATACATGTATACATGGACACAAATACATACACGCATATACACACACACACACACCAGATGCACACAAGAACATACACACACACACACACACACAAGCAGGCTCTCACACACACACACACACACACACACACACACACACACACACACACACACACACACACACACACACACATACACACACAAGAACCCCAAACATGCACCCAGAGACAGACATCCCCCCCCACCCCCCCACACCACCCACCCACCTTCCAGCCAAAACTAAACAAGACCAACATCCAAACACACACAGACACACGCACACACACACACACACACACACACACACACACACACACACACACCACCCGCTTCTTCTGTACTATCCTCGCAGACTCTTGTATGGTTACCATAACGACTCCGGGATTACTACACTGCCACTCATTAACCCCGCCCTGCTCACTCACCTTCAACCGCCCCTGCCACCGGAGGTTTGAGGAGGATTCACCGCTGCATCTACCCGGCCCCGCCCCCACCATGGTTACACCACTGTCCATCATCAGCTCTCTGAAAGAAAAAAAGAAGCATAAAAAAGAAAATCTGTGATAACAAAAATCTCATAATAATTGTTATCCCTGTCGACACTTGTGTATTACTTTCTTTCCCGCAACACCTTGCCGCTCGCTCCGCCCTCCCCCCTCCCCCCCCCCCCCCCTTCCTTTTGTTGTTATTAATGAATTACACAGACTGTGTTGTAACTTGTGTTTATCTGTATCATAAATTTTTTTATCCCGAAAACAAAATGTCTCTCAGTGATTTTCCTTTAGTGCTCGAGTGGTCGTCGAATATTTGTCTGTCTCACCTGGCTAGGTTTTTTATAGTGCTCGTTTCCATGGTAACACACGTTAACAAACAGGGTCGTGGAAAGATAACCAAAGCAATGGTCTCCCGGGTGGATTTCTAATTGTTATTTTGGAACGATACGACTACAGTATTTGATACACACACACACACACACACACCAGCTGACCGTTTGCCTCCCGTTGTCCTTCTAAGCATTCGAGGGCCACAATATGAAACTGGGTGGAGGGTATGTCCGACACTAAATGAGGTCATTTATAATATAGGTGTTGTGTAGTTTGTGGACTTGGGTCAGGTTCACTTTTGATGAATGTGAAGTTTTCCCCCCTTTGTTTTTTGTTGTATTGTAAAATCATCCCAAACATAACATATATATTTTTTTTCTCATACGTATGCTATTGTAGAGCGTTTCCCATGACGCCGCAACAACCTGTTGATGTTGGAGTACATTGGCCTTCCCTCTTCTAAATTCCAAAAAGTGTTTGTTTTTTCTGCTGTGTTTTGCGATGAAACCGCATGTTGCACCATCAACACTTCACACCCTTAAATCCTGCTCTTGTGTTGATCTTAGTACTCAACATAGTTGATCACAAAGCTTAGCAGTGCCGCTTATGGCTTACAGACAATCATGGGGAAATTAATTCATGCATGCTTATTAAACAGTTCTTATCGTTCAAGGTTTGTTTTTATTGCTTGGTTATCCTGTTGGTTTAGTTAGGGTGTGGTTCTACTTGATAACATGAGCAGAAATTATTTTGTCTTCATTAATGTCAGACCTGATAGATGGTCTGTGATGCGACCACTCTACAGAATGTCAGTTAAGACATGCATTCTTCAGTTGGTATGGTAATGACATGAATGTATGAAAAGGCAAAAGGTTGTTCTGAAACAATATACTGTATGTTTTTGTTCTGTCTATCCTTTAAAAGCAATAACTTGATGTAACGTTGGCTACATTTCTTTGCCGACTAACCAATGCTGATGCACCAACAACTGTCCCACAATCGCATGTGTTTTTGTGCGTTCCCCAAATATGTCAGTTTTTTTGCATGAAAAGACATTGAGCAAGTCTTTATTTTAATGCGTCGCTGTTTCATCTGATTTTAAAAAAGTGTAATAATTTCTTGCGTATTGTACCAAAAATCTATAAACATAATCAAGTACTCGCTGGTTCTCTCCTGTGCATTCTAGATATGGATTTATTTATCCTGGCATTGACAGATAAGATTAGCAACCTGTAATAAGCTGCCATGGTGTGTTTTATTTTGTTCATTGTCAATTTCCTTTACTTTGGTGCAATAGATGCTTCTCTTGGGTTTCTGCCTGTAGGCCTATGTCATGTCCCATTTCCACAGCGATGAGGTTGCCCCCTGGTGGCGAAAGAGAATGAATGTATTTCTGATGTACACAGTTGGTTTAGTCGACTATTGTTGTCTTATACTCTGGAGTAGCTAATCACTTGACTGCTCTTTATTACCAACCAAAAAATCTATAAATACAAAATAGAGGATATAATGATATTAAAAGTTATAATGTTTATACAGAGATAATATTGTTTCTTTTTGTACAGTCTGTTTATATATTTCCTGTGTATTTTGGCAATGGTTATATAAATCTATATATATTTCTGTATCAATATATTTCTATATTATATTCTTCAAAGAGATATATTAATATCGATATGCCAAGCCTGGGCTTTTCAAGCCCTTAAAAGAGGTTTGTATTTTGTCGCGTGACTTGACATGACTTAACAGAAAGCGGAAGGTGAGGTAAACCCCAAATTCTTTCTAATCGTTCTCCTGCTAAGTTTAAAATACCAGAAGCTGATAATTCTTTCTCCTTTATACTCCATACGATTTTCACAGCCGCAGTTTTGCGGTTTTGGTCTGGACCTGAAACCCAAGGCATATCTGTTTTATTTGTGATTGTTTTAACTGCTTTTTGCAAGTTCATCTTTTTTCTTTTGAAAAAGGATTGAAGCGCCTTAGTGTCGACGCTTACTATTATGTATAGTGGCTGTATGGCCCAGAGGAATGTAGTCACCCAAAGTAAAACACTTAATTCTTAATTTCTTTCTTTCGTTTTTTTCTCAGATGAGTTCTGTGATTGTGACCAGATGTTACGTTTTCTCAGGCATCCTTCAGTATCTATTCCGAGGTTTGAGAAGGCCTGTTCTGTTTGATTCTGTGTTTCTGATAGTTTTCATTGTCCTCGATTGTGTTTTATCATGATTTCATCAAATTATGAAAAAAAAAATATTAAAACTGGGAAAATTCACTCTGTGTGCCGGCTCATTCATTAAATTCCATGGAGAATAATAAAAATCATTTAAACAATTTCTCCCCATTCACAAGAGGCCTTCCTTTATGTGTCATATTGTCCGAATAATTAGTGTATGGAATTTTTACATTTGTAGATTAAAAAATGGCCTAAGTGGGCATTAGTTTATTATATATGCCTGGGTTATACATATAACCCACGCACGTGGGTTACATAAGTATTATTTATATTCATGTTATATTTTGGGGGTTGGTTGAAAGTGCTTGAAAAGGGACATGCTGTTCCATTTTGGTCCAGTAGATAGCAGTACTGTCTTTTTGTCTTTTTCCACAGCTGCGCCAAAGCAGAATAATGACAGCTATCAGGATAAACATGCGTTGTGTGCTGTAACACGATACTCAAGTAAAGGTTAAGGAAACTTCAGAAAAAGTATAGTAAGTATAAAGTATATAAAAATACTATAATAAAATAATACGAGTTAAAAAAAATAACCCTAATCTCATAATCTGAAATGTCAAAATGGGCATGTGGGGTGTTTGTTGGGACTGCATCGTTTGACAGTGCTACAATGGTCAAACTGCTGGCGTCGTACTTCTGAATGCAATGGATGTTTCCGTTCAATTTGCCGAGTGTAACAAAAACATGGATGTCAATTGAGTTAGCATGTGAGTCGGACTTTTTGGATAAACAAAAAAAAATCTTGTGTGTGTGTGTGCGTGTGCGTGTGCGTGTGTGTGTGTGCGCGTTGGGGGTGGGGTTCAAACTCCCTGTGTAGTGACAGTCAATCATGTTATCCTTTTCGCCCTTTAAAATTCCATTTACATAGTTTTCCATTAGTTGGTATTGGTGTTATATAACATTTTCCTGACGGCACTAAAAGGGAGTCAATTTTGGATATGCAGTTAATCCCCCGGTTTCGGATTCAGCCAAACATATCTCAGAAGTTTTCTCTGATGGATGGACGGATGGACACTATTTAACTGCCCTGGTTTCAGACATCGATTTAATTTGATATAGGCCTATATATATATAATGTCAAAAAGGGCATGTGGGGTGTTTGTTGGGACTATATATATATAATATATCCTTTACTTATCCTTTATTTTACTTTTTTAATAGTGGGAGGCCATAGCGGCCGGGATAACATTAACTCACACACCAAGTAAAATGACGCTTCTTGACTAATTTATTGCACGCTAAAACCCACCAGCTCATAGCGCCCCCTTTGCCATGCTAACGATAATGCTAATCTGGCTAGCCACCATTCTGAAAGTCTCCCGCCCACTTAGGGCCCGGGTCCACATAGCAAGCTTTTCTGGCAGAAAAGCGCTGGCAGGGCGCTGGGATGAAATGATTTTTCGGTGAGAGGAAAGAAACATTGCACACGTTTTTTTTTCAATGACAACATATCAAACCCTAACGTTGTGTGGTTTCTTGTAAATATCTATATTTGATATATCATAAAGTTCCGGATAGACGGACACAGCAAGAACAAGTTTGTCATCCATTTTCTTGTTTAAGAGGGTGACGAGTCCCGCCCGCATCTAAATATGATTGGTTGCCAGAAAAGGAGCGGCTGTGCCTGTGACGACACCAAAGGTTTTCGGAAAAGCTGAGATATTTTCAACTAGAAGCACCCTGAAAAAGGCCCCAAAACATGGCCCCACGGCCCCTAACTCTGAGGGACTCAATCTTATACATTGCGATTTTATAATACACATGTATATTTACAAGATGTTAAATCAAGATTGCTGGTGATATGAAACAACAGGCACAGCATCGAATGCAATTTGATATACCTTGGCTAGAAACAAAAGTTTTTAAAATCTCTGACACCGTGTTGGCAAATTAACCTTGCATTGGATAATTTTTTCTCTGCAACAATCTTGCTGTTCAAATGTATTTGATATTTTTCTGATATAAAAATGGATAACTTATAGCAGGGATAGCAGGGATTCTCTTCTTAAATCAATGAGGACTGTGGTGGAGGAATTGAAAGATTGTGGACTGTGGTGGAGGAACATGGCAGTGAAATCAGGTGGTACGTTCACATCACTGGGAATTATGGGAAAAACATTTTTGCGATGGAAAGTTCTCGTGAACGACACTTCATGACGCTCTGATGATTCTACTTCCGTTCGGCAACTGGGGCCAGATTTTGCTAACAGATGGTGTGTTCCAGATGCCTCGGACACCAGCCTTCCGAGTTCCAAGTGGGGAAATCTCCCAGCTTTCTTGCGGCATTTCTCGGAGGCACTTCCCCTTTTGGTCGCCCCCCTCGGAATTCTGAGAGTAGACCGAGGTCAGTGATGACGCTCTGAACAAAAATGGCTGCGCCCGTGAATTATTTTCTTTGTATTTGTACCACGTTGGTCATTTTAATGTTGATTTTAAATGCTCTTAAACACTTGATTACATTTCTTCTTTATTCCGGTCATCAATTTATGCATTGCACGGTCTTGCTGTGCGTGCAATACAATGTAAAGTTGTGTTGTTCGTTTCTGAGCTGGTTTGCTAAAGAGGCTAATGTAGCAAACAATGACTAGCCAATGACATGACACGATCACAAGACGGACGGAACGCTACGAGTGCTACGAGACAGGAAATTACATCACAAGTGCAATTCGGAAGGCTGGTGTCCGAGGCATATGGAACACACCAAGAGGTGCCCAGTTGGTGACGTATGGTTTACTAGTAACGTGCATGAACATGGCTGAACATGAAAGTTTTACTCAATATAAAAGAATCAACCATCATATCACATACTTTACTATTGATTGACATTATAACCGTCTGTTGGCATCGACTTTGCTCAGTTGTAAATGTTGTGTACTGGTAAACCAGCTCTAGAAGTGGGCAAGTGTATCCTTCCATACAGTGGCAATACAATGTGCTTCTCATAAATGAAAGCAAATGGATATTAGGTGATAGGCTACAAGGAAATAAAGGTGTGCAAACTTGAAACTGATCCAACTAAGTTCTGTTTAGTTCTGACAGTTTTTTATCGGATAAAAACCCCTGCTGTGAAGAACTTTTAGATTCTGAACGCAGTGCACATGAACGGTCACTGTCGGGAACACGCGTAAGCGTGAGTGTCATCACTGATGAGGCTTCTCGTTATTACCACCAGGACCATGACCATTCAGCCCCTAACCACGGAGGTTAGGGGTGGAGAGGAAGTGACGTCATCGCATCCTAGCTGTACAGAGTGGCGGGTGAGTTTATTTAAATCTTCTCAAATTATTAAATAAAGTGAAAAGTTTCAAAGGGCAGGTCTGTAGACATAAGATTTGTCTTAGGAGCCCAAAACCTAGGCTATAACATCAGTGGTGGGATACAAATTTTTGTTCAGCTGCTGCTTTCAAGTAAAGCTCCACACACGAGTGGGTATATTTTTAGCTCAGACAAGGTCTGAAAGCGAGCCCTTACATTGGCATTGTTATTGCCATGCCTTACCTACCGAGCTATGCGAGGCCACGAGTCTTCCTCGGTGGAATGTCTGACATCCCAGCCACTCGCCATACACGTTGGCCTCCATGGCGCCTCAAAGTTCTCACTCGAGTCTTCGTCATCACGTGCGTCCGTGGTATTGGTGATAAGCAGCAAGCACAAATGCCAGTCTGTCAACAACCTGATGGAGTTTATATAACCCCCCAGCCCCCCCCGGCAAAGAGACACACACACCACCAAAAAAAACCAGATAATATGTAGTGCAGTAATCCCACAAACATGATATATGGCAGAGAGAATATCTGCGTAATACGTGCGAGCCCCTACCATTGGTCCGTTGAGTTGGCTGGCATGACGGCCACTGACTGAGCCGCCCGGCCCATTCGGTTTTTTGGTTGTCGTTTTTTTTTTTGCGGGTTTTATTTATCTAAGCGGATTTGGCGTTGGTGAATCTGTTGCTGCACGAGCACACGCTGAAGGACCTGGTGTTGTATCATCTCCCTGGACCGTGCCAGGGCCAATGGGCTGCCGGGGCCCCGATGACGGCCTGGGAGGTCTCCTGTGAGCAGGTGACGGCTGACGTCAATGTAGATGCTGTGTATGACTTAAACAGGGTGGCTTTGGTGGTCCTTTTTCATTTTTAATTCAACAATTTACGGAATTATCTAAGACAGGGGATAGATACGTTTATGTGCCACCATTCCTTTGAGCATGTATTCGACTCCAGGAGTGACATAAACACCTTCCTTATAGTGACCAGCGGAAGTACAACAAAGAAATAGTTATTATAAAGGCAATTTAGAACATGTTGTATAACCAGTGTCAACCCAGGGATGTTTCATCATGTATAATTGTGTCCAGAAGAGATGAAATGGGGAATGAATTTCCCAAACTTTTATAAACATATTTAATCATTGATATATTGTTAAATGTCTAATATATTATGAATATATAATATATATACATTATATATAATAATAACTTGCACTCATCAAATTGTAGGACACCGAAGTTCGAAAACATTGAAAACATATTTGAGTAAGTAAAAACAAAAAACAAATACAGAATCATAAAAGCCAGAAGAAATAACGATAAGTGATAAGTTTCCAAGGCGATGGGGTTGCGTTGCCTCTTCCGTCCACTTATACACGTCCTCGCTCCAGTTACAAATGTAGCAGTTCCAATTATGTCTAAGAAGCTGTCCCAAATCCTGTCTCCTTGAGTCTTTGGAGGGACCATTCCAACTTGTTAGACTTGAAAGTGCGGTTAGGGTTGAAATGTTTTGTTCGATTCCCACTTATCACTTGACCTGAACAGAATAAGTGTGTTCTGGTTGCCAGAGCCAGGTGCATTGTGACCAGGGCCACCCCATGCTGAGGAAGACAGCATGGGGAAAGCTCTGGTTACTTGAGCCAGAACGTGTTCTGGGATGTACTTTCTTGTTTTGTCTTTTTTTCATTCCAGGGTTGTGAATCTGCAAAATTGGGTCAGAAGAATCATTGTTAATATGGATTCAAAACAAGTTTTTCTGGACACAGAAACCATTTAGAACGATTTACAATCATAACAATGGTGGTATGAATGTGGATTGATAATGCACAACTGTAGAGTGAATGCAAGCGTGTCCCACTGCCCATGTGAGACATCTCCCCCACCATTCTGAATGAATGCTGTTCATGAAGGTGTGCAAATGCTAAGCACGAATGCTACACTAAGTACTATGCTAAGCATTTGATGCTGCGCTAGAAAAACGTAGCACTCCAGATGGTCACGCAGAGCCACTTAGCCCAACAAAGCACTTAGCTAAGGGCACCTTACACAGGACACATGACTCCCACTGCTGTTCCGTCTGTACTGCCATGATAAGACTGTTTGCACGTAAACATCTGTTATTGGAGCTATATTACATCTAATGAAAAACGCTTCACAACGGGTTAGTCCTTTAGGCACCGCAATCTCCTTTTCCACCACGTGCGTCATGCGATATCTGACGTCAAAGAGCCAAGTTATGTTTTCACCGCACGCACGCTATACGCCTGTCCATCCATTCATTATTTCCTGTGTGTGTGTGTAGCTGTGGCTGATCTGATCTCCAAAGTACAGTACAGAGAGAGTGCTAACAGAGACTCAAGGTGCACGGCTGGATATTATGGGATGAACTAGGAGCCAACTCCATTCAAAGTCAAAGTTAAATGTATATGTGGGGCCCTTAATCACAGGGATGTTGTCAAAGTTGTCATTTTTTAGTTTTTTTTAACAAATGGTATGGGGTTTTGGGCAACTTGGTCATGGAGGTCCTACTGGAAGACTCTGGACATTGGAGTTTGAACCCAGAGCATTTCTGCTGGGAGTCAAACACCACTAGTCTACCCTGCCCCCCTTTTTACAGATTAGTTTGTCACATCTTTCTGTGTGAGGTTCCCCCCCATTATTATATAAGCAAGCATCATGCCATAGCAGCTGATTGGCGACCATTGCCATGGTGCCCCAGCGGGGTTATTTATGCATGATTAACAACTGAAGCTCCTGAGCTATGGGGAAAGTGCCATAACTGCAGACAATCATTGTTTTTCATACGTGCGTGGTTAGAAGAACCGCACTTGGAATAACTAGCACTCCATGCGATCCATATGTAGATTATACGGCAGGGGGAATATGTGCCAGTTGGCAGCGCATGGTGTAATCTGCAAGTAAGATGTACGGCTCAGTTGGTCTTACAAGGAGACGCGTATATCTTCAACCCGCTGTAACTTACAACAGCTTTCCAGATGTGAAAGCCGTTATCCCCTACCAAAGCCACATTTTGTAAGCATATGTTACACAACACTGTGTTAAGTATGCTGTTGAGCCTTAATGTTGCATGTGTCAGTATACCTGAATGTGTGTGCGTGTATTACACTATTTTCATGTCAACTGGCCTATCAACATTTTTGTTGTGCCCTCTATAAGCATACTAAATCCAGGGAAAATATTCTAAAACACAGAGATTAATTTGCCAATATCTCTATGATGATTTGTAGTAACCTCCTAATGCACCACGTTCAAGCTGGCTTTACCCTGATTTAACGAACAGTGACCTTGACCCAATGACCTTAAAATGATGCACACGCAAACACACCAGCATATACGAGAAACCAATGAACATAAGTGTATACAGCATCTGTAGTTTGAAGCAAAAATTAAACATATTTGAAGTTTGTTCCCAATGCTCACCTCTGCAACTTGGGCGTCGACATTCACAGGAAGTATTCCTTTAAATTGGTCTTTTTTTTGACGTTGTTCAAAATATATACAAATATGTACAGCTCTATAAAAACAATACTGTACAGAGTGACAGGAGCAGCAAGTCCCACCAAAACAACCCAGAACTCCTCTCCACCTCAGTCTCCTCCTCTTTCTCTTCTCCCTCAGACCAGCGTGCTCCTCTTCTCCCTCTCCCTCTCCCTCTCCCGCTCCCTCTCCCTCTCCCTCTCCCGGTGGAGGTCAGGCGTGGGGTGTTCGGCGTGCCCGGGCACCATCTCGGTGGGCTCGTAGCGGGTGGAGGTGGGCGAGTTCTGCATCACCACCAGTCGTATGGGCGACTGGCCTGAGTGGGTCCCTGAGGCCCCGCCGGGGCCCGAGCCCGGGGGCGGGGCGGTGGCGGTGGCGGCGGCGGCAGTGGCGGCGGCGGCCGGTGTCGGCGCGTCATCGGGCGCGTACTCCTTGGAGGGGTCCTTGCCCCGGCAGTCGTACAGGATGCAGGAGATGAGGAAGACCAGCAGGAGGATGACATAGCTGGCCACCAGGATGATGAGGTTCAGGGTGACGGGGTCGATCTCCAGGTAGAACTCCATGAAACCCATGGCGCCGACGCATAACTCTCGGCCCGCCGCCGGAGGTGAAGGTGGGGTGGGGTGGAGATGGAGAGGGGGGGGGGGGGGTGGGGGGGCTGGTGGTTGGGGGGAGTGCTGCTAACCTGCTGGATCAAGAGCTGGGGAGAGGGTGGAAGGGGTCAGGCGATGGCGGAGAGGTAGAAAGACCACAGAGAGGGAGATGGGGAGGGAGGTAGAGTGAGAGGGAGAAAGAGAGAGAGGGTGCAGAGTAGTAGTGATGGAGGGTTGAGGCCGCGTGGGGAATCAGAGTAGGAGCAGATGATGACTGTCTGGTGATGATGTCAGTAACAGTGGACAAGGCAAAGACAGCTGGGTCGGGCAGAGCATGGGAGAGAGAGAGGGGGGGAGAGGGAGGCAAACAGAGAATGGCATCACAGAGAAATGAAATGAGAGGATCAGCAAAGAGCATCAGTGAGTGACAGCCAGTAGAGAGAGAGAGAGAGAGAGAGAGACAGTGAGAGACAGAGAGAGACAGCAGGCTGGGATGGATATGAAGGCTTTGTGCTCAAAGGATGTTAATCCGCACTGCTCCTCCAACCTTGAATTTCTGCAGCCAATGACCAAAGCTGCTCAGTTTAATAACTTAAGCTTCCATTTTAATTTTACCAACTGAACATCGAGTGGCAGGTTGGAGTAGGCAAAATTATGCACAGCAAAATGGAGGATGTGAATTCATAAATCTGTGCACCATCACACACAGACAGCCATTCACACACACACACACACACACACACACACACAGACATACAAGCACACACACACACACACACACACACACACACACACACACACACACACACACACATACACACACACACACACACACACACACACACACACAGACAAACGTCACGCAGGCCTATCAGCTTGCCATCAGCGTCACTTTCAGGATTTGGGGAATCATGTAATTTGTATTAAATAACCGTAATATTATATCACAGTAGGTGATTAGTTTTAGATGTGAAATTAAATTAGATTAAAAGCATGTACGGTCGGATAACACAGCTTGTCTTATCTCTAAATGTGTTCATTTTAAGGGTTTTAAAGTCGGCAGTCTGATAGCATGGAAGAATATAACATGGTAGCATATTAACACCCCTAGCTTATAAGAATACCAATAAACGAGTCCATGAGCCCTCTTCCTCCTCCTCATCCTCCTTTTCCTCCTCCTCGTCCTCCTCTTCCTCTTCCTCCTCCTCCTTCACCTATCTCTGGTTCTATTGCGTATTTCCCACTCTCTTCCTCCACGCGACCAGGGTTTGACCTTGTTGTTTGGTTGCCGTGGCAGTGATGCGCTTTTTGTAATACACCACATGGATTTCATTAGTGACAGGAAGAGAGCCGGGTCCCTCCATTGAGACCATATGTCGGGTGTCTCAGCACAATAGAAGGAGTAGATCCTTGATCTATGTCTGACTTAAGCCTTTCCAGCCAGCCATTGATTCTAGGCACATGTGTGTGTGTGTGTGTGTGTGTGTGTGTGTGTGTGTGTTCGCGTGCTGTTTTGTCTTTTTGCCTCTGTTCTTGTATACCGTATGGTACATCTGCCTCTTTTTGTGTGTACAAATTGATATGTGTACGACAATGTGTATGACATATGTTTGTGTGCTGTTTTCATTGTGTTTACAACGGCTAAAGACTGCCGGGCACAGCCACAGACGGCAGCCATTTCTAAAGCCCTCATGACGATAACCAGAGATTATAAAATGGAAATCTTCCGCCAAAGGTCACACAAAAAAAATATCTAAGCTGCTTTTTGGCTAACACTTGTCCTGGCCATCAAACTCATTGACCAAGCTATTTCTGTCTCTGGGGGTCAAGATAGTGTAGTGGGTAGTGGCTGGGCTGTTTGACTCCCAGCCAAAAGATTGTCAATGGTCACAGTGCCTGTAGTCATCCTTGAGACACTTACCTATCTAAATACACTATAAGTCCCTTTGATACAAGCGTCTGATAAATTACCAAATCATAAATGGTAGACACAGTAAGGCCTGGACTACAATAACTATTAAACATGATGCTTTGAATACTTTCCACCTATTACCCTCGTCTCTAGTATGCTCAACATGTAAACCTACATACTGTTTAAAGACAAATCCCTGATCCAGCACCAGTCTGAATCGGTTGATTGATTTGGTCTGATGATGTCACATCGTAGTAATAACTATAAAATAGGATATAAAACAGTGTTGAGATTTGCCATTTTCCATCTAAATAATTGAATCCATTCTAATCCATTCTGTTTAGTCTGATAGGGGCGACACCTGTGATTATAATCCCATTCCGAGTGCTGACACTCTACCAGGGGGGAGGGGGGCCGTTTGTATTAGCCACACACAGACACATCCATAAATGTATCATAGTAATGGTCATTATGGGGTCATGTTTAAGAAGGGTTACATCTAAAAAGTAGTTGTTTCGCAGGCTTCATGCATGAATGCAATGCATAGTGTGGGTATTGTGTCATTTAATTTGTTCTTATCGCATGCTTTTTTGTGTTGTATGATCTCAGTGTATTTGATGGTATCTTACCCTGTTTTATCTGATCTCTAATCTGTCTTGGTGATATTGTGTGTGGGCATGATCCAGCACAACCACATTATTGCAGCTCCAACTCGAATGAAGCATATCTCTTGAGAACCAGCGACAGTGTGGTTGCTGGTCTGGTAGTAATAGTGGTATTTTTGTGGTGGTTGACAATCCTGCGGTGGAAGGCAAAAACATTAACAAATGAGATGCTGCTGAAAAATAGAAACCATGTAACTCTGCGCTCCAGTCTGTAATCCACTTAACCCCTCTCTTTGTCCGGATGAAATGCGACCCAAATGAAAAGAGAATGACCAGGCACTGAGAACAAATGACAGTGAAACAACAGAATCCGGATATACTAGTCCCAGGCACCTCTGTACTATCCTCGACCGCATACTGATGAGTGAGGACCAGACGGAGGGGTGTAAAAATAACAGTCTTCACAAATACCGCAAGGCGGATGTCCCAGCTAGGAGTGAGAGGACCCAAACAAGCGGAAACAACCTGCCAGCGGTTCCATGGCTCACATGTCTGTATATCCGACCAACCAAACTGCTCAGCTTTGAGCCCCAGGAACTTCACCAGAACGCTTTATATGTACAATCGTATGTACTGCTTTGTACTGGCTCTAATAGTAATTTGACATTTGAAGTTATATTTGTAACACATCATTAACAACCAGGATTGAACCCGACACCTTTCAACTGACCACACCTGATTTTTAAATCTAGGATTGTTTTAACCTATTCATTCAAATGTTTCGAGTTTGTATGTGTGGCCACATTGTTTGTGTGTATATATATATATATATATATATATATGCACAGGTGAATAAAGGCCCTCCTATCACGAAGAAGTGAATGCCTTACAGAGCCAAACAACACACTTCTCTTCCATCAGTTGAAGCTTTTCAGGCAATTATTAATGAGAGGGAGAGGCTAGAGCTTAAGCCTGAAAGACAGAAAGAATGAATGAAAAAGCTTATCGTAAACGGTGAAGGAGAGCAGTACTAGCTTATGCGTGAAGCCTGAATACTTAAAAGTTGCAAACACAACATGAGGGTTTATTTTATTAAGAGACTTTCCTACATAGCCACCTGGAAGAAACAATCAGAGACTTATTGCTTATTTCTTATTGACTTACTGCCTTATTGCTTGGGAAGGCCACATATTTTTGATTTGAAAGTTGAAGTTGGCTTTATGTTTAGGCCTACACGGAGCTAGTTTGATTGTCAAGGCTGTGTGTCAACTCTAACAGATGGCAGAACGCTCTTATCACTATGACTGATCCTCAGCTCAAATGGTAGTGCCCTTGTTTTATTGTGGCGGCCATTCTGTCTGAACACAATGTGAACTTCCTTCATTCGGCCAAACTTCGCGCTACGCCCGCCCCACCCTATCGCCCGCAGCCATAACCAGAGGACCTACATCATAGTGAGCACACTTTCATTTTTTTGGCTTATCGGCTGCCTTTTAAATCCATCCACACATGAACAAATGAAAGAGAGCGATGCACAATGCAAAAAAAAAAGAAAAGAATGTCAACAAAGAAAGAGAAAGCTTTGTCATAGCCATGGAGAGGAAGTGCCTCGCCTGCTCAAGTGGGACTAGCTGTGCCCCGCTGCCATTGTTGTTAGCGCCGGCACAGTAGCTGCTAGGTGGGTACCAGATGAGAAGGTAGTGTGTGGGGGCCAACAGCACACAGGAGGGGCCTCGCCAGTCGCTTATCGGAAGATCAGTCCCCCTGTAGACACATCGGAGCCAGCCCTGTTTGTGCGCTGAAGCTCAGATGCATGTGGAGGGAGACGCGTGCACAAGAGGTTTTTTATGAGTCACTCACATTCAAAGCCGTTTGGGTTTTTTCGTTTACTGTTTCAATAAAAAAAAAAAACCTCTTCAGATCATATTGGAAACTCTTTGATTTTTTTTTTTTGTCGAACATCAAGCCATGTGCTTCATGTTACTCCAAGATCTAAGAGGGAACGCATATCTTTGAAATGTGTTAGGGGAAATCGTATTCAGAGTTTTTTAGAGCTACATGTGTGGAATGAGAATTTGATTCAAGTTTAGCTGTTGTAAAAAATCTGATGGGGCTCGTCACAACTTAATGCCTCCCAGTTCAATTAAAAAAAGGTTTGAACCTCAGCCCATTGAATAGTCACATACATAAACAACATAAGTTGACTGTTCCATTTCATGTGTCTTTGATATGTTAAAATACTCCAAATTAATAGGAGTTCTCTATCTTTTGTGGTTGTTGGTTTTTTTAAACCAAGCTTGGATTTTATGCTCGATGACTGGGCCCTCAGTTACTTCTAACAAAGCTATCATAATCAGCTTTCCTATTCCGTCATCACAATACAAAAGAACAGCACTTTAATGGCAAGGGGCCATCTTGGTTCTAAGCAGGCTGGATGGGAGAACTGAATGCGGAGGCCCGCAAGGTGAATAAGGCCCATGAAGCAATTAGCAGCCGCTGAATCTCTGCAGGGTCCACTTGCAGGATTATTATATAATACTCAAACAAATGATGAACCCAACAAAAGGCTATTCCCAACACTGAACCATGACATATTCTTTGAGAGCCACCAGGAACATAAACAGTGACCGTGCTGACCGCAGGCTTCTGGGGGCCTCCGGCCAGGGACCTGGGGGAACCGGTCAGAGTTTTTGGTTAAGGGTGTGTAGTCACAGACAGACCCCCAGCTTCCCCCACATTACCATCAAACCCCCACTGAGGTCAGGCTCCCTGTAACAGTCCCAGCTCCCACTGAGGTCAGGCTCAGTGGGTCCGGCTCAGTAACAGTCCCAGCTCCCAGTTCCCACATCTCGCTGTTACATTGCGTGTCAAGTCCTTTCCGAACCAGTCTTTTGTCAGGGCGTGTAAGTAAGGGGAAGGGAGGAGGTGGAAGGTGGAGGGTGGGGTATGGTTGGCAGAGGTCACGCAGGAGAGAAAATGATCTAAAGGAGGGAGAGAAGGTGACCAAAATGCCACTGTGCTACACCTCCGGGCTCCAGGATCGGACACGGGGAGGTTTCTCGGTGCCAGGAAAAAGAGGGTTTGCTGTGGAACGGGGACTTCCACTCCTAACCCCGTCCCCTCCCCTCGCCATAACACTTAACCCTTACACCTCTCCCTTCAAATGAACCCCTCCCTGCCCTCCACCCCTGACCCCTTCCTCTTCTCACGGTCACAGATGGACAATGACGTCATCACCATTTCCAGATATAAAATGTGTCATAAACCGCTTCTTCATAAAACAGCTGTACAGGTGATTATGTGTAGACAAGTTCTTAAACAACATAAACAATAAGCAGATCCTAAACCACTCCTGTTGTAATAGTGGAATTATTTGTGATCAGTATTATTTGCAGTGCAGACAAAGGGTCTTTAAAGAATATATTCAATGCTGAATAATTGCATTTCCAAATCATCCCCCTCTTTGAAAATGTAAAGCGATCAAAGCACAACCTGACATCTTGTACAAACCAAGCAAAAGCATGGAAAACTTCCTTCAAGAAGTTAAAAGTAAAAAGTGAAATCCAATTACAGGACGACTGTAGTCAAAGACTTCACTGGAGCTTCACTGAACTACCGTGTGCACTCAAGCCACGGAACGAGGGTCGTGGATGATGATGATAATAATACCATGAGTGGGCGGTTGCTACTGGTTGCCGTCTGTGTTGTCTGTGTGGTTATGTCCCGTAGTCCCGTGTCTATTTTAGCCTCTGGTCTGCCTCATGCTCTGGGTCGTGTCAAAGAAAGCAGAGAGACCTGGTGATGCAACCGTCGCAAAAAAACGTGTTCTTTTTCTCGTCCTCGTTGTTTTTGTCTTCATTTATCTCTACCCTTTTTGATGTGTTAACCTCTTCCACCCACTTGTTGATGCTTTTTGGTTCCCTCACTCCTACTCTCCTCACTCCTCTCCTTGTCTCTCTTCTTGTCTCCCACCCCATCTCGTCTTTCCTTCTCTCAATGTGTCCCTCTCTTACTGTGTCTGTCTCTTTCTGTGTCCCTCTCTCTCAATGTGTCCCTCTCCCACCGTCTCCCTCTCTCTTTCTGTGTGACATTCTTGGGATGCTCCATTCCAGGGGAGATAAAGTTAGCACTCCTGAAGTGACAAGTTGTTGGGACCAGTGCACCCCAAGCAGAGACACACACCCCCGCGCCACCCCGACAAATGACGCTACCACAGGGGCTAATGTATTAGTTGGCCCACTGTCATGGTGGATCGCTAGGCAACGCAGAACACAAACACACCCTCACCCCAAGTGAGCAACTTTCCGCCGTGTCTTTCCGATACTCAACCGGTTTTAGAAAGACGGTATCAACAGCCACATCAGTATGAAATTCACCCGCAATCACGGGCACTTAAGTATCATGGATTTATTAGAACGGAAATGTTCCAAAAAGATTGACAGAGACTTGCAATAAATAGCACTAGGGAAAGATGATGGTTTATGGCCTCAGGAGAGAAGGGTGTAATTGTAGCTTTCGATTGACATTTAATTTCTACCAAGATTATGAACGTGATAGTTTGTAGGTTATTCTTGACACTGAGGTTTGAATATGGTGTATACAGCATGGAATATGTTTATTTGTTGGTTATCACCATTGAACATAGTGCACTAGAGTTACAATCATACACATGCATGTCAGACTTCAGATCAGCATAGACTGAAAAGTCCTTTGTCTCAGAGAGTTTAGGAAAAATAGCTACACAGCTACACAATAATAAAGTACCTATTAAAGATAAGTAGACAAATCTACCATTTAGCAGCACTGAGTCACAGAAACGCTGGCAGGAATTCCTTGTTAATGCATCTTACCCTCAGCAGTGTCGCAGTGTTTAAACAATTCAGTTGTCAAGGATACGAGCAATAGAATTTTGGTGGGCTGGGAAGGCCCCAACTCCTGACCTTTCCAAACCTTTCAATGAGGAGGACTGTTCCTTCTTGTTGAAAATGGTTTGCCAATGATGAACTCAAGTGAAGGACTTCCACAAGAACTCTATGTCTCAAACATAAGCATTTCAGGAAGAAGAAAAAGATCAAGACATTCATTGTCCATTGTCCCAGAAATACAGTGGTACAGCCAAATGTCTAACACATTTTTTGTATGTATTGTTGTTCAGTTCAGTCAATTATTTTACTACTTGGTCTTAAATCCTGGATCATAATTCACAACTTTGTTATCTAAATTAGGTCGACAAGGATGACAAGCTAGATACATCATTTATAATGAAATATGTCCTATAGGATTATCATAACACAAGCCCTGAAATAATAGGGGACATTAAGTATTTGAATTATTGAAGTATTAGTTATTGTTTTGGGCTCTCTAGGTTGGATTCTTGATTTATAATGTATAAAATGCTGTGCGAATTTTCATTCAAATTGCCTGGCCCTATCATAAGCATGATTTACTTCAGCTGTTGTTTCTTCTTTCCTCAATCATCCATTGTTTTGAGTCTTTCTGCTGTTACAATCCTCGGGTCCATCACACAATCCCTGCCTGTCAACTAAAGTACAAATAGCTCAGTCCATGTCCTTATAACTTCCTACAGTTTATAGAGGAGGGACAGTGAACTGTGAGGGCTCCATTTGTGTCATGATCGCCTTCAGTCTTCAATCTGTTGATTCGGTCACATTCACTGCAATGTTACAGTTCCTGCCTCAATGCATCCCGAAACGATTCAAACTGGTTGGGGGCCTGTTTCAAAGGTCACCGAAAAGGGACATTGAATTATGATGCAGGGGGGTGGGGGTCGGGGTGGGGGGGGGGGGGGGGGGGGGGGTTGGGGTGGTCTCCAGTTCCACACCCCAACCCTTGACTGGCCCCCGAAAGTCATCCAAGTTGCGCTGCGCCTCGGATCAGGCCAGGAAGGCGTCGTGGTTGAACACGAGTGCGGTCTGGCTCTCCCTCCGCTTGTCCCTGTTCTTCTTCCTCCGCCTCAGCCTCCAGCACACGGCGCTGGAGCCCAGCAGGCCCAGCCCGGCCGACAGCAGCACCAGGCCCAGCACCGAGATGGTGGAGCCGTGCGAGTTGAAGGCGTACGCCACCGCCGTCACCACCACGCCGGCGATGAGCACCACCACGCCGAAGGGCACCGTGCAGCGGTAGCACGACATCTCGGCGCCCCCCGTGGCGGCCGTCAGCTGGAGCTCGTTGATGAGCGGCACGGTGGTCACGATGACCTTCCTGTTGTCCTTTTTGGACGGCGCGGCCATCACAGTCGCGGCCGTCGTCGTCGTCGTCTTCGAGTCCACGGGCGCCGTGGACGGGGGAGGCGTTTTCATGGAGCTCTTGGGGGGTTTGGGGGCGCCTTTGGAGGTGTGCGGGTCCTCGCCTGACACGGGGATCGTGCTAGCGAGGAAAAGGTGTGCCATCTCGAGGGGGACGGACGTTCTCTGGCAGTTGTGGGAGAGCTAGCTGAGAGGGAAAAACGTACACACACATATTAGCAACTACGTGAACATACAGTACAAGTTTCCACTCACTTGCCTCAGGCCTACATATCATTATGAAGTTATAGAAGAATATTATTGTGATAATGAAGCTTATAGCCTTATGTAAATGGATAAACAATCACATTGGCCATCTTTGTTTGACCAACTACTACATTTTAAAGTATTTCACATTGCTGTGGTACAGAAGACCAACAAGTTGGGTAACATCAAATACTTGACATTTAAGCAGCCTAGCATTCTGGCATAGGCTACAAGCATTTAGTAAGATATTAAATTTGCCATGGCCGTTATGTTAGTGAATGCATTCCATGCAGTAGGACACGAGGACGGTTGTCATCCTATATGTATAACTGTCAGATTCCCTGGAGAGCGTGAGCCAACATTATAGAACACCTCGGTGAAACGGGAGCTGGGACTTGGGTAAACAGTCTGGTCTAATTATGACACCAAAGATGCGTAGCCTACTATTTAAAAAAACACTGACGCAAGACTGGCAGTTATCACTCAGCGACCAACGACGCGTAATGCTTTCCCCGGCGTGGCCACAGCATGTCTGCTGACCAGCGCTGTTGCATTTAGGGCGCTTAATTAGCGCCACTTATTTAAATTAATACATTTAAAATGAGGGTGCATACCGCCTGTTTGAAAACCACTAATGATAGGATTATACAGTTGGCGTGAAAAACCTATTCGTAAGAAGCCAGATTGCAGAAAAATATTTTAAAAAAACTTACTGGTAAAAAGGACGGGTTATTCCTCATCTCTTGCCACAATGTTGCAAATCAGAAAAGTACGGTACCCGCATCATGATATCGTTCACCAAACACTTTGGAAGCGACCCTCAACAAGTCTCCTGCTCTGAGGATATATATCCGACTTTTCTCAATAGTTCTCTTAATAATCCAGAGGCTTCAAACGACTGCATACGGATGTCCACTGAGTGGCTCACTGCCATGAATGTGTGAAGCGCCTTGACACCAGGAGGAATAAGGGGGGAGACCGACAGCCAAGTGTGGGAGTGTCCTGCAGCTTGGGGCGCACGTGCACGCTCAACACGACTTTCCCCCTCCTTACCTACTGAGCATTTAACTCTTCCCTTACATCTCTATCTATCTGACTGTCTGTCTGTCTGTCTGTCTGTCTGTGCTTGTACATTTCACACACACACACACACACACACACACACACACACACACACACACACACACACACACACACACACACACACACACACACACACACAAACCAATAGCACTTCTTCTACAATAATACATAACATTGTGTGTTTTGTAGATGCACTCTGAACACGTGCGTCAGTCTGAAGATGTGTGTGTTGTATTGTATATATGTTACTCAGGATCTGGCGGGGGGCAGAATGTTTACTGGACAGGGGCTCTGCCCTGGAGCTCTTCCTTCCCATGCCCCACTCCTTCCCTAATCCACATATCCTTTCCATAGTGCAGCAGCACAACACAGCTGCAGTCACCTACAGTCTGTTCCCACTATGCATTCACACGCAATTGTAAACTACAGTTGACCTGACTTAGAACTACTGTGTGTGATGTTATTAACTGGGCCATAGGGTTTGAAACTCTATTATTGTTAAAAGAGAATGCAATTCCAAATCAATGCAATCCCCTCAAAGCTTTGTTCAAGTGTGAGGATTGTTAGTTTGTGTTGTGTTATTTTAAGTCACCGTCTTTCACTCCACATTTAGTAATTTAGCAGACACTTCATATCAAAGTGAGCCAGTGAGGCTAAGATATTCCAAGAATAATCAATGCATGCAGTGAAATTTGGAGCAACTAAAGAAATAATTAACAAGCGTGCACAGGCTGACAACTGGCATGAAGAGTAAAAAAAAGAGAAGGTTAGTTCAGATTTTTACCAATATCCCTTCAAAGGCGAATTCAAACTCAAGTTTGTGTTTAATTGTAATTTTTCATAGATATGCTTTATTACATTTCCATTCTTTGATGAATGCAGTGATATGGTTAATGAAATCCAATGCAACAAAACACACTTCCCGAATCATATCAAAACCATTACAGCGAGACACAAAATCTTGTGAACTAGTCCCTTTGGGGGTCCACGCCCCATCCAGGCCGAGGGCCCGTCTAGACCCGGCGTGGAGACATCTGGTCCGAGTTATCCGAGGGCCGTACATCACAGGAGGATGTGTTTATTGTGCTTCTCTTGTGTTGTCCATTGGAACCAAGAGGAACCTTTGGTCTGACTCCAAATGGGTGTCACATCTGTGCAGTGGTGGGTGGAGGCCTGGGATGTTTGTAGAGAGGAAATTGGATATTGACAAGCGCTGCTGGATTAATATTAACACAAGACATGGATCTCGCCGTGAACAGACCATACGTCAACATGGCTTTGTTTGTGTTAGCGACAGATGCTAGCAAAGACATAATGAAGTGCTGATCTTGTGATATAATATGCTAACATATGCTTTTTTTTAATAGCAGTGTTGGGAGTATTCCCCAAAGGCAAATAATGTTTCCGAAGCTGCGTGCAAGGGCCCCAGCTTTAAACTAAATTAAACACATCTGATTGTGAGTGTTTAAGACCAGGGGGTAAAACATTCACCACATTATAGAACACTGCATTCCTCAAGCATGTCAATATTGACATTCATCATACAAAACTAATTTCCTTTAGCATGTCCAAACTGACATTCACAGCAAATGAGGACCATAGCATTGGAATTTCAGATTGGAGTTTTTTTGTTTTCCTTGGTCCTCACGAGATGCCTCAAGCCAGGTGCGCTTGTAGTCACTCACACGCACACTCATGCACGCACGCATGCACCATCCATCACACACCCTTTTGATCCCGGCCCGATAGATTTAGCCAGTGAGAGAAAAAGCCAGTGATCTGCAGTCTGTATACCTAGCAGTTGGATACGTGTGTGTTTGTTCCCCTGTTCTTTTAATTATTATGTTTTGGGCCTTTTTGTTACAGACGCCAAATGTGAAAGAGTTCAATTTTGGGGAAACAATTAATTTATTTATATTCATTTATTGTGAAAATACATTTGGTTTACAGTTATACACATGGTTTACAGTTTGTGTTAAAAGTCAGCAGTGAAATTACTAAATAAATACACAAACAGTATCCCCTTTCCCATAAACTAGGATTATGAGCTTGCCTCAAACATTTTTCATTTCCCATTTTACATGAGACACCCTTTCCCAGCAGCCTGCTGGTCAGGCCGTTGGTGTGCTTGCTCTGGACGAAAACATCTATCAAAAAAGCATATTATGATGTTGAAGTGGTTATGCCGCCAAAGCGGAAACCAGAAAGTATATTGGGATTTTAACACCTGATGACAACTGCTTTCCTCTCCTTGCTGTGCCATGCAGACAAAATGCTTACTAAACCAGCTCCGCAAAACAGCTAAATCACTTCCTTTCCCCGGTCCATTTGTGGTCCACCATGACAGCGGTCGTTTGCTTTGGATCCATTCCTCCTGGGATACCGCCTCCACCCTCCCGACTACTCCGCCCAATGCTTCCTTTTCAACCGGCCACAACAGATGGCTGCTGTACATGCAGATACTGCGACGCTACGATACACACGCCACAAACGGTTACCTGGTATCCTACTTTTTTATTATGTTATGTTTGAAGGAATAATTCCCTCACAGAAGGGTTCACTTTAAGGAGAAATAGTCCACTATCATTAAATTTCGTGAATTTGTACTGAATGCACTCAATTAAGTCACGAAAAAGGGACTGCGTGTGTTTGGGTGTTTATTCTTCGAACAAAGTAGTATTGCCTCGTTCATAGATTTGGAAATTGAAAGGATTGATACTAATTGAGTCTCATTGACCTTCATTCATTCATCAATATACCTTTGTGATTGGCTTCTCCAGTTGTATCCATTTTTCCCAAATCGTTTCGAGTATGGATGAGATGATGTGTGTGTGTGAAGGTAGGAGTTCCATACCTCGGTGTACTCTATGACCCACTGACCCTTGAATTGGAAGCCCTTCCTCTTGGCTCTTTGGGAGCGCAGAAAGAAGTGTATTTACACTGAGAAGCAGGAAATGAGGTAATTCCATGGTTGCCGAGCGGAACCCTCAGAGAAAAGAAAAAAAAGGAAAAGGAGAAAGAGAGAGGGAGGCAGAGATTGAAATATTAGGAGGCTTCCTCTCCAGTCTTCCCCACAGTGCTATTACAGGTCATCACTCAAGCATGCATTGCTTCGTGATCCACTCTCTTTTATCTGCATCGCTCCCTCAACCTGACCGACATTTGATGATCCTATATAGGCATAGGATATAGGATATAGGATGTAGAATAGGCACACGGATCCTATTGCCTTTTACTCTTTTTGCTTTACTTTTGGCCCTCCTTTTTTGTCTGGTCAAATTGTGTTATCTGCTGAATTGTATTATTGCGCCCTGCTCCTCCCTCTTTCAAGCGTCTTCATTAGGGTTGGGCATGACTGCTGGATCTGAGAAATCATTTTGATGTATTTATAGTTATTTGTGGGAGGGGAGTTTAAAGTTTAATTCATCTTGCAGTACACTGAGTTTCTTTTATTACATAACCATGCCCTTGTGAGCATGGCATTGAAAGTATGAACGTTTCATAACACACACAACTAAGAATTGCAGTCTTGTGTTGTTGCTCCTGGGGTGTGTGTGTGTGTGTGTGTGTGTGTGTGTGTGTGTGTGCATGCTTGTAAATGTGGCCATTCAAAGCATAATAGGGCACTGATATCCAATATGTACAAGCCAACCATGACTTATTAAAATTGCAGTTCATTTAGACTCTAAAAGGCATTCAAACCAACTTTTATCGATTGGAGAATATCCAAAATAAGTTATTTTTCAGCAAGCCAGACAGAACCCTTGCCTTGCCAAAGCAGATAAAGACCTTCCAAAGGAACCAATGGGCTCATTCATTCTACAAATGCGGTTGCGTGTGTTTTACTCAATATGGAATGACCTGTCTAACAAGTGGATGTGAAACGACAGGCAGATGTTTCCTGGTCTGCATGCACAGACAATTTGACGGACAGACCAGTGCCCATGCCATCACCCCAGATAGAACAGGCAATGGCTTATGCCTTTTTAAAATTATATCTCTTCCCTTGATGTCCGACACATTTTTATATTCCAGTGCCCTTTTTACCCTCCCCCCCTCCCTTTCCCCCTGTATGTTGCTTTTTTGCTTTTGAATTCATGTGGAGTTATTTTCTCTTTTTATGTTCATTGTTTATTCAACACATCTTTCGGGTTTCACTAATAAATGGGATAATCTACTGCTTCCAGTTTAACTCTGAATGGCTCATGAAGACGATCATCATAAAGATGATGCTCATGCAGCTAAAATTATTTTTATACATTTATGGTATACGCAGTAAGCTTACTGCAACTACTCGTTAAACAATCTGGTCTGTCTGTGCCTTGCCCTTCATACAAAGACAGAAACGTAGTTTGATTCAGATGTGATGTGCTTCTAGGATATAGGCCTACTGTATAAAATATAGGTTTGGAGGAATGTGTGGGTTTGTAGGTTATTTATGTGACACACACACACACACACACACACTTTGAGTTGAACCGTCCACAGGACTGATTTAGGCCTACTATTGAAGAAGATATTTAGAGAAAGTATGCCACCACTTGTTCAGATTTTAATTCAAACAATATTGTGCTGCCACCATGTGGCTAAAATTAGAACTCTACCTCAATGTTTTGAAAACAGACATCTGCTGGGCGTTCAAATTCCAAACTGACCAGATTCCATTGAAGAAGACATTTACAGAAAGTATGCCACCGCTGGGAATACCAACCCTCACCCCTGACTGTGGGTGGGCCATGTTCTGTAGATTCAGTGAAAAGATATTCAGTTTAAACAGGAACTGAATAGGGTTACAGGGAACTGAATAGAGTTACAGGTTAAACTGCACATTTTTACCAACACAGTATTTCAGCCAGACGGGGAAAATAAGAGATAATAAATCTGTCTAAGATTTAGAGTTTTAGGTTTTTGCATATATAACTTCTTGTTAATATAATCTTTGTTCTTAGTAACATTGGTGACATCAAAGACTTTAATGAGGTCTTACATAGTCCATACAAGTTGTTGTATATAAAAAATGTTGGCAGAGCACAAGCTCAAAAGAAACCAGCAATCTCCAAGAAGGATGGACCCTTTGTCATCTAGGCCAAAGGTGGCACAGGTGTTGGCCTTATGTTACATTTACCATGGGGTTTGTTTAATTCAGGTGTGCCAAAGCACCAGCACACACATGTGAATGTAACCACTTTTGAACGGACATGACAAAAAATGGGAAGGACCCCCAAAATGAATGATAAGCAGTTCTGCTTTTGGCCTGCGATGACGCAGGACGCCTACGGTCGATTGGAAGGTGCACGTTCACTGACAGTGTGGTCCAGCGGTACAAAATAGTATTAATAGTAGGTCTAACCAAACCACTGTGGTCAATCATGTTCATTT
>NC_140291.1:4962041-5004541 GCF_964030765.1 Micromesistius poutassou | reverse complement strand
AAGAGAGGATTGGCTGTGCGAAAAGATTTCGCACAGCTGTTGGAAATCTTGACTAATACTATAATTTAGTTTCCATATGATTGCTTTATAGTTGACCGCCCTTTGTAATGACTGCGATAACGACATGCCAGGCATGCCAGGCAAAACAGATGATGTCAGCCACAGGGGGAGTATGGGAGTCTTGTAATATTTCATACAAGTTGTGTTCCTTGTGTCTACAGACTCGTATCTTGGCTAATGTTAACTGTGTGTGTGTGTGTGTGTGTGTGTGTGTGTGTGTGTGTGTGTGTGTGTGTGTGTGTGTGTGTGTGTGTGTGTGTGTGTGTGTGTGTGTGTGTGTGTGTGTGTGTGTGTGTGAACATGAATATATGAGTTTCTAGTTAAGACCTCTTGGTCTCTGATGGGAATTTGAGGGGGAAATGCATTTGATTTGCGTTTCATGGGAAAATGATCATCAAGTGTGCAGGCTTTCTCATTGTGTTTGTATCAGCCATTGCTGGTTGGTGCCGGCACGCGGAGAGACAGGAAGCTGTCGCGGTTCATACAAAATGCAGTGTTTGTTTTGGAAACACCACATTTTTCCGAAGGCTCCTCGACTAGGCTTTGACAAGTACTGGAGATCCTGAGGTGACCTATATATTATTATATATCTGTATCTGCCATTTAGTGGGCACTTTTATCAAGAGTGTCTTGCAATACCGTGAGAGCATACATACCTAAGATCGGGAATCTAACCCACTTAACGCTGGCGGCGTTCTCTTCCAGTGGAGCTGCACAGTGACTACTGTCACCCTACCCACTGTGCTATTTAATTTCACCGCCTTTGTGTCAAAGTGTTTTATCATCAAACCAGTGCAGTACAACATATAGTCATTCTGTACAAAGAAGTTCTGTGTCAAGACGGGTATGATCATATATGTACAAACACAAAACACATAAAAAAAGTATGAAGTAAGACACTACTTTCTTTCCAACTTATTTTTGTATGTTTAATAGGCATGGGCGAAACGATTCTTTTCCGGGAATCAGTTCTTTCAGTTCCCTTCACTATCACAAATCGTTCGTTTGATTCGTTCATTCAGTTCGTTCAGTTGGTTAAGTCATATGGTCTGTTACGTCATTTGGCAGGGAATCTCAGGTGTCTGGCCTCACCACTTTGCTTGTAAATATGAGGTACGCCCGCAAATGGAGCCTTTTAGAACTCTCAGACGGTGACAGTGCTCGGGGAAACAGCTAATTTCTGTAGCATTAGCCTACAACGCCGCTCGAGCATTACACTTGTGTGTTTTAAGAAGAATAGCCCAAGCTCCCTCAACCACCAACGTTTTCGACTCAATCAATATGAAGTTGAGGGGAGACAAAGCTCTGTTCGTTTGTATCTTTTATTTACGTGACCATATTTTTGTTTTATGTAAAAAAAAAAAAGAATCAGTTCACTTGTTTTGGGACTCAGTTCTCGTCGTTCACCTTCGGGATTCGTTCGTTCTGACCGACTCGTTCGCGAATCGCCCATGCCTAGTGTTTAATGTGTGTAAGAAGTACTTTTTTACAAGAGCAACAACTAATATAATGAATGGAAAACTACCGCACATTAAAACAATTAATCATACACAACAATGATAGACATCCAATCATTACCCACATACAGTGTGTCCTGAGCAAGGCCGATCGGGCTATAAAGTTTATCATGATGTATAGATGTACCCTTGTACTTTGGAATTTGGGGGTCTTTCTCTTACACACTGGGGTCCCCCTCCCTCCAGGTCTCAGGGGAGCGAGGTGGCGTTCCTCAAAGCAGCGCTCGGGACAGAGACCCCCTTCCTCATGACGCCCCTGTGCCCCATCCTCTCCGCCACACCCTGCTCGGCCGTTGGCACGGCAACAACCTCCACCTCGCCCGTGACCTCCACCTCTGCAAAGACCCCCACCTCGTCGAGGACCTCCGCCTCGCTGATGACCTCCACCTCGGCTAAGATCTCCACCACGCTGATGATCTCCACCTCGTCAAAGATCTCCACCTCGTCAAAGATCTCCACGTCGCCAAAGACCTCCACCTCAGTGAACACCTCCACCTTGGGGAGGGGCTCCGACTTGACCCCCGCCTCGGGGAACGCCTCCACCTCGGCGGAGACTTCCCCCATCACCTCCACCTCGCCGGCAGAGCCCGTCTCCTCCTTCCAGGGCGGGGTCAGTGTCAGGAAGCGCCGACGGCTGGGGGCCAGTCCTGGTGGGCTTCGCTGGAATGCCGAAGGTGGGTCTGACTGTGTCTGTCTGTGTTCCTGTCGGTCTATCTGTCTGTTTTCCTCTATATGTCTGTGTTTGTCTGTCTGTTTCTCTCTGTTTGTCTGTGTCTGTGTTGTTGTCTGTGTCTGCGATCCTGTCTGTTGCTATTTTGTTCCTTTGCCTCTCTCTGTCACATGGTGTCTCATGATTACCATCAGCTGTCAATCTTACTTTACTTATGAATGGCTTATTTGACGGTCATTTTGCTTAGAAACCCATTCTTATAAATTTATTCAAAATTTGAGTTTGAGGATTCTCCTCTCCAAATGCCAAAACGAGCCTTTTCCTTTTCAAATAATACAATTTAGCAATGGTCTTCATCAATTGTCAATACATTCATTTGGTAGATGAACGGCATCATTTTTTGGGAAACAATCCCACTCCCACATGCACACACGCACACATATGCCCAAGTGTGCACACATGCGCACACGCTCACTCTGGTCCTGTTTGTCCGGACAGAGTTTCGCAGTGTTGACATTTAGCAAGTGTCTCCTCGCCCCACCCTTCTGGAGAATGATAATGCGCTTCCTGTTGGGACCGATTAAACCCACACAGTCATCTCATCTCTCTCTCCCCCCCCACCACCCAACCCCCCCTCCCCAAGCCCCAGCATCCTTCTCCCTCCTCCCTCCATGAATACAGCTTTGTTTCTCCTCTTCCTCTTTCCTGGTCCTCATCTAATCTTTCCATTTCTGTAGTGTTGCTGTTGGTGACATGCTTTTTTTTTTTTTTTAATAATGGTATATTCTGCTTTGTAGTGTGTACAGGAACCGTTGGTCCTGTCTTCCCTGTTGTTATAAGGGGTGGAAATACTTTTTCTTTTAAGAATACATCTCAGAGGGATATGAGAATAGTTCCACAGAATGGTTGATTGTTTTTTTTAGTATTTTACTACTGTTTCTGTGTAATCTTTGAATACACGTTGTCAGACCCACACTGTGTGTGTTAGAATCCGATCTTGTGCTTAAGTCCACCCCCAACAGTTTTCTCAATGTTATCCTCCCTTGTTTTTATCTTATGCTGTTACTTACAATGCACGTCAATGCTCAGCAATTCTGACATCCGCCGCTAGAGGGGGCTGTGACTTAAGCCGCGAGTCGGAGAGAGGGGATAACGGCGGGAAGGCTGCGTTGTTCGGTACAAGCAGGCCCCCAGGAGGTGAAATTATGAATCCTACTATGGCCATGCCAATATCCCGAAAATACACGCCCGCCTCTATTTCTGATTGGTCTGTCACACAAGTCATCCCTATCTTTGATTCTACTGTCTATAGATTTGACTACCGCACTTTTACTGGTTGGATATTAGCTGCTAACACTAACCCTAACCCCTAACGGGTTAGGGTTAGAGTTAGAGTTAAGGGTTAGGGTTTGGGCTCTTTTGTGACGCTCTTGAATGCTCACAGCAAGGGTACCGTAGAGTTCTAAAGTGTCCAGTTGAGTTGCATGCAACCCGGCCAATCACAGACAGTGTAGGGAGGGTCTTGGCATGGACCATAGTAGGATTTGTAAATACGCCCCCCGGGAGCAGTGCCTACTTCCGCAATCCACCAGTGCTCAGTGGCCAAGCCTGGTATTGCAGTTGTTTCAGCGGGCTGTGGACGGGTCCCTCGATTCATGGGGCCCAGAAGTAGATATTCGTTCACTCCAATACGTGGGGAACAGGAATGTGTCTCCATTTTTTTCTGGATATCAATCAAAGGCTCATAATTATCTTTAGACCATGTACTAATAAAATGAAAGATTTCTCTTTTAAAAAACGCCACCTCAAGCATTTTATTAGCCATTTTATTTTTATTTTTTTGCAGGAGAAGGAGGGGTGGGCAGCTAAAAGGAGTTGTAGTAAAGCAAATGTTGTTTCGGCCCGGCCTCCGAGAGGGCTCCGTGCATGGCTCCGTTAACTTCTCGTGTCCAAGGTTTTTCCTTTTACTTACCATGAATGATGTTGGTGGTTTTTAGGCACTGTGGTGACTTTTTATCATTTAAAGTCGCCAAAGGATTGGTAGACTTGTTCAGCTATTGGACGCGTGCACTCAATAACTCACTTTCCTCTGCTTGCGATCATTGCGATTCACCTTTTATTGATCCATTTATTCAAAAGATCCAAATACAAAGAACGGGTGCATTACGGTATCATAGTGAAAAACTAATATAAACATTTTTTTATAGGTACAAAAGGTTAACCACACAAAGAGTTCCCATTTGCCAGTGTCATGGAAACTGAACGCAATGTTGGTTCGAAAGCAGAAAAGCACATATTTCGCTTTCAAATCATTGAGTGAGAATTTGTTTTGGTGCGTTGGGTGCAAGAAAAATGAGAAGAATTTATGAACTTTGAAATTATGTTTTTTTTATATATTTATTAATAATAGCTTCGAAAACAATTTGGCCCAGCTTTCCCAGAACAATTTAGCTGCATTTTAGCACAATTGAACTGTCACCGAAATGTTCATTCAATGAATCTGTATTGAGGGTACGAAAGAAAAGGCGTTTAAACTGGTTAGCAGTTCAATATAACCTGCATAAATCAACCAGACTGCCTTGGTGCATGTAGGCCTACATGCTTGCACATATTACTGCGGCACTTTCCCTTCGCCTCAGATTTAATTTCAGATATTGATTTTACCGCAAGGGGGGGTAATTGGATGCAAACCGATAGCAGTGTCACTGCTCCATTTATCGTACCTCTGTCAGAGGAACTCTGGAGGAGTAGTTTGTGCAGATGAACGCAGGCCAAAACGTTGTCTGCCTGTGCTCCGTTTGCCTTGCTTTAACCCGCATTCAGGAGAGAGAGAGAGAGAGAGAGAGAGAGAGAGAGAGAAAGAAGAGAGTGAGAGAGAGAGAGAGAGAGAGAGAGAGAGAGAGAGAGAGAGAGAAGAGAGAGAGAGAGAGAGAGAGAGATGAGGCTGTGTATCCCCAGCTCCTCCCAGTCTCTCTTGTCATTCTATGTTCTCTCCTTGTGGCTCTTGACCTCTTCTTCTACTTTTCACCTGTCTTTCTTCCTGTGCAGTACCTCCCCCCCGCAATGGTGCAAGCAGTTGCCATGGAAACCACAGCTCTCAACCACTGTGTCGACAGGATTTCGTTTTTGTTTTCAAGATCTAATACCATGTTGCCAAACACAGTCCCGGCGCACAGCAGGATGTGATCTGATTATAGCTCATCATTTGTTGTTGTTGTTTTTCCTGCTTTTTTTTTTTTTTTTTTAATATTTTCTGTTTTGTGAAATAAAAACAACACAGGATTATGTTAGCTGACCTTTTTTAAGATTATCGATATCCGGCCGTGAAGGTCAGATGTCGATTATCGCTGCGTAAACCAATGTTAAATTAGTGTTCCAGCTAATGATCTCCTTAACAATTAATTCAGTTGAATCATTTTGTCTATAAAATGTAATGAAATAACTGCAAATGCCGCCCACAATTTCACAGAGGGTAAATCATCCTTTGATACAGCTGAACAATGTAAGCATTCATTTTTATAAACTGAAAAAGAGAATAAGATACATAGGATTTGGTTGCTATTCATTTCTTTCTTTTCCTTTCGGCTGCTCGATCTTGCTCATTTCTCGAGCTCTCCAGGAAGTGGAACTGCACACCCAGACTGGTGATTCTGATGCATGGTGAGGCATGTAGTGTGTTAATAGGTTTAATCAATCAATCATTCACTCAGGAAAAGAGCTTGTCAGTTGAGGGCTGGCACTTTGTCATCCCTGATGGGAAATCCCAACTAGCTCTAAAAAAACAACATTCCTATTCTTTGCACAGCAAAGGTTTTCTATCCAAAGTGACTTACAGTGAATACAGTGAAATGGAAAAGAGTACCTTATATCTATCCTGCACGCTGCACTCATGCACATACTGTACAGCAGAAGTCCAATAAGTGCAGAACATGATGTCTGTTGGCAGAGACTGCTGTCTGCTCCTATGGCAATCGTTAGAGCACTCACAATTACAGAAATACCGGATCCGTTTATGACATGAACTACCACTGCACTTTGACCCCTAATGTAAGACTGCAAAAAGTAACCATTTAGATTTGATGTAAAAAGTACAAGGTTTCACTATTTGTATTTGTCAATCGATTGATTCGATAGATTAGGCAGATAAACAGTTATGTGACATTCAGGAGTTGCTACTTCCTCAGATATTGGGCCGACAGAGGATGAATGCCATTGAGGGACTGCATAGCAATTAGTGTATTAATCCCCTTCCTATGCATTTTAATGCATGCAAGCCTGCCAATACCACATGCTGCTGTACCACACACACACACACACACACACACACACACACACACACACACACACACACACACACACACACACACACACACACACACACACACACACACACACACCTGAACTGATATGTTCCCTGACCTGTGGCCACCCACGGTGTCCTGCATGCGCTAGCAGCCTGTACACTCATTCCTGCAAAGAGGATACTAGAGCACACACACGCACACAAGCATGCACTCACAATTCACATACAGGCAGGCTGGCCTTTTTATCATGCAAACGTCTCAATGCAAATGCGGGGAAACTACAACAACAACAACATTAAGTCATCTAGGGACACACCAGCATGCGACAAGTCAATGATGGAAGTGCATATACTCATACTATTCACACATTAAGTACAGAGACATATACGTATATACACACACACACCATTGTAGTTGAAATATACTGTAAGTCTGACAAGGAAATTATTGATAGCCATTTTTTCTGAAATAAAAACAGTAATTCAGTTCGAGTTAAAGTGTTGGTTGAAAGAAATAAATTTTGATGTGAAACTCACGTCAATTGGCAATTGGCTCTAGCGCCAATTGCAAATGGTGGAGCTGCTTGATCAGACATTGCAGTCAATTGTAAGTCTTCCTTGGGACCCTCACTCCCATGGCGTCAGACCTCGCTCCCAGCTCACCCTGTTACTTGGTTATATTTCATCTACCATCAGAGGACATTGGCTCCCCGAGTTTCAACAAAATATTGACCTGTTGTTCTGATCAGTTCAAATGTTGATAACTTTTTTTTACACAGTCTGTTCTTTTATAATAAAATCTTTAGAAAGAACTTTCCCACAGTCACATGTTGACCTTCAAAGAGAATCGTAGGACAGACCATGTGCAGTTCTCACCCGGGTTTGGAACCATGAATGCCAAGAAAATGCAACTGCATGTGCTAATAGTTATTCATTAAGCTGCACATACCAAAAACATTTATCTAAAACAAGAACGTGTGTGTGTGTCACTCTATGTATGTGCATGTGTGTGTCCCCTAGATATGTCTGTCTGTTAGTCTGTATCTGTCTGGGTGTGTGTGTGTCTTTCATTTCTTTCACTGCTCATTGAGTTAGCCCCCGGCCCACAGGGATGCAGCTCCCCTATTCACGTGTGTCTGCTCACGTGTGTGTGTGTGTGTGTGTGTGAGTGTGTGCGCACACGTGTGTATGTGTGTGTATGTGTCTGTTTGTGTGTGTGTCACTGTCAGTGATGCACAAGGCCGCCCATTGTCACCTGGACGGTGTAGGATAACGTCCAGTGTCTCTGGTTTCTCCCCAGGCTCCATTCTGCGTGACTTCGGGGCCCTGGAGCTGTCTCCTGTGTCGGCCCCGGGGCCAACGGGGGGACAGGAAGACCAGTAGCAGCAGCAGGAGGAGGAAGAGGAAGAGGAAGAGGAGGAGGCGGAGGAGGAGGAGGAGGAGGAGGAGGAAGTAGAAACCGAGTTGGGAGTGGAGGAGGAGGAGGAGGAGGAGGGGAGCAGCGTCGTCGCCGACGACATCGTCATTGACGGTGGTAGCGGCGAGGCCTGAGGATCACGTGGCGCTGCGGAAGGCGGTATCCGTTGACGACCGGCTGCTCAGGCGGCGGCTGGGAGCTGCAGCAGGCCGGGTGCTGGGTACCCTGGAGAAGGGCAGGAAGAAGCTCCGCGGCATCCATGTGAGTCTCTGTGTGTGTGTGTGTGTGTGTGTGTGTGTGTGAGTGATGGAGGGTAATGTGTGTCTTGCTGCATTCACGTTAACAGGTAATACGGTTCTATGCAATGTTACAGAAAGTGTGAATTAAGTGTGTGTTTGTGCATGGGGGGGATTAAGTGTGTATCAGGGCATTGATGATACGATTTGTGGCTTGTGTGTATGTGGGTGTGTGTGTGTTATTCAACCCTCAGCTGCACTGGAAGTCTGTCCTGTTGATAATTTAGATTAGCTCCCTTCCTGTTCCTTTTTCTGTAGTCCAATTCTCTTTAGAGGCTTCCAGCCACCCTACCTAGTACTCAAATATGGAGAGAACATAATACGCACACACACACACACACACACACACACACACACACACACACACACACACACACACACACACACACACACACACACACACACACACACACACACACACACACACACACACACACACACACACACACACTGCGGTGAGTCAGTTTTGACAGACTATACTTTGGCAGCACTGATGTTAACTTGGAAAAAAATTTGCACCATCTGTGACTGAACGAATCATCGAGCAACAAGGACACGTTTGGTATAGTCTGACGTTGGTCTCCAGATGTGGCGATATTTTTCACTTTTGGCCCAGAATCAGTTTATTTTTGACTGAATGGTACTTCTGTCCTATCATTGTCCTGTTATGTGACTGATTATTATTGTTAAAAGCCTTAAAGTGTGTAGAATTTAGCAGCAAGTTGGTTACAGACAGGTTATATATCTTCTTCCAGGAGTACATTGATTATATGTCTTGTATGATCCTCCACATAGTAAGCTTTGCCATTTTGTCAAGGTTACTAAAACAAGACCCTCATTTAGAGAAAAGAGGAATAAAATGTTTTTGAGCAGAGTGAAATGTACCCTTATGGTAGGGCAGGGTTAAAGCCGGATGGTGATAGCCGCGGCAGCTACGTAAGCATCGTGACCTCATAGCAGCCCAACACAGTGTAGCCTGCTAATAAATCCAAGGAAAAAGAAGAATGCGACACAATGAACAAAGAGCAACAATGTAGGACTTTTGCGCAATATTTTCTTCAATAAACCACTGTGTCGACAAGCGAAGCTTTCGCCGTTGTCCAGAAAAACCTTGCGGGTACTGTGTTTGTTTGTTATGCCCCATGTCGCACGGAAATTACGATTCTGTCGACCAATCAACGGACGTTGTGTGTAGCTCGAACTTGTTGGCACCCTTTCAGGCGTCTCAGTACCCCAACGGAGGAGTACTGTGAGATGAGTACGGCTCATCACCGCTCAGTCCGGACCCCGCCCACTTTTGGTGGTGGAAACGCGAACCGTGCCAAACCTTGGCATACCGAACCGACCCGCACCCGCTGGTGGAAACGTGCCACTAGAGACCAGTACTAGTCTCTAGGAGGCCACCACCACCGCTGTTAGGTGGGTGGTCACTGGCTATTTTGACCTTTTCTGCACCTTCTGAATAAGTGGGTGGAGTATCGTGCCTTATTTTAGATAAAAGGGTGGGGTCTGTCTGTGGGAAAATGAGTGTGTGTTTAAACGTGCGTATGTTTGTGGTTTGTCTATTTAGGCAACAGTTCCCTAGTTCTTGGCTGTGGAACTAGTCCCCCACACACACACAGGTCTCTCATGTGGTTTCTGGAGCCTCTGCCTGTACAAGGTAGAGGAAAAGGTATACTGGTTCTAAATGTCTGTTTTCTTTTTTATGTGGTTATTTTTGCATAGTGTGTTTCGGTCGTGGCTTAACATAAACCAGCCTGCTGCGGTGGTGGTTTCTAGCTGTGTGTGTGTGTGTGTGTGTGTGTGTGTGTGTGTGTGTGTGTGTGTGTGTGTGTGTGTGTGTGTGTGTGTGTGTGTGTGTGTGTGTGTGTGTGTGTGTGTGTGTGTGTGTGTGTGTGGCAATAGAGGCTCCATGCTGAATTCTCTACTAGAGAGATTAATAGTTTTCACTTCGTCACCATGTGTCAAAGTACACTTTCCAAGCTCGTAACCTTGTTAGTCTCAATAATATTGAGCTTCTATATTATAGCTTCTATTGGTGCCCTCTATTAGTGTATTTCTTTCAAATGTTAGGGTTAGGGTTTTGTGTGAGTCACAGTAGCTGCTTGTCACAAGAATGGTTCCACTGCCATAGATATGAGGGAGTCATCCTAATTTCATCATGAACTGCTTTCTTAAGAAGCAGAAGAGCTGTGCAACTATATCATCATCATCATCATCATCATCATCATCATTTCTGCATTTGAATGGTCAATGCCAGAATGAAGCAAGTTCCTACAGAAAAAAATCCATTAACGAAATGTTCTGTTTCGTGCATTTTGACATCCATTCTTAGGGAATGACTTAGACATTTTTATAAAATGTCACTTATGTAAACGTATTCAATGATGTGTTGAATAATATGTTATTGGCTTATTGGATACATTTTTTTTTATTAAATGGCTATACCAATTGTCAGTGTTAATTAATTGTCACTCTGGGAATTATTGGATTAATACTTTCCACACGCATATCATATTCCACCACGAACCTCAGTGTTACTGGGGAAGTGAACTTTAACTTGGAACAATAAAAATCCTATGATTGTCTCTGCTCCTACTTAAATCACGGTTATGGCTCCGTCTCATTCCCCTTCTGTCTTATTTTAAATAATCGATGATTTAGTGCTGTCCCATATTTGGAATATCTCTAGAGCGGCACAAAATCAAATCTCACTTATTCCTTATTTGTAAATGTCCATGAAACAATAGTGACTCATGACGGAGGTTGAAAAAATAAATAAAACCTTTCAAACCTTATTTCTCAGAACAGCTTGGACGATAAAAGTAATACTTTTTTTTTTTTTTCAAAGAAACCCCTCATTATAAGTGTTGACTGTTTAAAGTTTGACAATCTAGTTGACCCTGAATGGAGTGTGATTTTTTTTTTTTTTAATTAAAAATCCAGGACAGCCCAAGGCGCATTCTTAACATTTATTTTTGTCTTAAGTATTATTTTTTCCTTGGGAGGCTGCCATGGCGTGAGATGACACTCTATAGCGGGGCCGTCCAGGTAAATAATAGATCTCAGAGCAACAGAGACGGCCCGGTGTCACCACGGGGACAGAAATATTCCCCCCCTCCCTCCCTCCCTCCCTCTTCTATCCATCCATCCATCTTTTGCCAATAGAAAATCCCTCCTCTTGCCTACTGGGTATTTGCCTTTGGCGTTGTAAAAAAAACGAAGAGTTTTCTTTCACCAAGTTACTTCTGGAAAGTTGGATGGTGCATCGGGCAGGTGTGTGTGTGTGTGTGTGTGTGTGTGTGTGTGTGTGTGTGTGTGTGTGTGTGTGTGTGTGTGTGTGTGTGTGTGTGTGTGTGTGTGTGTGTGTGTGTGTGTGTGTGTGTGTGTGTGTGTGTGTGTGTGTACGCTGGGTGAAGCAGCAGCAGGTGGTGGCCTGGTGGTGCACCCGAGCTGAAACGGGGTGGTGTGGGGGGGGGGGGGGAGGTGGATGCGAGTGGGGCGGGCGCTGCATTATGTAGGAGGGACTGCTGGTTCCTGTTCTCTGGTCCTCTCGTTAGAGCCCTGGCCTCACGGGGCCCCCATGGGGCCGCTGGCTGTTTTTGCAGTGAAGTGAGTCAAATATTTTTCTTACAGGGAATCATGCATATCCTGTTTTGTGAGGCTGTTTGGCTCTTTCTTGAGGTTTTTTATATCGAAATGTTATTTTCATTTATTCGCTACCTTTTCTCTTAAATCTCTCTCTTCTCCTTCTTTCTACTCCCCTCTGCTCTATTACCTCCTGCTTCTCGCTTCTCTCAACAGCTTATTTATTTATTCACGCATAATGAATTCCCAATAACTGCTCCGACAGCAGCCATGGTCTAGACACCCAGACTGTTATTTTTAAATCATTTTTTATGTGCTTTTATGGACATAGCAGTCAATGCTCATTTGTTTTGCGTGTTGGAGGTCCCAACTCAGCGGTGTAGTTGTAGTGCCGTTTCTGCTCTCCAGATGGCCCTACAAACAGAGGGACCAGCAGGGTCCCTCTGTTTGTGCTGGACCCCTCGACCAATTGAATGGCTACATACAAGACGTCGGAGGACGTGGTTAAGACAAAGGGGAAAGTAGGTTTGAAGATAAAGGGAATCACATATAGCATAAGACCCCAGCTCAGAATGTTATAAAACAATAAAACTGTTATAAAACAAGCACTCCCATCCAAAAGTGAAGTGCAGCTACCTGGTGAGAGGCCCCCCCGCCCACTCTGTAGTGCAGTGTGTCCCCCAGGGGCTGACTTCTCCATCGGGGCTGACAAAATGCTGCGTGGCCCGTGAAGGCCTTAAGGGGGCATGCTTGACTTTCACAAAAAGAGTGTATTTTAGGAGTCTCTCCTCAGACCGCTAGTCACTCTTCGCCTGCTCCAAGGTCTCCGGGAGAGCGATGGCAAGGTGCTTATACTCAACATTTCTCTTCTTTAGGATGGAGCTGTCAATCATTTTGTTTAAGCATGTGTAGCAGCACCAACTCTATCCTCTGTCTGGTAACCCTGATACTTTATTGCATGCATTTCAGTGGGATAGTAGGATGGAGCTGGACAGAGCTTTTGACTGATTTAGAAATATCTCAAATATCTACAGGTTAACATATTTTTGTTTAAATATTCCAGATATTTTTTAACCTGCAATTAAGCAATTTAACCTGCCCAGTCGTGTAACATAATATAATATATGGATTTATTTCTTATGATATCATTTATAGATGGAATGTATTTAAATATATGTTATGAAGGTAATTTAGGCAAACAAACATCCTTTATTCCTGCACATGTCCTCCTGCATACGGCTATACCACCAGATTTGTCGTCATGTCACCTTGCTGTCTTTGAGTTTATTTATGTTCACGCACACATAAACAAACGCACAGAAACACACACAGACACACACGCACATACAGTGGTGCTTTAAGTAACCTGAATCCCGTGGGCCTCGTCCTATCAGGGCACAAGTCAAGCAATGCGTTCTGAACATCTATTACTGAAACCTCCGTGGGTTTAGCCAAGCGAGAAATATTTGCGCTATAAATTCAGACTGCCATCTTATTAAGCCTAATCCTTTAGAACAACATGTGTACACGCATGCACGCACGCACACGCACGCACGCACACAAACACACACAGCAGTGGCTAGGAACGCAGGGCGTGTTGACTGGCTAGTTCGATCCCGCTAGCCCCACTCTCTCCGATCCCTCCTCCCACCCTCTCTTTCTCCCCTTCCCTATCCTTCACTTTGTGTCTCCATCTCATTTCTGCATTTAAAAAGCGCATCCTTGCCTTGAGGCCGTTTTTTCTCCAACCCTAGTGAAAGTAGGAGTGGTCTGTGAAGTTAGCTATGCAACTAGTGGAATGAGGGGTGATTGAACGTTGTCTAATGCCCACTGATTATAATCTGCTTATTCGCACTCTCAATCAAATGTTACAGCCGATTTAACATTTTCACAACCCTTCCATGAACCGAACAGAGTTTAGTACGCATTTGTTTCAATCAGCCAGACACAGATTGTTAAATTGAGTCTCACTATTTCAGACTTTTATTTTTTGCTCATAGCTTAGGCTACTCTGGCTATACGGTTTATTTATCGACATTTCTACTTTCCTTTTCAATGTGGGATAAGCCCTGCACGCACACAGAGTAAGTGTGTGTGTGTGTGTGTGTGTGTGTGTGTGTGTGTGTGTGTGTGTGTGTGTGTGTGTGCGTGTACGAGGCAGAGATCCGTCTTTGTGCGGAGACATGGATCTTGGTGCCGACCATGAATCCTCAGATCCCTGACACACCCACAACCAACACATCCACCTCCCATCCAGTTGCTCAGTCGGCCAATCACCTGACAACTGGGGCCGGGACTCTTTATCAACCAACCTATAATATTAATAATGCCTCCCTCCGGATCAGCTGACCACCAGTAACCTATCATCAATTCATCAATCACATGGCATGGTCTGGCATTTGAGTGAGTGCCAGCCTTTCAGTGAGCGTCTCCCATCAGTGAGCCATTCAGTCAGTCACTCCGCTTTGATAGCCTCACCTATTCACGCTCATGCGTCACTCACCACTGGTAGTCTTTGAGCCGTACAGCTAGCCAGCCAGCCAGCCATTTGGCCACTGAGAGCCTCAGAGGGTGCCAGTGCTGGGGGTCTCTGCCAGGAGGAACGGCTCCTGACGACCTCCCCCCTGAGCGGGGGGGGGGGGGGGGAGAAGGCCATGAATGCTAGCATTGCTGGGCTTAATTAGTCCACGGGAGGGGGCGGTGGGGTGGGGGGGGTTGAGGTCCCCCTACAACCATAGTACAGTGCAGCTACTGACCAATATCAAAATAAAACCTGGTTCAATTAGCAAAGTAAGAAATCAGTGGGGGGGGGGGGGAAATTGTGTGTGTGTGTGTGTGTGTGTGTGTGTGTGTGTGTGTGTGTGTGTGTGTGTGTGTGTGTGTGTGTGTGTGTGTGTGTGTGTGTGTGTGTGTGTGTGTGTGTGTGTGTGTGTGTGTGTCTCGTGTCTGTTGTTCATTAGCCTAGATGCCTGAGAGTGCTGCCTGCAGCAGCCTGTGGTTTGATGGGTCAGTTAGATTATGACAGATAGAGGGTGAGAGTGGCTCGTGGTCAGGCTCTGACCAGGAGCTACTGGTTACTGACACATCATCCTCATCCTTCTCTTCCTCCTCCTCCTCATCAAGTTAACTATTATTTAAGTAGTATTATTTAAGATATTTAAGTAGGCCCAATTAACCCTCTCTTAGGTCCCAGGGCCATCCTGGTCATTGATGTAAATGGGTAATAAACTAGTTTCTGTGTTTTGATTGATTTTGGTTTGTCATTTTCTATATCTGGCTCTTTTCTGCTCTCTCTCTACAATTCTCAAATGTATTAAGTCAACGGTAACAAAAACAATTTGCAATCACAAAAAGGTTTGCACAGTGGAAGAGGAATATGGATTTTTCTCTCCATGACGACGGGGTCAGCAGCAATGTGTGGCTCGTCAGACGTCCGACTTCAGCTAGAGATAGAATTCCATTCAAACTAGTACACTGATTTACACTGGCAGCGTTCTACGCCTGTCTCATGGCCGGCCAAAGCTTAACTTTACGCTTCACTTCTATTTTCAAGTGTTTCTGAAGCGTCTCGGTTATGACGTGTAGGCCTATTATCTGATGAATCTTGAAAATATAGCAAAATAAACGGCGGTGGTGTGAATTGATATGCCTACGTTACCCTCACGTCTCTCGCTCGCCTGCGGTGTAAATTCCCAGTCAGGCATCCAGGCTCATGAGCAACAGGCACAGATGGCCTGTGGCCACAGACACACACACACACACACACACAGACCTACGCACACACACAGACAGACAGACAGACAGACAGACAGACGGACAGACGGAGACATACAGAGCCCATCCAACCTTGCGTGGCGCTGTCTTATCGAGACAGGGGAGACAAAGGTTAGCCCCTCCTTCGCAGCCAATCGAAGGGTAATAATGAGAGAAGGTAAAGTGTCTTCACTCCACGGCCCATCCTCGGAGGGTGCACCTGCCCGGCGAGGGCGGGCAGTGGACAGGCGGGTAGGCGGGCCGACAGACCTCCAGCATCAAAGCTGGAGGACAGAGCCCTCAGAGGGCAGCCATGCAGAACATGCTCAGACACTTGACATTCAGCCAAAAATCAATGGGGAAGGGGAGGGAGAGGGGGAGGGGGAGGGGGATAGAGCGAGTTAAAAAGGGAAGAGAGCATCAGGGAGAAGGTGTGAGTGAAGTGATTTGGAAGGACAGCAGAGTGGGAGAGAAATGGCACTGTTCACAATGCAAGTCTGAGTGCTCTATTCAGATTTCTTGCTCAGATCTCACGTTAACCCGCATACGTCACAATAACAAAGATGCCTCATGCAGCACACTGCTCTACGGAAGTAATCATCAAGGCCAAGTCTGAGTTTCGCTTTCATTTTTAATTGGATGTGCAGTGGAAGCGAGCATTATCGTGAGCAGATGAAAACGATGGCTCTTTGTGGAGCACTCCTGTAGGGAAGTGTGTGTGGATGTGGAGTCGTAGCCAGGTGTGGTGGGATCATGCTGTGCATGGCTTCGCGGAAACAAGATCTCATCCAAAATGCCAGCATGTCAAGGGCTACTTTGAACGACATGTTCGACCATGTTCACTTCCTCTACACTGACTACCTCCATCGCAGCTGTCTTCTGTGTTTGTATTCACAGAGAGACTCCGGCCAGTGCAGAATTTGGACAAATGCTGATCTAGAATTTTACCTGTCCTGTACCTGATTCAGGACGAAAGTGGCATATGAAAATGGTCCCATTCAGAATTTGAAAGATCAGATTCCATTTGAGTTTGTGCGGTTCACACTGTTCTGAAAATATGGTCCATAACATTGAAAGGATTTGGGCTTATTTGCTTGCAGCGAGACCTGCAACAAGGACTTAGAGAGAGAGAGAGAGAGAGAGAGAGAGAGAGAGAGAGAGAGAGAGAGAGAGAGAGAGAGAGAGAGAGAGAGAGAGAGAGAGAGAGAGAGAGAGAGAGAGAGAGAGAGAGAGAGAGAGAGAGAGAGAGAGAGAGAGAGAGAGAGACGGCTTCATAGACCAGAATTAGAGCTAGAGTGAGAAAGTTAAAAGATGAGGGAGAAGAAAGGTCAGCTAAATCACAACTCTTCTCCTCTCCTCTATCTTGGGACCACAGTGGTGGAACGAGCTCCCTGCTGATGTCAGGACCGCAGAGTCGCTCACCAGCTTCCACAAACGACTCAAAACCCACCTGTTCAGAGTTCACCTAAACTCTACATAGCCATTCAGTCCCTTATTTGTCTGTTGCACTATTGTTTGTTGTACATCCTGGCACTTAATGAACGCACTTAATGCAGGTTGTATTCATTCATTGTACTTAATTGTGTAGCATGTACTTAATTGTGTTGTGCATGCATGTTGTGTAGCATGTACTTAATTGTGTAGCATCTGCAGTAGCTAGCTATCACTGCTGTATACGGGGAATGGGGTTAGCCTGGCGATTGTTAGTACTTGCACTTGGTTCTATGAACATCTTTACTGTACCGACGACGATATATTGTTTCACTTCTTATGACAAATGTACTTATTGTAAGTTGCTGCGTCTGCTAGCGTCTGCTAAATGCCCTAAATGTAAATGTAAATAAATAGAAGAGATGCAGTCTTTACGTCATCCAGTACACAAAGAAACTACAGAGGTTTTGATGGAGATGAATAAAGGAGGTTGTAGTGCGTGTGACCCTGTAGGACACTCTTGTAGAATCGGATATTTGAAGGAAAATAGCCAGCAGCCTCACGATTGTGTGAGTGCAGATAGCACCATTATTATTGGTTATTCATCAGACGGTTTTATCAAAATGACACACAGTGAATTCAGATGCATCTCATTAAGGAGGCTGCGAGCGCCTGATTGGCTGTGTGCCTCAGGAGTGCTCGTCAGCCTAACGAGTCCTCACCACACTCCATTCCAAAAGCAGCTTGCACAGATGCTCATCATTAATTAGCAACCCCTCCGAGATGGAATCGAACAGCGTCTCTGTACGGTCGTTACAAGCACGGACACATCTGACCCCTGGATAATGTACGGTTTCCATCATGTAGCGTTCGATTCTGTTACTCATGGTGTGTATAAGGATGAATGTTGAGGTTATAACGTTTTAATTCTTTATTTTATTGTTTTTGATTCAGCGATATAGCATTGCTTCTTTTGGTGTCCTTTATATTTAGGTGTCATTCAGATAATTCATCGTCATGTGCAAGAGACGATCTGAGGACAAACTCAATGGTAAATGAACGGTGTGTTTGAAACTCGCTGATGTTGAAGACGGAGCCGTTGAAATCCAACCATGTGTGACCTGCTTTAGTTTGAATGGTGTCAGGTTGGCCATTCATTCGGTTATTAAATTATGGTTATGAAGTAATTTTTGAAAGGCACTAGGCAGTGGCAGAGGGTATTAAATGTAACAAGCTAGATGAGGTTCATAATTCAACATTTTGCCAGAAACTTTCAACACTAACTGCCCTAGTTAGACGGTCTAAAACGCAGACGTTAAGGCGCAAAGTCTTTGTGGGCGGTTCTATGGCGCTGTTGCTATTATGACGGCGAGATAAATGAGCTTTGCGCCTGGCGCAAATCTAAAAAGGGTTGGGCTGAAACTAGAGGATGACATTTGTCGGGAATTCCCGCGGGTCACGTGAATCCCGTGGGATTCCCGCGGGATGGGAGTCAACGTTTTATTAATCACGTGATTGGGACGGGACGGGAATAAAAATCACCGGGAGCGGGCAGGAGCGGGAACGCCATTAATAGATGATGATTTTCAGCCGTGTTAAACAACCAAAAGGACAGACGCGTCCATTTTTGTAGTCATCTTTCAGTGAGCGAAAACTATTTTGACTTGCGTCAGCAAGTCAAAAGAACTACACATCCCATAGTGCTTTTGACTTCCGGCCGAGCCGGCCACCACCGGAAGTTACGTGCGCGGGAGACAGAACAACAACAACAATGGAGGGAGGTGGAAGCGATGAAGTCGGGAAGCGTGACTTACAAAATAAAGTGAGGAATAATGATCCGTCGGTGAGACTCAGGGAACTTATTGGGAAGTCGCAAATATTAATTGGATTCATGAGAGTTGAATGTGACGGGGCCAACACCGTGTATGCTTCTTGTTTACATCAGGCTGAGTTCAACAATCAGTTTATACTACTGTGATTTAAGTAGTTAAATAGTCAGTCTCAATGAGTGAAAAAATAAAAACGGGAGTGGGATGGGAGTGGGAGTCATTTTGAGTGGGAGCGGGATGGGATTGGGAGTCATTCTACAGGAGTGGGACGGGATGGGATTTATTTTTTTACTCTGGCCCGGGATTGGGACGGGATGGGATTTTTTCTCTGGGAGTGGGATGGGACGGGAGTGAAAATCCACTCCCGTGTCATGCTCTAGCTGAAACCTGTAGGTGTGTTTTGGACGTAACGTGCAATAAACCAATGAGAGTTCCACCTGCCATCCCCTTTAAGACCCAGCGCATTTCACTTGGCGAGTTGATATTTTGACAGCGCATTTGCAGTCTCCACTGAGACAGATGCATGACCACATGAAATTCAAACTTCAAATGGCTCAGTTTATGGCCAAATAATAGGCATAATTCACACATGGAATTGCTTTTTCTTCTCCAACTTCAGAAACACTGATTTGTCATGTAGGCCTAAATTGCGGCAAAGACAAAATACATGATAGGCAAGGCAAGGCAACTTTATTTATATAGCACTTGTCATACACAAGGCAGACTCAAAGTGCTTCACATATAAACATTGTCATACAATAAAAGAAAATAATAGATAAGTAAATATATATAAGTAAATAGATAGAAAATAAAGGCAAATTTGACGGCACGCCACGGACACGCCCTTCAACGTACAGTCACAAATTGTATAGCGTTCGTTCAGCTCTATCTTATGACAGTATTGACCAATTTTGAAGCAGATCGGATAAATTCCCTAGGAGGAGTTCGTTCAAATACAAGGCGAAAAAAGCAAATACAAGACCACGGAATGCAAAATGGCCAACTTTGACGGCACGCCACGGACACGCCCTTCAATGTACAGTCGTTGTCAATGTTATAAGGCGTTGGTTGAGGAGTTTGTTCAAATACAAGGCGAAAAAGTGAAAATTGCCGCCGAGAGTGAAAATAAAAAATGAAAATATCCGACTTCTGGTGAATTTTGGGGCATGGGTCCAAGAGGCTTTTCTGTAGGTATTGGCACATTGTACGTGTATACCGAGTTTCATACATATCGGTGAAACGTAGCGCAGGGGCTGCTTTTTAAAGATCCTGTAGGGGGCGCTACAAACATGAGAACCACTATTTTTGGTATGTGAGCTACAGGCAGCAGTCTAGACGTGTCCTGTGAATTTCATATTCATAACTATTACGGTCTCCGCAGAGTGATTTACCCTCCTCTGGTGGCCATTTTGTTTTTCCAATCGACTTCATTTTACTTGAGCAGTTGGAACTTTGGTCCCCAACAGCCACTAAGTTGGTCCCACTCAAATCAAACATAGCGTCTATGAACTGTGGCTATTTTAGTATCAGGCCACGCCCATTTCGATGCCACGCCCCATTAGAAAAAATGTTGACTCAATAGCTGCGTTTACATGGACACTTCTGATCCAATTAGATTTCTAATCGGAATAGATCTATTCCTGTCATGCGATCCGAACGTACTGTATATATGGCATTTCCAAAAGTGGTTAGCGAACGTTCTGTCTCTCGCGCACACCTGACACATCTGGACCGGCGGCGACTTAATGGACGTATTATCACTATTTGGCATTTTTATGTAGCCTGTTTTGTTGGTTTTGTTTGTATCGTTTGTTGGTAAGGTTGGTCTGAAGCGCTCGTAGAAACTTCTTAGCTCTACTGTAGTGGTGATTCAGCTCCTGATGCATTCTCCGCCACTGTACAGTAACCTTTATAAATCCCTGTTGCGCATGGAACTGCCACATTGGCAGTGTTGTGTTTCACCAAAAAAAACAAAAAAACAAAAAACAAAACTGTCTTCTAAATTAATGAAATACTGGGAAACGAATAAACCATTATAAGCAACGAGTGAACTTAATAAGCGGTCAAAATATTTTTTCAACCACCGCCTCTTTCCCTTGACGGTGCGCAAAGCCCGCACGGCGCACACAGACAGGTAGAAAAAAGCAAAGCAGTCTCAGCATAAACACACAGTTGTGCGTTAAATTTGTCCATCGGGGAACACGTCAATTCCTCTAATGCTGACGTTTAAATTATATCAGCACCTATTTACCTTGATTTTCAGCTGTAGCCTTGCTGAACTCTTTATTCATTTTTTCCAGATTCGTATGGCGGTCTTATTATGGTAAACTAGCTCATTGGTGAACACCTCGTCAGGTGTTAAACAGCGACACGCACTCGGAGACAGTAGGCCTAGGCCTAAAGAAAGACAGGTCCATAGCTGCTGCACAAAAATAATGCGTGCCAAGCAGTAGACGTAGTTGGTCTTAAAGGGGGGAAAAGCAAGTTCAAGTTTAACATTGATTTGCAGTGATCACTTGGCTGAAGGGTTTTATATGCCTATTCATTACATAATTAGCGCATTTGAAACTTGTGTGGCCTATATGGGTGCGGCTTATTCTGCTTTTTTAAATACATAAATGAAAGGCTTGCGGTTTATCTATGATGCAGCCAATATGCGGGAAATTACGGTAGGCCCCGACAGGGCGAACCGGACCCCGACTCGAAGCGGAGGTGTCTTGCTTCTCCCTTAAGGGGCTTATTTTAGATAATAACCGGCGACATTCTATAGGCTACATTATTACACGGCTACTTGCCGAAACGAAAAAATAACTTCACACAGTGTGTCTTTTGACAATTTATTTGTTACCATCCGTAGTGTTGATCAGCAGAGAAATAGTCCACCAAAGCCGTTGACGTCGCTAAGCAACCGAATCCGCTGGGTTTGATAAGTTACCGGACTACTTGACCGGACTACGAGTGATACACAGATGTGAATAAGGCAAAAAAGCCATTTTCCTTGACAGTGCAAGTTCGGGTTGCATAAAAGTACAGACGGACCAATTGCGAACTACTGCAGCTGCTGATGCCATCTCTCTAAGTTACCCGCAGGTCCCGGTAGGTCAAACCGGTGACGAGTGCTGCTTGTGCAAAGTTTGCACTTTTGAACAGTTGGTATAGCGCCACCTTTGGGCCAATGTGAATTTGACGCATAGAATATCAAATTTTACAGCAGTCCCCACAAATGTCACTGGGTGAAAAGTGGGATTCCCGTCCCCTTGCACGTCCGGAAATTCCTGCAAACCAGACCAATTTTCGGCAGCAAACGACAATTTCCACGTCGCATCACTTCACGTTTTCGACTGCCTCATTTCGTCGGATACGGATTCTCTCGCCGAGGTGTAAATGGCCCCCGATTAGCATATGAATAGCAGCGAAACCGAGCTAGCCAGACGGATTTTCTCACCCAGGATTGGATGTAAACAAAACGGAAAATCATTTGTTATTGGCTGGCACACTGGGCCTTTCTTTGCCCTGCCTAAAATTCTTCCCCAGCATTGGATGAAAAGCCTACTTTTTAAACAGGAAACTCATTCGTGATTGGTTGACAGACATGTCACTCTAGGTCAGCCTGGGTCATTGTACATTTAAACCACACCCCCAACCCACATAAATGTCCAGCCCGCTCCTCCTATATCCAATAATATTAATTTTATTAATATTAAAATTAATAATTATAATTGTTATTATGTTGTATATTCATGTCATTGTTATCCTTTGGACTACAGTATTATGACCATCGAGGACATGAATAAATTTGCCAGGAGGAAAGGAAAATTTGCCAGGAACATGTTTATTCATAGAAAGATATCAACTTTATCCCTAGAGGAAATTCAGGGTCCAAGTAGCTTAGAGACAGATACATCATACATAACATACACATACAACAAACAAGCAGGATTGCAGAAAGGAAGTTTCTGGAATACAATCAACAAATAAGAATAACAATACTACACACTAGACAATAAGGATTAAGAAACTAAGAGAAAGATACTAAGTAACAGACAACAGACAAACAAGTTCCACATTAATGTGCTGAGGCAGTATGATAAGGGTGACAGGGCAGGGACTAACCCTGTGGTACATGAGAGATCTGGTATGATTTGGTGAGGTGCAAATAAGTAAGGCAAGACAGTGCAATTTTAAGTCAGTAGACCAGCATTAAATACAAAAAACTAAAAATGGGTAGCAGCACAGAGATGTATTGTAAACCAGTGTGTGTGTTAAGGTGCAAAAGGTAAGGCAAGACAGTGCAAGTATGAGTTAGGAGACCAGCATTTGATATTAAATATGGGCTAACTAGAGTAGTTATGTTTACCTATTAGGGGAGGCCTGTGGCAGCGTAGAGATGGATTGAAGATATCGACAATAGATAAATAAATATGGCCAATAAAGTGCACAATGTACAATGTAAACATTGGAAGAAAAAATAACAGTCAATAACATGCAATACTAGAGTTTAAAGTGAATTTAGTCCAGGCTGTTGGAGGGAGGGAGAGGCATTGCATGAGGGCTAACATAGCCAGTAGACATTGTAATTAGTGAGGTAAAAAAACTGCAATTTTGCACAGAGCTCGGTGAGCTCCTTGCTGCGGTAGGACGGAGTCCGTACTATCCATCCCGACACCCCGCCAACGATGCCATCTTCCTCTTCCGACATCATATCTATGGTGGCGCTCTCCCAAAGGTCTCTCTCATCCTCAGCTAAAACACTCTGTCTTGCTTCCAGCAGCTGTAAAACAATAAAATAAAGACAATCAGTACTGCATGATGCAATGCGTATGGACAAAACACATCTATTAATGCACCTGAGAAATACTCATTCAGGGTAGAAAAAACAATGATGGTGCAATGTAATGGTTAACTCATAGCTATAGCAACAGCAACACCTTCTAGTCTATCTTGTGATATGGTATTGACACATCACTAACTGTTGAAAGTTAACAGTGAGCCACTGGCTGTTAGCTTATTTATTGTACTGTCCAATTCTGATTTTTACCGGCATTCGGCCGGTACTAATTTTAAACCCTGCTCGAATTAACCAAAAACAGATCTTATCTAGTCTTACCCTCTTTCTTCTCGATCGACTCCGAGCTGAACTCTTTACAGCTTCCGCATGTACTGCAAGGTCTGGTTGCCTGTATCTGTAAGTCCTGCGTACCGTCTCATAATATGTCTTGCAGGCAGCTGGGAAACAATTAAATGAGAGTGGAATGAATAGAAAAAAACCTTAAGTCACAGTAAAAATTGAACAAGGAAGGAGAAAACAGTTCTGCAGTAAGTTACTTACACACAATGTCGTCAGAATCAGCATGTTGTAAATCTGAACATACAGACAACGCTCTGAGCAAATGTGTAGTCACAGACTCGTTATGAGGAGAGGACAGTCTGCGAAAACAAAATGAACGGTTAAGGTCGGCATCTGAATCATACTACTGAACATACAACTGAATCATACTACTACTCATACGGCACATAAATCGCTTATTTTAACCCATCTACAAGGCGAATAACGTGTAATAAGGTTGTAATAATGTAATAATCTTAACATTTTAAACGAGGAAATGGCAACATACAATGGCGCCGCAATTTTTAATTCAAGACCCATCCGATAAGTCTATCGATGAAAGTGAATCTCAAAGTCAACGTATTCAGGATCAGATGCATACTCCACCATTTTAGCAAACTCCTATCATCTTTCCCCATGTAGGACAAGCGCACTGTCCTCCTTCCGTCAACAAACATTCCAAACATTTTGGCGCCATGTTAAAGCGACCTCCTGCTGAGCTCGGAACACTACGGTCAGGATAGGCCACGACTTTACCGTAGACTATGGTCATTTTTAACATATCTAAATCCCATTTATCACCGGAATTCCCCTTTCACGTATCTAGATCAGTACAGCAGAATGAAAGCATCATTGTTTAAATCTTACCCTTTCTCTGGGTCGTAGGGCATATGATTTGTCTTGGCATTATGAAGTCGACGCACAGCTTCCTGTAAATCACAAGACCAAAACAAACACACTTTAATAAAGCAACTTACACTGGTTCTGCTCATGGGTTATTTTACAAGGCTACTTTTAGCTGTTTGGGCTAGGCAGGCTACTTAAAAACGCTTTACTTTAAGGCTACTTTTAGCAGAGATAGCTAGGTAGCTAGCAATCACTGAACATAATCTTACCGCGATCTTCGGACTGTGTACCCGCCTTCTCTTCTTAGAGTTAGCGGTAGTGCTGGAGTCTTCCGTACAGACCCTTTTCTCCAAAATGCTGCCATCCGATCCTCCATGGACTGCATCCTTGATTGCGTTATTTTTAATTCAGCAGACATCTGTTGAAAGCCGTCATTGAGCTGCCGAGACAGGCCCGAGATTGCGTTCAACAGCCGCTTCTCTGTGTTCTGCGGACTGGCGGTAGCACTAAGGGTTCGCGTCGCGGGTTCGCATGCTGAGGAGTTCCAGGAGATAATCCGTAAAAAAGACGGCGACTAGTCATAGTAGCAGCTAGAGATCAAAAGTCAAAACGACATGAAACGTGAGAGTACAAGAACTCGTTTTAACAGTACTCTTGGCCATGTCCTCGCACGTGATTGGACAAAGGGACCTTTGTGGCAAAGCCTGATTAAAAAGTAATTGTTGAAATGAATTGTTTTGTGTCTTTTTTACATAACATTGGCCATTGCTAATGACATACACTACCGTCCAAAAGTTTGGGGTCACCGGTTCATTTCTGCATTGAATTCCATTATATATCAGCTTCATGAAATAATCAACTGGAATGCTCTACGGTCATTATCATTGTACAAATATAAGTCAAGATGTGCTGAACACATATGGGATGGATTCGAGAGTGTTTGGCTTTGATTGTCTAATTCAAGGTGATTTTAGAGAATGAATACCAAGTGTGCAATATGCAGTCATCATTACAGAAGTTAAATTCTTTAAAATGTCTAAAAATGTAAACATTTCTCAAACAAAGCTTATAATCACACTTAGTTGTGTGCTAAACCATGAAAGAGTAAACAAAGCATTGTGGTTTATATTTTAGAAAAAAAAATAAAAAATTCACCGCTACAATGCGGCAGCGTAATCATTACTACCGATTTGTTTTGCACTTTATTCAGTTTTGGGCATTTCCTCCCAGTGCAAATAGGTTTAAATGAGTTACTGAAAGCAGTGTTCTGAATTTGGATCAATTAATCGTTTTTAAACCTATGTTGTGAGTAATAGAGAAGAAAATATTTAAAAGATTGTTGCAAGTGGCCTGTATGCATGGCCTTCACATGTTTTTTTGCAAAGCTGTACATGTCTTAAAGATATTGATGTGGATGTTTCCATCATTCTCATATAATGTAATTTACATTTTACATTTCTCACAGTGAAAATATGTTTTTGAGTTTCTGAAAGCAGTATTTTAAGATGGGATATATGTAATTATAATTTGTAAGCCCATGTTCCAAATATAACAACAAAAAAAACTTTAAAATGTTGATGCATGATTGTGGACTATATGGAAATAATACAATTCCAGGTCTTCTGGAAATGTTTTTGGTCGCTGAGATTTTCTTAAAGTGAAGTTAATACCTTTGTATAGCTCATTTGCATGTGTATAGCTCACAGAATCTGCATTTACATGTTAAAGCTTCCCCTACAATTAGGGGGAGGGGGGTCATGGGGGACGAAACCTGAACTTCTGTGACAATTTCCGGTGCTGCTTTTTGACGGGAATCCCGCTTTTCATGCAGTGTGTGCCAAATAAAAATGAGTTTTCGTATATGTTCAGGGGGGGAAAAATGTAGTCGAAAAGAATAAGAATAATCGGACCAATAACAATAGTGACCTTGCCGGTTTCGGCTCGGTCCCTAATAAATAAAAATAACATACTTGCGTATAAGTATAATGATTTTAATCAAGTTGATAAGATAAGTTGTTAAGATAAGATTTAGACGGAAATCCAGGTTAATAACAACCGTAGATAGAACACTATGAACACACGCACGCACGCCCACGCACGCACACGTACGGACACACGGTACGTTGCCCTCACACTCAAAGGTTTCTAGTCGTTGAGGACTAAAACAGACAATACTTTTACCCTGGGAACAGCCCAGTGTGCCTCCTACTTGTCATCTCCCAGTGGTTCCAGAGGAACATCTTCAGTCCTTAATCTCTTCCATGCCTCTGTGGTGCCATAGTACTCACGACTCATCAGTCACGACCGTCCGCACCCCCCCCCCCCCCCTCATTTTATCCTGACACACTCATTTATGTAATGCTCCTCCTGTGCCCTTAGGTGTGTGAGTGTGTGCTGTTGTGTCAGTGTGTTCGTTTGTGTGTGTGTGTGTGTGTGTGTGTACTGATGAACCAGTAGTTAGTCAATAGTGCTTAACAAAGCGGGGAAGTGGAGGTGATGTTTGATACTGAGACGGCTTCATGATGCAGTTGAATTCATTATCATTGCATTCATATTTGAGTGTTGAATGTTCAGCTGTGAAGGATCCGGCCTCTGTGAATGTTTAGTCACAACACGTCTATCATCAACGTTCATGGAGCCTCGCCAAATGCGGCCTCGTCTCGGGAGTGTTGTAAACCATTCCAGAACAACACGATGACCACATCATGACCACAGCAGTGTGTGTGTGTGTGTGTGTGTGTGTGTGTGTGTGTGTGTGTGTGTGTGTGTGTGTGTGTGTGTGTGTGTGTGTGTGTGTGTGTGTGTGTGTGTGTGTGTGTGTGTGTGTGTGCGCGCCACGAATAGCCTGCTGTTTGTGTGTGGCGTGTGTGGGTGTGTATTCATGCACGTGGGTCTGTTCTGTGTAAGTGTGTGTGTGTGTGTTTGGGGCGCTGGCAGGCGCTCTCCATCCCAGTGACTTCCTCGCACAGCTGCCCGCTGGTTGGCTAATGCTCTCAGCTGGGCGGGGCATCTGTCTCTCCCAGAGCCGCTGTTGGTGGTCTCTGCATGCTGCTCCTGCCTGCATGAGTCCGCTCCCTCCTGGGAGGAGCACCATCAGGGACAGCAGAGAGGAGAGGACATGTTCCAGCACAGGGACATGGGGCAGAGTCGTGATACACTGATTTATTTCACGGCTTTGTTGAACACGCTATTCTGATGGGGTCCATTATGGCATTCAGCGGTCGTTGTTGTTTCTGAATAGCATGCCAACAGGCCGTTGTTATGGACGCCATTTCTGATCATAGACACTGGAGGACCTGGGTTCTATCGTAAGAAGAAAGCTAGTTAGTGAGTTTGCGTTGCTATGGGCGCAGCTCCAACCCTAGAATCGAACTGACAAAAAAATAATTGCCGGAAGAAATAACTTTTGTTAGTCGATAACATCATTTTCTGTCGTTATATTTTGTAAAAAAAATGTGTTATTGATTTAGTAAGATAGGGCCTGTAGAGTCTTTCAGTGGAGCCCAGAGGCGGTGCCAATCAGAGTTAATTTCGATATTCAAAGATATTACAAAACACAGGAGGCTTTTACTCATCACAACTTTTAATCTTTACCTTCAACAAAACATTTGAGAGATTTCTGGCCCCAACACCCCTGGTAAGAGGTACTGGGTTTGATCCCCTCCTGTCCTAAACTAGAGCTGTGTCCCAATCCACCATCTGATTTCACTTTGGATTGAAGTTTTGTATAAATATCTTGCTAACTAGTTAATAAAGGACAACAGGAATGCAGTAGAATCTATTTCTTATATTTTATGTATAATATTATGGAATAGTTAAGAAAAGTTTCTTAAATTGGTTGATAAATACAATTCTTTTTTTTTTTCTGCTGTTCGGTTTATTGGCTTTTTTATTGGTTTATACTCTTTAGAAAATGTGGAGGCATCGCACATCTCATTTTCCACCCCTTGCAAATGATAGAAGGTCAGGGAAGAGCTTGTGTGTGAGTGTCGGGTTTGAGATGAGACCATTTGGGCACTAGACTTTGTTTGACTATTTATTCAAGTACTGTTTACGGGCTGTCATCAACATGACATTTTCACCCTATGTTAATCATTTGAAAAACCGCCCATTGGAACCCTGAAAAAAATACAGGGGTATTATTCATAAACCTCTAAGCGGTGAAAGCCAATTCGTTTTAATTTGTCAGTTTAAAAACATACAAACTGAAGGGCGGAACATGAGTGTCAGGAATGTATGAGAGCAGAAAACATTTATTGTTTTTCTCTAACACAAGCCAGCCTTGCCCACCCCCCATCCGTCTTTTCTCTTTCTCTCAGTCCTCTCCTCATTGGTCTCAATGCATTTGCGGATAAATACCAGAACCCCCTCTTCACTTTTGTTTAAATCCTCCCTTATCTTTGGTGTGGAATAAAAGTGTATCTTTCAAAGATGAAGAAAACGTAGTTAAAGAAAAAACTTTTATCTGTGGAGTACTACATGCAGATACAGAAGAATTTGAGTGAATCATCCGAGAAGCTGCTGTGTTCTGTAATGACATAATCATTTGGCCTGCCGCATTATCTGATTTTGTTTTCTCTTCACTAGCTAAAGGGGAATGTGAAACTCAGCCAATGAGGAAGTAAACACCAATCGAACTTCCTGAAGTGGATTGTTATTAGCCCATGTGCATGGCGGACTGCTACCGTGAGCGGTGATATTCTTTAGCATGGGACTACTGCCACACAACCTTAAAACATTATTATTTTTTTGTAACTTTATTTTTTTTTCTTATGATAAAGCACATACAATAGAAAAAATAACAAAACAAACAAACAAACAAAAAAAAAGAAAAGGAAATAGAATAAAACATTTAGGTCACCGAAGGCAGGGCATAATAAAGCCTAACATCTACAATCAAGACACATGTTACGGGTTACCTCCATTGTATTTCTAAGAGGGGATGGGCACAAAATCAAAGTATCACCAGCATGTCATCACAGTTCAGATAAAGTCATTAGGGTCCAAATTAAGTAAATCCAGCATAGGAAACCAAAGTTCAGATTCTTTATTTTTTTTATTCTTATTTTTTATTCTTATTCTTTATTCTTTTTCTATTTTTTTCTTTTTCTTTTTTCTTTTTATCCAAGAAGCATGCCTCAAAGTCCAGTGTAAATTCGATCAGACCAGATGCAAATGTGAAAAGTAATTTGGAAAATCTAATCTAAATAATATTCTCATGTGATAACCATTTCAACCAGTACTTCTGACATTTATTAATACAAAGTCTAAGGGTGAATGTAAGCTTTTCCATCTCGTATATTTCTTTTACAATTACTAACCACTCTCTTTTGGTTGGTGGTTCCTTGTTTAGCCACTTTTTGGTGATGGCTTTTTTACCGGCTACAAGTAATATTTTGAGAAGATATTTATCTTGGTTGTTAAGATCAGTTGTTATATTACCTAAATATACAGTGCAAAAATTTAAATTGATCTCAAAGCCCAAAATAGATTTTATTTCTGACATTATGTCTAACCAGTAGGGCTGGATTGCCGTGCAATTCCAAAATATATGATAGTGGTCAGCCATTGTATTGTTACATTGTCTCCAGCAGTGTCCAGAATCTGCTATGCCATTCTGTAAATATTTTCTTCTTGGAGTAATAAAAAAATAAATAATAAAAAAAAACCGTACAGCGTTTTTCCATGAAAATTCTCTCCATTGGCCCGAACTGGTGGTGGAAGAATTTATTTGACATATATTTAACCAATCTTCCTCTGTTAAGGTTATGTTTGCTTCCTTCTCCCAATTAGTTTTAATATAAAGTGTAGAGTGTTTCTTGGAATGTTGTAAACAGGAATATAATCTCGACACCAGTTTCTTATGGATTTTGCCTCCATAAGCATCAATAAAGACTTTGATGAGATTCAAATCAGCTTTATCATCGATTTTAATGTTTCTGTCAAAATGATGCCTAATCTGTAAATATCTGTAGAAGTCCTGTCGGTCCAATTTGTGGGATTCTTGAAGATGTAGGAAGCTTTCTAAGCCTGTATTGGTTGACATTACGCAGTATGATGTTATGCCCTTCCTGGTCAGTTGTTTAAACCTCAAGTCTAGCTGTGCTGGTTTAAAATCATCATCATGTTCAACCCATCTCAGCATTCGTGCATTTCTCTCCAATTTTAGATTCTTACATTCTTTAAACCAGATATTGAGAGCAACCATTGTAAATGTACTTAATTTTTCAAAATAAATGGTCTTAGACTTTGTATCACCAAGCAAGGATTGAAGTGGGATATCAAGTTGGTTTATTTCTAGTTCTTTCCATTTTGCTTCGTAATCATTGATACACCAGTAAACTAAATATTGTAATTGTGCTGCCTTATAATAGTCTTCTAGACAAGGTAGAGACATGCCTCCCTTTTCTTTGGATAACTGTAGTGTTTTAAAACGTTCTCTCGGTTTCTTACTCTGCCATATGAACCTAGAAATCATCCGATTCCATTCAGTAAATTGTTTAGTCGGTATCTGTACCAGTAGGGATTGGAAAATAAATAACAGTCGCGGCAAAATGATCATCTTTATAGTCTCTATTTGATTATGCATAGTGTTAGAGGAGCCCATCTATCCAAATCTATCTTTATTTCTTTCGTGATAGGGTGATAATTTGTATTATATATATCAGTTATGTTTCTCGGTATATTTATACCAAGATACTTCATAACATTAGTTTTCCATTTAAAATTATATATTTTACGTACATTTTCTTGTGGGAAAAAGTTATAAGAAAGGGTTTGGGTCTTATGTACGTTTAATTTGTAGCCTGAATAAAGACCATATTGTTCAAGACTGGACATGAGTTTGGGCAGGCTTAAATCTGGCTCGGAAAGGGTCACCAAGACATCGTCCACGTAAAGGCATATCTTGTGTTCTCTTCCTTTAATTGAGATTCCTGTTATCCCAGCATCCTCTCTTATTACTTGGGCGAGTGGCTCTATAAATAATGCGAATAGTGGGGCTTAAGGGGCAGCCTTGCCGACATCCTCTTTCCAGAGTGACAACACCTGAGAGGTTACCGTTTATCTTAATCCGCGCTGTCGGTAGGTGGTATAAAGATTTGAGACATCCTACTACTTTATCATTAAAGCCAAACCGCTCTAACACCATCAGGTGCAATGCCCATCTAACATTATCCTGTGTATGCCTATGTTTAATAAATCCAGTTTGATCCAGTTCAATCAAATCAGGAATAATGTTTTCTAGTCTAATTGCCAATATTGATGCGAATAATCTATAATCAATGTTAAGAACAGAAATAGGTCTATATGAACTGCACTCTGTCTTCTCTTTTCCCACCTTTGGTATAACGGATATTATGGCCTGTTTCCACGATGCTGGGGTCTCGCCACCTTTAAGAACATGGTTGAAGCAATTTAAACGCATAGGTGTCAGGGAATTCCTGAATTCTTTATACCATTCTGCTGGCAGCCCATCTCCCCCTGGTACCTTATTTGTTTTTAATCTAGATATGGCCCTGTCAATCTCTGCTCTTGTAATTTCTTGTGTTATGAGCTTATTTCGTTCCACACCAATGGAACGTAAATCTAAAGTTTCCAGAAAACTTTTAACTGTTGAGGGTTCTGCTAAATTAGGTTGGGAATATAAGTTATTGTAATATGTTTCAAAGGACTCTTGTATTTCTTCTGGTCTATGACAAATCATGTTTGTAATGGGATTTCTAATTTTAGATATCGATCTTTCTGACTGTTGTTTTCGTAGTCTCCATGCCAATATTTTTTTAGCCCTAGGTCCATTCTCATAATAACTTTGTTTTATGTACTTAAGTTTATTTTCCACCTGGTTGTCAAGTATCTTGTTTAGTTCTAACTTTGTTAAACGTATTTGTTCTAACAGGATGGGGTCTTTCAGCTCAATATGTTTATTTTCCAATGCTTTTAATTTGTTAGTCAAGTCTGTCACTTGTATTTGTTTATCTTTTTTCTTTCTTGATGACCACATTATCATTTTTCCTCTAAGCACTGCTTTACCAGCATCCCATAAAACACTTGGAGATATGTCCTCAGGACAATTAAATTCTAGGTAATCTTTAATTTCCTTTATAATAAACTCCTCACACTGATGGTCATTTAGCAGGCTGGTGTTAAGCCTCCAGATGGTGTTTCTGGGCTGGGCATCCAAATTTAGTCTCAAATACACTGCAGAGTGGTCAGACACATCACTAATCCCAATATTGCACTCCACTATCCTGTGTCTCTCGGAGTTAGACATAAAAAAAATGATCAATTCTCAAGTAGACAGCGTGGGAGTGGGAGAAAAAAGTATACTGCTTTACCGATGGGTGGAGTTCCCTCCATACGTCAAACATACCGATCCCTTTGAGCATTTTCCTTACATATAACGATTCAGAATTAACCTGTTTAGATGGGTTTGTAGAGTCCATATTGGGGTGCAACTGTACGTTCCAATCCCCCCCACAAATCAGGGTGCCTGAAGCTTCCGAGGCAATTAAATCAAATATTTCTTTAATCAATAATCCTTAAAACATTCTTGGTGTAGCAGGCTGCCATCTTATTAAAGAAATAGCACATTTAAATGCCCATACGGTACGGCCTTTAGGCTCTCATTTAGCTTGAAGAAATGTCCCAACGCTTATTTAAAGTTAGCTAGAGACATTGCTACATCTCTAACACGGTCTTAAGTATGCCCTCGTACCATTTTTTTGGGACCATTTTTGTTTCGTTTTGACTCTACATCCTTTTAGCTTACTTTACAATTTGCTTTGAGAATTTGAAGACTCCATATGCTGTTCCCACCTACAGAATCCATGCAGGCTTGAACTCGAGCAAAAGTTGTGTTTTTAATTGAACAGCTCATGGCTCACTATCTATTCAGCACTCCCACGACGGCAGCACTCTTTTATGTAGTGTCAGTTCCATTTCGAATAATGCTGAAGAAAGGTTGTTTATTTCGGATTTTCTTGCTCATCATATAATTGATCAATGCAGTGAGTGCTGGTTGGCTGGATGAATGGATGTTTGAATAGGTGTTCATTCCCTTATCCTAATCCTTGATTTGTCTCTTATGTAACACAGTCATACAGGTTTCTTGAATAGTGTTTGAACATTTGTATAACTATGTTAACTCTCTCTCTCTCTCTCTCTCTCTCTCTCTCTCTCTCTCTCTCTCTCTCTCTCTCTCTCTCTCTCTCTCTCTCTCCCTCCCCCTGCAGAGTTTAGGGACGACCGGCCGCTACGAGACAAAGAAGAAGTAAGTACCGTGACCTTTTACCACCTCGCTTTGTTTCCCCCAGTCTGATAAAACAGTACAACCAAATGTCAAACACTGATTATTGATGCATGGGGGTTTATTTTTTTTCAGAATCAATGGCCGCCCTCTCCTACCCTCCTTTAGGGTGTTTTATTCATTCAGGGGTCAAGTGACAAGCGTGGGAAACCCTGAATAAACCTATTGATATTTGAAAGGGTTTGAGCCACGCAATTTGCACAAATAATGAGGCACCATTTTTGTTTTAAGCAATATATAACATTTATTATGCAATATGATTTGTGTATATAATATATGTATGATCCGCAATCAATGGGCGATGGGTCTGGTCTGACGAATCAGATTCGACCATGCAAGTCGAGGCAGCGCCCAGTGAGTACTAACGTTACATACGGTTAGAAAAGACACACACTAACGGGCCCATGGCAGACATCAAGAATGATGGCCCCCCCTGGTAAAGCGTTGCCATGGCGATAAAGGGAAAGGAAATAAAGCCAAGTGTATGAACTGGAGAGAGAGAGAGAGAGAGAGAGAGAGAGAGAGAGAGAGAGAGAGAGAGAGAGAGAGAGAGAGAGAGAGAGAGAGAGAGAGAGAGAGAGAGAGAGAGAGAGAGAGAGAATTCAGAACCAAACCGATTCATAGACCAGAATTACAGCTACAGAGAGTTAAAAGATGAGGGAGAGGTTATTATTGGCAGAGGTCATATTCTGAGAGAGAATATTATAGATATTGAGTTCTCAATCTCTGGGTCACGTCCCCATGCCACCAGATGACCTTTTAATGGCTGGCAAATAGAGTGTTTCTTCAACCATAGAGAGCACAGAGCTTATTATGGATGCAGAATTTCAGGTAACAAATGCTTTCCATCCCTCAAACCACAGCAAACAAAGGAAGGAAAAAATGCAATTTTGAGAATATCTGTGAGCAGATATTCTGAGGGCTAGGAGGTCCTTCATTGATCACCTTTGCAATAGATACTATGCAAATTATAGGGGATGTAGATGGTAAGCTGGTTGACTGACATGAAATGAAATGACGCCACTTGCTCCGACAAATAAGTAAGGGATAATGTATAGAACGCCGGTCATTATCGGGAAATTAGCCCTGACAGGTCGAACCGACGCGAAGCAGCGGAGTCTTGCTTCGCCCTGAAGGGGCTTATTTTAGTGACCTGCAACGTTCTATACATTATCCCGCTAATTACACGGCTACTTGCCAAAACAAAAAATAATATTAATACAATTACCATTCGTAGTGTTGATCAGCAGAGAAATAGTCAGGGGTCACTATATGCTTAGCAACGGTCATTATTGAAAAATAATTCACCACCGGAAGTCGGGAAGGCCCATGCAAGTGAACGGAGCGTTCCACAGCATTGAGAAGAGCCATGTAATAATGTAGCATATTGATCCACCTGGCTTCTCATTGTTATTGTCAATCCCCTCGTCTGAAGAAAGCATCAGATGAGACGAGCGAGAGGAGGACCGACATGCGCAAAGCTTTGAATTTAGCCAAATCTATCGGTGGTGTTTGTGTGTGCTTTAGCCTGTGTGTGTGTGTGTGTGTGTGTGTGTGTGTGTGTGTGTGTGTTTTTGCGTGTGTGTGTTTGTGTGTGTTTGCGTGTATGTGCTTGTGTGTGTGTGTGTGTGTTTGTGGGTGTGTGGGTGGGCTCCACATTTTGGTCCATTGTGTGCAAATGAATGGGAGTGTTGCTGTGTTTGTTTTGATTGTTCTGTGTACCTGCAAGGGTGTAGGTTTGGATTCAACATTGGGGGGAAATATTTTCAGCAGGGGGTCTGGGGGTTACCCCCCAGAGAATTTTGAGCGTCAAACACTATTTTTTCAGGGTTGCCAACTTTGGGTTTTTGACTGGAGTGAGACTCTGTAAAATCTTATAATGCTTACATTATAGCAGGCGCGCATAGAGTTGTTTTCGTCCCGAGGTGCCGGCAGGCGTAATTGTTGAGGGGGGGGGCAGGGGTCGAGTATGGGGTTGTGGGCAGGCAGAGTTGTTGGCGGGGGGGGGGGGGGGTTGCGGGCAGGCAGAGTTGTTGGCGGGGGGGGGGGGGGGGGGGTTTGGGCGGCTGTGATGCCGCTGCAATACAACGCTCGTCAGAGGCAAGCGGGTCAACTGGAATCAACGATCAGAGAATACTGCTGTGAGAACGTTGTAGGGAGATGTCTTAAACTCCTCCCCCTTCTATTAAAAACAATACGCTGTGGTCTGGTCTAGTCTAGTCAAGTCATCAGCAGAAAATTAACAGGAGTTTTTTTTTTTGTGTGTGTGTGAGAGCGTGAGTTTGATGCTTTGAAGCGTGAGAGTTGGCAACCCTGCATTTTCTGCATTCTGGTGAATTTTTATTAAACAATTTGTGCGGACATTTCTTTACTATTTATAGGAAATTTGCTTAGGGACAGTTCTCACCTCCTCTTCGTCCATTCATTACTGATAATTGGACACCTCGTCGGGCATTAACTTGTATACTTTGTGGTGTCACCTCTATATAGTTAATTAATACAGTTAATGCAGACACCAACCTGTTGCTCTTGTCACTGTCTGTGCCCACAACCATAGACTGTATAAAGACCATGACTCCTAACCTGACCGGACCTGATCCATTGACCAAGCATAAGCATGAGTAATGTGCCTTTGCATGCACCTATGGCCTCTTGACAATGACACGATTGACGCCTGTTGCCTGTCAACAGTAAGGGTTGTCGACTGGGTTTATTGGTGTGTGTGCGTCTCTTTCACTGTGTATAAAATATATCTGTATGAAGGTGAACCATGTCCTTGTGCAAATGCCAAGTCCGACTTTAGATGAATAATCGAAAAGCCTGTGCAATGTTTTGTTTTTATCGTTTCGCTTTGGTGATCATACCAATAAAAAAATAATTGGTCACTGATTAATAAAAATAACGTCGTTTTTTTTAAAGCAATTGCTTTATTAAGTCGTCCGGAAATATTTGGATGAGTTGCTGTCCCCTCCTGATTGCACCAGGTCCGCCTTATATTAATCTAGGAAAAGCGGACCAGACTCCAGTTTTTAAAGTGGACCAGAGTTGGAATGAGCCTTCGCACCACCCCAAACCAACCGTACTATCAGCAGAAACGCTAAAGGGTTTCAGTTGAAAGCACCCTCAGTTTATTTGCATTGTGGCTGTGAGTGTGCGTGTTTCTTTTTGTTCCACTATAAAACCGTGATTAGCTTTGTTTCTGTCTCCCATCATCAAGCCTGTGTTGATAGCCTCAAGCACAAATTCAAACTTACTTCTAAGACTTGTTACATGGTTGGATTTTGAACTCTCTTCTGGGAATCATTCTATTAATAAATAAATAAATTAAACAGTGCAGAGACACTTCTATCCGAAGTAACCTATAATGAACCTTAAATCGATGCAGTAAAAATTCTTAAAAGTACACAAAAGAAAGCGGACACTGGAATTCTCTGAATACAAGGTGTCAAGTGTTCTTCTGGCATGTCTTCTCTGTGGTTATTTTTCAATATAAAATATTTTGGTTGAACATTTTGTCCTTTTTGTACATAACAACACAGATATGGGAACACATCGGTTCGTTTAAGTACACACAAACATCCAAACATGCACACACTTGAGCTAACAAAAAACTGCTGCACAATAGATGCTGTGGTTTTCCGCGTCGTGATTAAATTCATTGAATCATCGCATCATGGAATTCACTGTTGAAGCCTCACTCTCAACCTCTCTCTCTCTCTCTCTCGCTCTCGCTCTCTCTGTTACGCCGGCTTGTTTGCGCTTTCTTCTTTTATCTTTTTTCAGCCATGTTAATTCCCTTTTCAGCGGGCTGTGATTCTTTTTTTTTTTAATTTCTCTGTCAATGTTTTTTTTTTACCTTGAGTTTCATCACTGTAGCTTTCATCCGTTCTGTTTGTTGTTCATTTTAACCCCCCCCCCCCTTTTTTTTTTTTTTCTTCGCTTATTAGATTTCCCTCCATTTTGTTCCCGTTGTTGTTGTTCTTTTACCTTCACTCCAATGCTTCCGTTCCCTGTCTTCCCTGTCGTTGCGCTACCATTTCTCAAACTGTCATCTTTCATTGCGTTTGTTGAACTCAACCTACTACTGTGCCCATAAAACATTGTACATAAAAAAGGGCCTGGCCCTGTTTTTCTCACAAGTTCTCGGTGAGAGCGTCCCCGGGCGGCCATGACGACTCCAAACCTCCTCATAGTGTTCCCCACAAGACACCATTTTATTTATCTCTTTTACAAAAACAACAGTTTGGCTTTTGTTACTGCACCTCTGTGCCCTGCCTGGTTGCATCCCATTCCAAGCCATTAGATTAATTATTTAGAGAAGAGAAAATCCTCCTCCCTCTTGGGGTGTACAAAGAATGGTTTAATAAGAACCGTAAGAAGTGTCTTCTTTTACTACCCAAATCACGCTTAACATGGCGGCTGTGTTTTGTCTGTGTATATTCTAAGGATTTGAAAAATGGTAACCCCCCTAACCAATTAATTCCTCACCTGGATCTCCTATTTTAAGGATAGTTAAAAAAATGTGGACTAATCACTTACTTTTCCATCTTGTGTTTTACCTTTGGCATTCAGTTTCATCATTTTGTCAAATTCTAAATATAAAAATTCATTATTATTATCAATATTATTATATATTTTTTTAATATTTATTTGGTCTAATCTAATGTTAAGACTGAACTAACTTAACCACCAGACACACTTGACTCGTCAAATGGTCGCCCACATTATATTTCTGGCGTCTCGATTTCATCATTGGCTTCAAGTCATTGCTTGGTGAACCCATCTATCCCTTCTCCTAAACAGTAGCGCTAACGTGTGCTAATTTAGAGTAAACACAGGGTGTTGGTTCAACCTCACACATCAAATCAATTGTCTCAATCTTTTATGATTGAAAACAGCATGCAGGTATTTTTTTTTATTGAAAAACAGTAGGTGAGTGTTGTTTTGTATTTTGTATGTGTGTGTTGTATGTGTGTGTTGGTGGTTTAGTTCATTCAAGGGATTCTCCTTCAATCAGGGGACTATTCAATGTGCCCCATAGGGGGTCTGGATATCACTGGCGAAGTAAGTGGGCTAGAAAAGGCTTAGGAAATGGGGACTGTCTCTCCCGTTGCCGTGGCAAAAGATGCAAAAATGTGAGTTCTCTGACATTGTTTCATGGCGAAAACTCCCCCACACACACAGGCACACACACAGACACACAGACATGGACTTTCTCACACAGATACACACACCCATGATGACTATTTCTATTCTCTCTCACGCAGGATGAGAGAGGTTGAGAAAAGTAAGCGAGAGAGAAGAGAGAGAGGGAGAGAGAGAGAGAGAGAGACATTGGGAAGAAGAGAGCAACAGGGGAAGAGAGGAAGTAGGGAGATAGATAACGAGGGAAAGAAAGTAGGGAGAAAGGTAGATGAAGAGGGGGAAAGAGAGGTGGAGAAAGAGTTGGTAGTGCGACAAGAGAGATGGAGACAGGAAGTAGAGAAGCAGAGAGCCAGGGGAAGGTAGCTCCAGACCGCAGTGAAGGTTTGGTAGGAGGGAGTTGGGTGAGCAGAGAGTTGGAGAGAGAGCAAAGTAGAGCAGAAGGTAGATTAAAAAGAGAGCAATGTAGGGGGGGGAGGGAATGCGAGACAGCAGGAGAGAGATAAAGGGAAATGGAAGGAGAGAGTGAAAGGGGTGGTCGTGGGAACATGATGGATGAAAGAGCGCAGATTACAAGTCATCATCGCCACACATAATTAGTTGCAATTTCAAAGTGTAATATTTCTTTCTCCCCATCTTTTCCGCAAGGGCGCCCTTAACTTTGATGCCTTCCCCGAGTGCCTCCCCATGCTATTTTTTCTCCCATGCACCTCCTCCGTGTTTCCAACGTTACGTGTTTGTGGCTTCCAGAGTCACCCTTCTCCCGTCTGACCCAGGGTAACTGCCGGTGTTTGGCAGCTATTCTTCCAACAGAATAGCCTTATTAAAGCCCTGTCCTTTCCAAAAGCTACTCCGACAAAGCAGGTTACGACCCTGTAAGGCTGAGTTAGTTGTGGTAAACTAACTCAGGAATAAATTGAATATTCATCACAGTTGTTTTATTAATTGATTTGATTTTGTTGGGTAGTCGGTCTTATCTGATTGGCCCCCACATATTTATATATATTTTATTTAGAAATATTTAATATATATATGTTTTATATATTTGTGTGTGTGTGTGGTTATGATTTCCTTCGCTGGTAATTACAGCCTTTGACCCTGGGGTCAGTTCTCTGTGACCTCTTTACCTTTTAATACCCTGTAGCATCAAAAAGCACTTTAAAACAGACCACATAAATAACTGTCTCTCCTCCCTGTGTGTGTGTGTGTGTGTGCACGGGCATAGGCGTCAGTTACGCTGGGGACGCTGGGGACGAGTCCCCACCAGTTTTCATCAAGATTCATTTTGTACCCAGCACTTAAAAAGACAAAAAACTTGAGTTTAATTATTATGGATTATTACACGGCTCTTCTCAATGCTGTGGTATGCACTGTTCACTTGCATGGTCCTTCCGGACTTGCAGTGGTGAATTATTTTTCGATAATTGACCGTTGCATAATGTCCGCTGTCAAGGAAAGTGGCTCTGATTCACGTCTCTCGTATCACTCCGCAAGTAGTCCGGTAACTTATCAACCCCAGCGTATTTGGTTGCTAAGCAACGTCAACGTCTTTGGCGGACTATTTCTCTGCTGATCAACACACACTACGAATGGTAATAACAAATGAATCGTAAAAAGACACACAAAAAAAAGGCGCGATCGGGATTGTTGACGGGGCTGGGTGGTTGTTGACGGGGGGGGGCACGCGATCGGGATTGTTGACGGGGGGCGCGCGATCGGGATTGTTGACGGGGGGGCGCGCGATCGGGATTGTTGACGGGGGGTGCGCGCGATCGGGATTGTTGACGGGGGAGGGGCGCGCCCTAGGATGTTCATGTTTAATAGACATGTTTCATTTGGGCGCCCCCAACACATTTTGCCGCCCTAGGCGATCGCCTAGTTTGCCTATGGCAATCGCCGGGCCTGAGAACAAGACCTTTCAGGGCGAGACACCTTCGCATCGCGCGGTGTCCGGTTCGCCCTGTCTGGGCTTATTTCCCCGATAATGACCGGCGTTCTATAGATTATCCCTTACTTATTTTTGTATGAGCTGCCAGCCTGGCTTGGACAATGAATGAGGTATTAATACCAATACTCTTTGGCTGGGATGCAATGATGAGGCATCAGACAATCAAGTCATTTTAGCCAGAATACATGAAGGTAAAAAGCACCAGAGCAGGTCGGTAGTACCGTGGACATACAGAGCGATCACCTGTTGAACTAAATGGATGTGGCAGGCGACACCACGGGATGCATCTGCAGACCACTGCCACATAAATAAAGGTAAGACGCGATATTTATTGCTTAAGATTTGCTGGTGCTGTGGTGAGGTGTTTTGTGTTTTTTTGCACTCAAGTGGTCGGCTGTTTTAACTCGATTGAAGTTAGCCATAGCCACCAAGTAGCCTAACTTATCCATGGTTTGCGTTCGTACAGCGTTGGGTGTAGTGGAGATGAAGATAGTGGAGTAATTAGTGGAATAATCGTATTGGGGAGTGCATGAGTTTAGGTCAGAATGCCTGATGTAGATTGGATGGATGCGTGTTGTTGAATTGAGAACAGCCCATGATGTGATACAGCGTTCAGCTGTTCAACAAATATGTTTTGCTTTTTCAATCTGTTTCGACATCTGTAGTGCTGTGTGTAGCCACACGTGTGCCCCTTCACAACTTAAACACGTAGTTAGTTTGCTTTCCTAGCTCCTCTTTGTTTGTGTTGGTAGCTTTCCACTGTCGGTGGAAAAGCGACAATAGTGGGTCATAGAATATGTCCAATGCTTTTTGCTTCCCGTGGGTCGTTTGGCCTCTCGTGGGCCGTTTGGGCCGGCCAATCACGGAGCGGCATGCTTGTTGGGATCGCGCGGCTCCACCGTCGTGACGGCGGCCCCGCATTATCTATCTCAACCCCCCCCCCCCCCCCCCCCTCAACAATTACACCCGCGGCCGGTTATAATGCGCAAATGCCCGGGCCGTTTTTTGCTCCCAGTCCGTCTGACGCCCGTGCGTCAGTTTGGTTTGAAATGTGCTGGGGACAGAGACGCATTCGAAAGTGCATTTTCAGAAGTGCTGGGTACAATGAGGATGCAATCTTTTTTTTCTCTTTAATGCAGGTAGTGAAAGGTTCTGAAAGACGGCATACCCATGTAGCTTACTCAGTGACGGACTGGGAGCAAAAAACGGCCCGGGCATTTGCGCATTATAACCGGCCGCGGGTGTAATTGTTGAGGGGGGGGGGGTTGAGATAGATAATGCGGGGC
>NC_140291.1:4959898-4961841 GCF_964030765.1 Micromesistius poutassou | reverse complement strand
GCGTCAGTTTGGTTTGAAATGTGCTGGGGACAGAGACGCATTCGAAAGTGCATTTTCAGAAGTGCTGGGTACAATGAGGATGCAATCTTTTTTTTCTCTTTAATGCAGGTAGTGAAAGGTTCTGAAAGACGGCATACCCATGTAGCTTACTCAGTGACGGACTGGGAGCAAAAAACGGCCCGGGCATTTGCGCATTATAACCGGCCGCGGGTGTAATTGTTGAGGGGGGGGGGGTTGAGATAGATAATGCGGGGCCGCCGTCACGACGGTGGAGCCGCGCGATCCCAACAAGCATGCCGCTCCGTGATTGGCCGGCCCAAACGGCCCACGAGAGGCCAAACGACCCACGGGAAGCAAAAAGCATTGGACATATTCTATGACCCACTATTGTCGCTTTTCCACCGACAGTGGAAAGCTACCAACACAAACAAAGAGGAGCTAGGAAAGCAAACTAACTACGTGTTTAAGTTGTGAAGGGGCACACGTGTGGCTACACACAGCACTACAGATGTCGAAACAGATTGAAAAAGCAAAACATATTTGTTGAACAGCTGAACGCTGTATCACATCATGGGCTGTTCTCAATTCAACAACACGCATCCATCCAATCTACATCAGGCATTCTGACCTAAACTCATGCACTCCCCAATACGATTATTCCACTAATTACTCCACTATCTTCATCTCCACTACACCCAACGCTGTACGAACGCAAACCATGGATAAGTTAGGCTACTTGGTGGCTATGGCTAACTTCAATCGAGTTAAAACAGCCGACCACTTGAGTGCAAAAAACACAAAACACCTCACCACAGCACCAGCAAATCTTAAGCAATAAATATCGCGTCTTACCTTTATTTATGTGGCAGTGGTCTGCAGATGCATCCCGTGGTGTCGCCTGCCACATCCATTTAGTTCAACAGGTGATCGCTCTGTATGTCCACGGTACTACCGACCTGCTCTGGTGCTTTTTACCTTCATGTATTCTGGCTAAAATGACTTGATTGTCTGATGCCTCATCATTGCATCCCAGCCAAAGAGTATTGGTATTAATACCTCATTCATTGTCCAAGCCAGGCTGGCAGCTCATACAAAAATAAGTAAGGGATAATCTATAGAACGCCGGTCATTATCGGGGAAATAAGCCCAGACAGGGCGAACCGGACACCGCGCGATGCGAAGGTGTCTCGCCCTGAAAGGTCTTGTTCTCAGGCCCGGCGATTGCCATAGGCAAACTAGGCGATCGCCTAGGGCGGCAAAATGTGTTGGGGGCGCCCAAATGAAACATGTCTATTAAACATGAACATCCTAGGGCGCGCCCCTCCCCCGTCAACAATCCCGATCGCGCGCACCCCCCGTCAACAATCCCGATCGCGCGCCCCCCCGTCAACAATCCCGATCGCGCGCCCCCCGTCAACAATCCCGATCGCGTGCCCCCCCCGTCAACAACCACCCAGCCCCGTCAACAATCCCGATCGCGCCTTTTTTTTGTGTGTCTTTTTACGATTCATTTGTTATTACCATTCGTAGTGTTGATCAGCAGAGAAATAGTCCGCCAAAGACGTTGACGTTGCTTAGCAACCAAATACGCTGGGGTTGATAAGTTACCGGACTACTTGCGGAGTGATACGAGAGACGTGAATCAGAGCCACTTTCCTTGACAGCGGACATTATGCAACGGTCAATTATCGAAAAATAATTCACCACTGCAAGTCCGGAAGGACCATGCAAGTGAACAGTGCATACCACAGCATTGAGAAGAGCCGTGTAATAATCCATAATAATTAAACTCAAGTTTTTTGTCTTTTTAAGTGCTGGGTACAAAATGAATCTTGATGAAAACTGGTGGGGACTCGTCCCCAGCGTCCCCAGCGTAACTGACGCCTATGTGTGTGTGTGTGTGTGTGTGTGTGTGTGTGTGTGTGTGTGTGTGTGTGTGTGTG
>NC_140291.1:4934898-4957398 GCF_964030765.1 Micromesistius poutassou | reverse complement strand
TGCAGGTTTTTCTCTCCCTCTTTACCTCTCTTTCTCATTCTAGCTTCCCCTCTCACAAATGCCACCCCTTCCCCCCCTGCCCCCTCTCTCTCTCTCTCTCTCTCTCTCTCTCTCTCTCTCTCTCTCTCTCTCTCTCTCTCTCTCTCTCTCTCTCTCTCTCTCATTCTTTCCTCTCTGTCATTACAATCCAACAGTTCACCTGTTAGCTCTGCATGGGCGCCATGGTAACGGAAGCATTCATTCGGCTGTCACTAGATAGCTCTGTCTTTTCACGGCGAGCTTCCAAGACGCATTCATTCATTCATTCTGTTTGTGGTGATCAGTGGAGGCTTCTCCAGTGAGGAGAGGGAGGAAGATCCTCCTTAACATTGTTGAGAATAAAAAGTGTAGATGGCCCAGACTACTGTAATGAATTAATGCCCTTAAATATGACTACTTTAATGCCTTTGTATATGTAATGTTTGTTTCCCCGGGTAAAGGGACATTAGCACCCTCTATCGCCTATTGATTATTACTTCGGGGAGGATGTTCATCCCTCAGCCTCCATTGACATCCATTCATTTCTCGGGAACTACTGGCGGCCGGTGAATAACATGGGGGTCAATGAGACCATGGGGGTCAACATCTATTCACGAATAGGCTGGTGCCCTGGCTGCGCTATGAACCAATAAGCAGGAGCCCTGGCTGTGGAGCAGCCCGGAGGGAGGGTTTATCCCCTCAAGTCTCTAGGCTACGAGAACCAACGAACCCGCTCCTATGCCTCGTTTCCACCGAGCGGTGCGCTACTGTTCGTTGCGGTACAGTGCGTCTCTGTTTGCTTATATTGGCGTTTCCACCGAGCGGTTCAGTTCGCTTATATTGGCGTTTCCACCGCCAAAAGTCTGCCGAAATAAACGTGCTGAGTCTACCTATTTTTCGGTATTCCACTGTTGGGTTACCAAACCATCTGAAAGGGTGGCGAAAATGTGGAGTTAAACACGCCGTTATTCTGACATCACTTTCACAAATCACAAATATCCCGTTTGGTATGACCAGGTCAATGATATCTTTGCAACACAAACAGCGAGGAGGATTGACTTGATCTATAAATGAAGTCCCTCAATCTTAATTGGCTTAACACCATGACCAACATTCTGAAACATCCATTAACATCCACATTTGCCTCAAACAATGTTAGGCTTACAGCCCATGTCAATAGTTGTGCAATTATGTTCTTGTTGTTCTTTTAATTGTTTGTTACTAGCCAAATTACAACCAATAGCTTCAGTCATTGAGGGGAAAAATGGGCCCAATGATGGGCCCAGATTTTTTTATTTAGTTTTACAAATCAAGAGTAGGCCTGATTTGACTAATTGGCTTTGCATCATTTCCTTTTGGTCTTGTAGTCCAAGACATGCTGCCCACCAAGTACAATGCTGCCACTGGTGGATTTGTATAAATTTTATTCACATAATTATCCCTCCCTGCTATTTTGTAGTTCACCAAAACACCCTGAAACAACTTGATTCTCACACTTATGCCACCATACACCACTAACAGTGCAAGCAGGCCAATGGCAACCAAGCGCACAGTCCTTCCTCCCTCACTTTAAAAACCACCAGCCGCCATTGGTGGTGATCAAACCATATTGGCGGCTGCCGTTTCCATCCACCTTAAGTACGTTTCTTTACTTATTTAGCTGTCCCACGCCAGTTTCCCCTACCCTATTTTTTATAATTTCATTTTATTGTATGACAATGTTTCAATGTGAAGCACTTTGAGTCTGCCTAGTGTATGAAAAGTGCTATATAAATAAAGTTGCCTTGCTTGCCTACCCTGGCTTGTGACTTACTAACTAAGGAACTGGCCACTTAGCTCTTTATGTCCAGGACAAATCGTTAAATATTTTTTTTATTAATTCATTCCTTGCTTCTGTGCACTCATTCATGTTTTTTCAGATTTTTCTCACCCTCCCTTATAAGTGGCTATGGATAAAAGTGTTGGTTCAATGCAAATTTAAACGATTGCTCAAGAGATAAAACATTGCCGTCATCACTATAACAACAGAGCCCCCCCCTCCCTGTGCTTGTTTGTAATGATTAGGGCTTGGGGTTGGGGAAATCTGACATGGTACACACCAAGGAATACAGTAATTGGTGCTTAGATTGCCTCTTAAGTGTTGAGCTGAGTGACCATTAGTTTAGTCTTCATTCTACGAAGGTCCAACATTCAAATCTTTGTTAAAGGGGCAGTGAACGCAAAATCCATCAGGCTGCTAAGCCCAGAAGCTAAAGACCAGCCAAGCTAGTAGCTGATCCAGCCGGTTGCTAGCTACTGGCACGCTAGTAACCAGCCTCGAAGGCTTATCACCAGCCAAGCCAGTATAACTGATCCAGTGGGTTGCTAGCTCCTGGCGCGCTAGTAACCAGCCTCGGAAGCTAATGACCAGCCAAGCTAGTAGCCGATGCAGTGGGTTGCTAGGTCAGACACATGGGTTCCCATCTTGTTTGAATGAATAGTCGGCTTCTCGTTTCACACCACCAGCCTCTCCGTCAACAGCCCTCATTCGCCAGATCAGTAGCTGCTATAGGATAGGATATAGCCGCCTTAATTTCGACCCTTACCCTGCACCATAGTGCTGGCCTTCAGTCAGGGAGGTAAACACGGCGCATACCAATGACTAATTTGTCTGAGTGACCAATCAAGTCGCCTCCTTCCCTTCATCTCGCCTCCACGTCAAAATCATATCAAAACCCAATGCGTGAGAAAGGGTTAGTGATTCTTATTCATTTAAAAACTATTTTGTTTACAATTCAGTTTTTTAACAAAAAAAACAAAAACATTACGCACATTGGCATCAAATTGGCTCCTTAAGCATTGCTCATTATAATGTTCATACACAACAACAGTCCTAGCTTAAAAAGGTATCACTAAGTTAAAGTGCATCGTAACCATGGGGATATTATCCCCCCCCCCTTCCAAGAACTCTCAGCCCAAAACGCAAAAAAAATATCTAGATGATGAGAAATATGAATCACACAGTAAACATTTTTCGTACAATATTAAACGTAGACATCTGACCCGAAATATTGAGATGCTTTTCATCCAAGTTCAGTTTTTACCCTCTAGATTTAAGCATAAATCAGTACATGTCACAAGTCCCAATGAATATAATCTCGGCTCCAGCAGTCCCACGATGCTAAAGAAAAACTACTGAAGGGAGACAGCACAGAGACGCTGGAAACCAACAGCTGCAAGGGGTTTATGCTTTGTTCACTTTTTCCTTTTTCCCAAAGAAAATAAATGTGAGCAAATTTCTTGTGAAGCTTTCAGAAGGGATTTTTAATAAGTGCAGTGAAGACCACCACAGAAATGTACTTATCAACACGGTGTAGATTTGAAACCTTTACAGAACCTTTTATTTTACTGATGCTGGCCGAGGTTGTGATGGTCAGTTACATGCTCACAGCTCGATCCCCTCCTACATTAACTTGGGTAATATGAAGGGAACAGATATGAAGCAAATGAGAGTGAAACGCCCCATTCACCCTGATCTGAGCTCAACTGCCATTTTACTACATTTTAATTTAGATATTAATTGAAAGGCTGATTTTTCAGCCTATATTGAACACAATCAACTCGATTTTCTTTTCATCAAGCCCAAGCCTAGAGCCTAGAGCCCTGTCTGTCTGTCTGTGTGTCTCTCTTTCTCTCCCTTAAGTCTTATTTTTCTCTCCTTCCCTCTCTCTGTCTCTCGTCTTCTACCTCTATTTCTCTCTCGCTGCCTTGCGTCTTCTCTCTCTCTCTCTCTCTCTCTCTCTCTCTCTCTCTCTCTCTCTCTCTCATCTCTCCCTTTCTCTCTCTTATCCCTCTCTCGTCTTCTCTCTCTCTGGCTTAACCTTACATATTCTCTCTCTGTCTCTCTCTATCTCGTCTTCTCCCCCTCTGTCTCTCTGTCTCTACCTTATGACTTCTCTCTCTCTCTCTCTCTCTCTCTCTCTCTCTCTCTCTATTTTATGTCCTCTCTCTCTGTCTCTCTCTCTACCTTACGCCCTTTCTCTCTGTCTCTCTGACTCTCTCTCTCTTTCTCGTCTTCTCTCTGTCTCTCGCTACCTTGTGTCTGCTCTCCCCCCTGTCTCTCTGTCTCTACCTTAGGTCCTCTCTCTCTCTCTCTCTCTCTCTCTCTCTCTCTCTCTCTCTCTCTCTCTCTCTCTCTCTCTCCTGTCTCTCTGTCCTATCCTCGTGAGTCTCTGAAGCAGTGCCGTCATAGCACTGTGGCTCCTCAGCCTCTAAGACCTCCTGTTGTTTTACCGCACTCCTAATTGCTGGTAATTACTGGTCTCTGTACAGCCCTGAGTTGTATTGTACTCGGCTCACACACTCTGATACCAGCACTCGTACACCTGTAACTTCAGGCAACCATTTCAAAAACATGCTTGTTTCTTGAAGATTCCCGTTTTGAGAAAGGTCTGCTTTCTCAAGGGAGAAAGGTCTGCTTGTGTGTTGGGCGGCATTAATATTTTATTTATTGTGGTTCGAAAAAGGCCTTTGATCTCATGAGTGCCTTTATTTGAATGTTCAAGCCATTGGAGCTACAACCATCCAATTAGGAGAGGGATCTTTGATAATGGGCTCCCTGACTGCTGGCCTGTGAGGGATGCTGGGTAATTTAGGCCACACTGGTACAGCAGTCTAATAGGATGCATGGTCGTGTCAGAGAAATGTGTTCGTCAACATACCTACAATGAGGGTTATTTTTAAATATCCGCTTCTGTAAGTGTCTGTTTGTGTGTGTGTGTGTGTGTGTGTGTGTGTGTGTGTGTGTGTGTGTGTGTGTGTGTGTGTGTGTGTGTGTGTGTGTGTGTGTGTGTGTGTGTGTGAGAAAGCGCTGTCTCAATAAATAGTGTGTGATACATTGCTATTTACATAGCCATTACAATGCTGATACTAAGTGCAGAGCTGGCAATTGTGCATAATGGGCAACACACACATACACACACACACATACACACACACACACACACACACACATGTGTGCACTTTCTGCCAAGGATGAGGCAGCTGTTCTGTCAGATAAGATGGCAAAAGGGAGAAAGAACAACAGGTCCTCCTCCTCCTCCCCCTCCTCCTCCTCCTCTTCATCCCCGCTCCCCTCCCCTTCCCTGGGCTGATATCCCCTTGTCCACCTCCTCCCCTCTCATCACCTCACCCTTCACCTCCTCCCCTCCTCAACTTGTCATATTCTCCCAGTTCCCCTTCTCCTCCCCGCTCCTCACCTCCCCTACTCCTCTCATCTCCCCTCAACTCCTCTCATCTTCCTCCCTTCAGCTCGTCTGCTCCTCCTCTTCTCATGCGTCGTCCTTCACACCTCCTTCTCTCCTCTCCCCCTCCGCCTCTTTTCTCTCTGGCCACAGATTATCTCTCTCTCTCTCTCTCTCTCTCTCTCTCTCTCTCAACGCCCCCTCTCTTTCATCCACCTCATGCACCCTCCTTTTCAATTTTCCTCTCGTCCCTCCTCTTGTGCACGCCCCCACCCGTCCCTCCTTGTCTTTTTTTTAAATTTTATTTGTACTTCCTGCCGATTGGTTTATTGGCAGGAAATGTCCAATTTCCTCAAATCCCCATTGTGGTGAGGTGGGGGGAGGTGTGTGTGTGTTTGTGTGTGTGGCATCTTCCCCCCCTCTCTCCTCACCCTTTCTGTCCTCTCAACCCCCCCCCCCCCCCCCCCCCCCCCCTCAACCCCACCAATCCTGGATTGTCTCAACCTTTTACAAATTATCGCAAACCCCCTCCCTCCACCCGTCCCCCCCCTCCCTCTTGCTCTCTTCCTTCCCCCTCCCTCCCTCTCCCTCTCTCTCTCTCCATTGTCTTTATATGATGTGTGCAACTGCCTCTTGTGTCCCTGGGTTCCCATTAGTGATCTCTCTCTCTCTCTCTCTCTCTCTCGCTCTCTCTCTCTCTCGCCTCTGTTATATCCTTGGGTCTCTTTCCCGCGCTCCCTCTCATTTAGTCTTTTTTTCTTATTCTCGCTTGTTGTCTCCCTTTTTCTCTCGCCCTTAAGCATCTGTATCTCACTTTATCAATGCTCTCTCTCTCTCTCTCTCTCTCTCTCTCTCTCTTGCCCCTTAAGCATCTATCTCACTTTATTAATGCTCTCTCTTTTCTTCATCTCGCCTCTTAAGAATTGATCTCACTTTATCAAACCTCTCGCTCTTGCTCTCTCACTCTCTCTCACACTCACACACCCCCTTCCTTTATGCCTCTCTCAATTGTTCAGTTGGTCGTATGCTTTTCTACTTGCCTCATGTTTGCACACACTGCCGTTCAGGACTGTGTGTGAGTGTGTGTGTGTGTGAGATGCGCTCGGTCAGCGTGCTGGTGAACAGGTGTTCTCAGGGACTATTGCGAGCTCCAGCGTAAGGGAACAGTGCGACACACTCACACACACACACACACACACACACACACACACACTCAGATCCCAATGAGCACACAGAGCATCGCGGCTACAGTAGGATTAGGAAGCCTGGAGATAAGCAGCTCCAGCACCAAGGAGGAGGAGCAGAGGGACAGGCAGTGTCAGTCAGAGAGATTCACCCCAGGAGTGGAGCCTCTCCACTGGGATGATCTGCTGCTGATCAGCCGCTGCGCTGGAGGACCCACAGCTGGCTTTCACTCCGGCTTTTGTTGTGAGTATCCACCGCGTTGAGGATGGAGGAGCAGGATGGAGAGACCCTTAAGGGCTAGGACATGGAATTTGAGCTGCGGTTGTGCAAAATCTTTTATTTACATTTGTTGAATTGTTGTTTTCGGCGCTTAAGCAGTGAAAAGCCCAGTCAGGGGAATGGGGACTGGGTAGTGTTTCACAGTCTAAAGGATTTATTATTTTTCTGTTTTGGAATAGTTTTTTTGAGATTTGAATATCACTTTGTTGTGTTTCTGGTTTCTTCATCTCGTGGTTCATCTGGTTCTGTGTGGAGATTCTGATATTTGGCTGGAAGTGCTGTTCCTACTCTGTGACTCCTGTCACTCGTGTGTGTGTGTGTGTGTGTGTGTGTGTGTGTGTGTGTGTGTGTGTGTGTGTGTGTGTGTGTGTGTGTGTGTGTGTGTGTGTGTGTGTGTGTGTGTGTGTGTGTGTGTGTGTTTGAGCTAGCGTCTTGGTCGGATCATGGACTTGGGTGACTTTCCCCACGCATCAACAAGTGACGGAGACATTTCTCTCCTCTCAATGCGGCGCGACTATCGATTTTTCTTCACCACCTTCGCTTTCTAGTGTTGTCTCCCCGTTGCCCTGCTCCCGATTGATGTTGTGTGTGTGTGTGTGTGTGTGTGTGTGTCAGATCGGAGAGTAAGATCTCACGCCTGGCCCAAAAGTGGAACCGGCGGTCTGAGGGGGATGCTCTGATCAAAGACCTGAGACCCCTGTTCTACACGGGAGCCTGTGGAACCTCTCTTAGCCTGGACAGGTAAGGGCTGACACACACACACACACACACACACACACACACACACACACACACACACACACACACACACACACACACACACACACACACTTGCACACACACTTGCACACACACTCGCACACACATGGCATGCCTGTATGCATTTGTTGCCACCTCTGAAATAATCTTGTTTACTCTAATTACTTTATCTGCGTTTGTATGTGTGTGAGCACGTGTGTGTGCAGGTACATCTGTGTGTATGTGTGTGTGTGTGAGTGTGTGTGTGTGTGTGGGTGTCTGTGCGTGTGTTTACCTGCTGATTAGACTGTCAGACAGAGTAAGCGGGATGTTGTGGCAGCCGAGCAGGCGGGCTAATTGATCTGTTGAACTAGGTGGGAGTACGTAGATAAACAGCAGGTGGTGTTATCTTGCCTAGCGCCAGTTATTACTCCTGTGCTAACTGTTCGCTAGCGATGGAAGCTCCCGTACGCACTGATATTGCGTACTGATTCCACCACTCCTACCACTACATCTACTACTATTACTCTAGCAATGACTATGATAGAGCTGGCGCTGTTTTTGCCATCTCAACCTCTGTGATTTGTCTGGCAGTTGTTGACGTTTGGCGATTCTGCGTTTGTTTCTGTATTGTCACAGCCAAATGATTTTATGACGATTTTGATTCGTGCCACTGCCACGACTATTGTGGCTACTGCTGCAGATAGCTGGTACAATTAATGCTCATTTATATGTCATGTGACATGATTATTGATTATTTATTCTGAGGCGATAATCTATGACATTCCTAAAAGCTAATGTGATTTGACTTGTAAGGTAACTTTTCGAAGCTCTTGTTTTAGACGTGTTATTATTAATGCTGTGGAAGGGGACTGATATTTTCTTCATATGCCACAAAGTGTTTGGAGTGTAAATAAACATAATCTCTCCCCTCATCTCCTCCACTATTAGTCAACCTGCTTTGGGGTGCTATGGTCTATTTATATGAACATGTATATCTTGACAAAACATATTGATCCAGGAATAGCAGTCTTGGAAGATAGACGTTTATAGATTGTACCTAGTGCAACGGGTGTTCCCCAACCCTAATGCTTCTACTTGTACTGCTTCTATGGTCATTGGGTCCAACACTCGAAAATGGTTGGTGAAAGTGGTTGTATTCAGCTACAATATAATGGTATGCCCTTTTATCTCCTCTCCTACAATAACATCAAGGATTCAGTCTGCTTTGTCAGAATGTACTTGCTGTCTTTCTCTCTTGCTCACTCACCCCTCTATCTCTCCGCAACCCCCCTCTTCTTTCTCTCTCTCTTATCTCTCACTCTCTCTCTCGCTAACCTCTCTCTCTGTGTCTCTCTCTCTATCTCTCTCCCCCACCACTATCTCTCACCCTCCCCCACTCTTCACTCTCACCCCCTCCTGCTCTTACACTCTCTCTCTCTCTTTATTCCTCTTGCAAATGAATGAATGAATGAATGCACACACACACACACACACACACACACAGAACAAAATGTTTAATGCTTAGGATGCTCAGTCTTCTACATGAGTGAAATGCATCGTGCAACAGCGCATCTACACATCTGCATGCACACGCATCACTGCTGCACGCCCACACCCCTGCCTTCCTGCCTGCCGCACGCTTACGGAGCTTGTCTTTCGAGCAGGAACATTTTCTCCCTGCAGTCCCTGTACCGTTGCAGTGATTTAGATCACTCCCTTGGCATTGTTGTCCTCGCATAGCAGATTGGCACTCACCACTGCTGCTGGGTTGTGCTTTTTCAAATTACCTCGTAAAAAGCAAAACACACACATAAACACGCGTAAACACATCCTCTCTTCAACGCCCGTGCACTTATTGAACTGACGTTTGACATTTTGTTGCGGCAGAGTTTAATCGGCTCAGAGAGGGTTGGTGCTGAGTGTGGACCCTAAAATAAGGAGGAACGATGTTTAAATAATTCAGAGTTCTTTCTTTTCCCCTTACCCAACCCACCAAGCTCTCAGGAACAGGCTCTCTGTCGCGTTCTGCTGCTGGCTGGCTGTGGTCTCAGCCAGCTCAAATATGCCTGATACTGGCTTTCAAGGAACAAGAACTGCATGTTTGATTATTACATGCAGGGTGAAGGGTACGAAACACTGGGAAGATTTGTGGATGAATAACAGTGTTGAATAGTAAGGTGTGAATTAAATTTGCTTCCTCAATCTACAATCTTGTTGGATAGATCTTCTTTATGTGTACTTAAGTACAATTATATCATCGCAATTTACATGATCCCTTCTAAGGCTACAGAACACAGTAATCACACAGAACTATCTATACTTTACACATCTTACAACTATTGACTTTGCAAAGAGCAAAAATGTACTTGCTGTAAATCTGCATCACAGAAACAGCTCAACTGCCGACCTCACTGCACAACTGCACAGAGCGACACTAGGTGGAACCAAAATGTTTCAAAATAAAAGCCTTTAAACCCTGCCAGCGTCTGGCAACAATAAGGATGTGCCCCACAAGCGTCTAATCTCCTGGAGACAGAAGTACGATACTCTCTGAGATGTGTCCCCAGGGTGGTCTCTTAGGGGTGGTTGTGGTGGGCCGCTGCTTTGATTTCTGCTTTCTGGACAATTAACCCCCATTGGCCAATCATTCCTCCATTCCAGTCATTACTTATCGCACTTGATTATCCATGGGAACAACGCTGTCTCTTTTATGTTTTTGGTGTGGTGAGGCAACCCTGACGTCGGTTCAGGTAGTCCAAATGACCAATCAAGTGCAGGGGGCATTAGATATAGAGACACAAGGAATGGCAATGGCGGAAGGTTTGCTCGTGTCATGCTCGGTCCAGATCTGCAGACATGCAATAAGTGAAATCTTCTGGGTGAGGAGAGTTGTGGCTTTCAAGTTAAGAGATATTTTCTGGGTCAGGGAGAAAGTGATGACTCAAGAGCGGTCTTGCATGACTCATTGGCGGATTCAACCCCGGCCGTCTGCGTTGGGATGACTTATTGCGTTAAAGGGTTGTTGGCTTTGTAAAAACACGAGGTATAGCCTATATGCACCGTGCTCTCTTTGTCGCCTGCTTCTAATCTCCCTGTTTGATTGGTTTGGTTGAGGTTTAAATCCCCACACAAATCTCTATCTGTTTATTTTTTTCTCTTACTAGGACTTCAACTCCAGGTGTGACACCAGGAAAACGATTTGGGAGGGATTTACGTTGCTAGAAGCTCTCATTGACGTGGCGGTCAACAGACCATCTCATGTGTTATTATTGGTTTTCCCACCTCAGGCGGTGTGTGAACATTCCAAGTCCAATAGTGGTAATGATGACCTATACAGTGAATGGATCTGGGAGATTTAGCAGGGGAATGGCTTCTGAATGCGCCTCCAAGCTTTTTACTTGGCCGTATTTCTGAGAACCGGCATGACACGCATGTTGCCGGTGATGACCCAGCCCAGCGGCACTTTCTGTTTGGATGGGTCATTGTGTTTAGCATTAAAATGTTCCCCGTCGTTCTGGATTCTTGGTAGATCACATAAGCGAATAGGCTTCTTCTCCAAGGTAATTCTGCAGCAGCTATTGACGTTTCTCAGATGTGGCCAATGCCAAGGGGCTTTCAGGAAGCATAAGTGCTAAACAACGTGGGTTAAAGTGCAAGTGTCAAGGCTAGGGAGCTGCACAAGCTCAGCCAGCTGGGGAGGAAGCTCTGTTGTTGGGCTAGAGATGGATGTTCTGGCGGCAGCTGTGGAGAGGAAGATGAGGGACAATATATTTTATACTTTATACTTTGTTACTTGGACACTTCAATTGTAACCCCTCTTGATCACTTGACACTTTTGTATGTATAAATACTTTACTTTATCCACATTTCTTTGTTTGTCAATTCAGTTTTTATCGTTTATTATTATATTGACCATTTTTCGTTTTTTGTAATCAGTTTTTTTTTTTGTTTTGGCCCCATTTTGTCTCCTATCTCTACTTTGACTGTCTTGATCCTGCTGCTGTAACACTTGATTAATAAAGTATTATCTTATCGTAAGTATCATAGGATTATAATGGACAATACCCTTGTACATATATAACATGTACATATTGTAGACTGTCCGCGAGACTCCCTAAAAACAACTTCACTTTGTTACACCGTCATGTTCTTTAAAGCAAGGATAAGAAGGATGATGATCAGATAAGGTGCTGATGACATTCTGGCTCCACATCCTTAACGAGGATTTCTGGTTATAGTATTGGCGATGTATAAGTAACTTCTCTCTTGCAGCTGCTAATGATACGCTAATCCAGAGATCGATAGTGGTAGTGGGGATGGGGACATGTGAATGACTTTACGTTGGATACTCTTTGCGGTCACCAATGTTTGAGAATGTCAAGGCCTTGGCCCCTGACTTAAGGTTGCCTGTTATTCTGCAGTAAAAGGCTGTCAATACAGGAACCACCAATCTATCCTGGCATATATACATGTTTATACTATTTATTGGGTGTACGGGGTATATATATGTGTTTATGTTCTAGGACCGACTTCAACGTTTACCTATGCTGCAAAGGTCAAAGATAATATTGATCCCTTCTGCTGTCTCTCTCATTTACATTTAGGGCATCTGGCAGACACTTTTATCTAAAGCAACTAACTTAGAGTCAACCAAGCAAGGCGGCAGCCAGCTCGTCGGGAGCAGTTAGGGTTATATGTCTTGCTCAGGGACACCTCAACATTCAGCTAAGAGGAGCCGGGGATCGAACTAGCAACCTTCCGGTTACTGCCCGCTCTACCTCCTGAGCTAAGCCGACCGTTGGCACGTAGATATGGGTTTAGATTGACATGCCTTTTGAGTCCTAATTGGCCACCACTGTGACCCAGGATGACCAGTCAAGCAATCGTTTAGTCAGGCTAAAAATACATCCAGCCAATTAGGCTTCAGTGATACCTGTCTGTTGCTGTGTCTCTTGCATGATAAGCTGACATATGCTCCTTTGTTTCCGTAGTATATATATTATCTGTCCAGTGTGTAGAAACATGTGCAGCATTTTGTTCCTTCAATTATCTCCAGTCAGCTCAACTGGTAAAGCATGAATTCTAGCCAGTGTTATGGGTTTGAATCCCACTATGGCCAGCCATGCTAACAATGTAATCACTCTCTGTGTTGCAAGGCACTTTGTGCTAAGGAGTCCCCCAAATGTCGTATCACCTGTTGGACCACGCTCCTCCACTCATTTCTATGGTGCTCCATTGCTACTCGGTCTGCGAGCTCGCCACTTGGCAGGGGAGGTGACCAGCGACCACTGTTTAATTCACCTGACCCCATAAGCAATACTGTTGGAGTAAATTGTGAAGCTTGGTCAAAAAGGCTTGTGTTGTGTGAAATATCACATCATCTTTGGCAGTCCGTTTATTTTTGTTGGGGCTCTCCCGTCTCATCTTTAAACCCATCCCTGATTCAGTCCAATGGGAAGGTTTTATCGGATAAGCCCTTTCTCATTGTTATTTGTCTTGGCTGTTGGCTGTTGGCTGTTGAGCTTCCCCTCCTCTCTTTTTCGTTTGCTGAAGTGCGAAGGCACACCTTGAAGCCTGTGAAATATGTGTGGCGTTATTTACATATGACCATTACGCATGACTTATTTATTAGTATGCATTACAAAAGGAAAAACGACATTCAAATAAAAAATGGCATCCAAACTTTTCACCGCAAATATTGTATTTATGTATTATTGAATTGTACAATTTACATGTATTATTTTTTTTCATAAATACATCAATTATGACATACTTTTTTTTCTTTTATTATTTGATAGAATCAACACGTAATAGCTTGTCTTACTATGTTACTATGACATTTCCTTTTCACAATCACGGCTTCCTTGTGTAGCAAAAAGGTATTTCATCACTGTTTTACACATGAATAACGGCTGATTGCTGATTGAGCCGTTTACCAAATATGTAACTAACCCTAGTTCACGTTGAAAGACGTTATTTGTTCCCACACATCTGTCTGAGTGCTTGAGTTGTGTGCGACATGAGAATGTTCCTGTGGATTTATAGTTGCTCTTTAAACAGAACAACATTAACATAGAAAGTTGATGATTAAGACGATGCCTTTTTGAATTGAGTAACATTATTGTCCACCCTGATGTGTTTTTTCATCGTAGTCTTGAACACTCTGTTACTGGCTGTGTGAATAATTTGCATTTGTCAAAGATTATAATGCAACAGGTGGGAGTAAATAAGGCCTATGGGTGTCTTCTGACCCATTTTCTTCCATTTTCTAAGATTCCCCCGTAATTTCATTATTCCCTTATTTGCAGAGTAACATGTTAGGGCGTTTCAGCCGTGGGCCTTTTGTGACTCTGTCAGCACATCCAGTGCTATCATTATCTCTGATAGAATCAGCCATAAGTGTTGCTGCTATTTCATACAATTGCTTTATTTTATTTGGCATCTTTTTTCATGTTAAAAGCAGATGAGATGAATCACCAAAACTGATTTGATTGATTTTCACCTAAACCATTGTCTTTGTAACTCATTACGGGGTAACCCACAGCCCACCCCTACCACCCACCCTCACCCCGAGAGGGAGAAGAAATGACACAGCCTAACCATATTGAATTTTGGCCTTTGGCTGAAGGAGCTATTCTATAACATGACTCGCTTTCCCTGTGTTAAACGGGAGAAAGCTGCATAGATCTTTATTTGTGTATATTTTTTGGACTGTGACCTATGGGTTAATCAGGGGGCGAAGCATTTGTTACTGCTGACCAAATATTTGAAAAGTTGGAGCCATTCATCTGGGCACAGGATGCTGTCCAGTCCAGTCCTGTGCTGCTGCTGCTCCGTCTGGCTGTTCCCTCTTTGTCTCCTCCTTTGAACATTCATCCACACCCACGTGGTCTGGCCTAAAATGTGTGTCGTGTTATTCACCTCGAGCATCGCACGGCTTGCAAAAACGTTAGGTGCCCTGAAAGCAAATATCTACATAACACCTTTTTTTCCACAAAAGTACAGGTTGCAAACACGAGGGCACAGCGACCTGAGAATGTCTGCACTTACGTAACAGCCCTGTGTTGGAAAAATACCAAGGTTATAAATTGCTGAATGTGTTATTATAGCTCACTTACGTGTTGGCTTTAAGTGAGGCAAGTGTCCTTTTCTTTAATTCAGCAGAGGACTCTGCGACATCGGACCAAACAAGCACAGCACAGGGGATCCTGGTTAATTGTGGGACCCAATCATGTCAGAGAGAGAAAGAGAGAGAGAGACAGAGCAGGGGGGAGGAGAGAGGGAGGATGGATGGATGGATGGATGAATGGATTGAGACGTTTTCCAAAAGTCAAAAGAGAGGAAGAGGGACGAAGATTAAGCCATCATACTCAATGGGGCTTTGATGTTTAGAGAGGGAGAGAGAGAGGGGTGGTAGTGTGAAGGGGAACGCGGAGAGAGAGAGAGTTCTAGGGAGAGAGAACAAGGTAGAGAGAGAGATGATAAAAGATAAAAAGGGGGAGAGAGAGAAAGAGAAAGACATCTTGACTCACTAGGACACCAGAAATAATAACCCAGACAATGTCAAGCTACAAGCAAGGCCAGATAACAGAGCCAGGGGGCGGAAGTCCTCACTGGCAGGGGGATCTTACGGGTCGGAGACTGATCTGGAACGGGGTTTGAGAGTAAAGCGGGCTGAGTCAAGGCTCTCTGTCAGGGCTGGAGGTCTTACATCGGGTAATGTTTCATACAGCGGCCGCGGCACGAAAGCGTTGGCGCCGCTATCCAGACGGGTCGATTCACCCCCCTGACCCTTCTGCGAGTAGAACACGCTTGAAGTGCCGTAGTCTGTGGGAGACCGTCGGAGATTTCAGAGTAGAGCCCGAGGGCAGAGCAGAAAGCGGGCCGTCTGCACTCACACCTCCGGCCAGGAGTGCGTGTGCACCGCCAGCATGGGTGCATGTTATGACTAAAGAAGTATTTAACCGATCAGGGTTTTAGATCAAATTAACAAATTCACTCTGAGGTAGCCTGCCGCCCCCCCTCCGCTCGCCCTCTCTTATTTTGTTATTGTTTGACTTAGCGGTTCCACATGTTTCATTAGCGCCGTCGCTCTGTTGTGCCTCCATCCCCTGCACTCGTCTCTGCTTCTCCTCGTTGTTCTCCTTGGGTCTCTATTATCTTAATCTGTCATTATTCTATTGTTGTTGTGGTTATTGTTATTAGTATTGTTATTAATAGCTCAAGGTTGCTGTTCAACCTTGAGCTATGACTGAACCCCTAATTTCCTCGTAACTACGATTCCAGGTAACCAGCCCTGGATGATCACAGCTCAATGAATAGTGCAGTCCAATAAGTGGGTAAAAGCATAAATACTGCCGCTAACAAGAAATTAATTAGTTGATTTTATCAGGATGCATTGTTGTCCTTATTTGGGGTATGACGTTCATCGGTTGGAGATGAAAGCATGTTTACCAAGTGAACCTGGAGTCGGTTCATGGACTGTGGCTGTTCCCAATGTGAAGGCTGCAGCCTTGCTAGAACGCTTCCTTGCGAATCGCGTCCTATGGAGATGAGGCAAGAGTGCTGGCTAGAGTGCTAGCATTTGTAGCGTTCGGAGTTTGGAATGACTTGCTAGTGTGTAAGCACTTCCGCTTCCGCTTTTTAATACTGCTCCAGTAGTAAATATTTTAATATTTTAATTGTTGAAATTGTTATTGGCGTAAGTAGTTTGTTTAAACACCAGCTACGTACATATTAAAACAAATCAATTCATGCAAAATATAGCCTCATCATTACGTTGAAAAAACGTCTTTAAGCTTAAATTTTTGCTTTTACATGATTCATCTCGCATTCATCTCCGACAGTGCTTGTCGGCGTTCTATGACGTAGCGTCCTTAAAAGGGCGGCCGTTGAGCATGCTTCCTTCACATTGGGAAACAGCTTGTGTTAGATTTCTGAGAATAATTTCTGAGAGTAATTATATAGCTATGTAGGATTTGCTTTTATCCAAAGCAAGTTCAATCAAAACGGTAAACCATCCTCCTTTCTCCTGCCTCTTCCAGCCGAAGGTTTCCTGTCAGCATGACCCAGCCGATGCAGAACCTGCAGCTGACCCAGAGCAGGAAGGTTCCTGGGGGCCCGGCGTCCCCCAGTGCCGCCAAGCGCCTCTACAGGAACCTGTCAGAGAAGCTGAGGGGCAGCACGTCCTCCTTCGAGGACACATACTTCTTCGGGAAGTCGGACCGCTTGCGCAAAGCATCGGTGAGTGAGTGGGATGCAGATCCATCAAAGGTTGTTTTTTTAAAGCTGGGTTGGCCATTTTTTTGGGAACCCTTTTTTTTGTCATATTTGTTGAAATTCTCTTTACATCCCGACACCGATCAATAAATCCAATGCTCTGACAAATAATAACTAAAATCCGGTACCTAAATCCGGTCTGGAACATTGGCCAGTTGTCAAACAAATACATGAGAACCATGAGACTTGAAACATAATGTAATCAAAACAAAGTGGAGCGGGCTAAAATTGCTGTTTGCAGCTTTGATCATTGGTATATATTTCTATGTATCCTATAAATTACTTATATTTCCTCTTTAATATGCTGTAAATAAGGAAAGTCAAGAGTAGGTGGTCGCATAACGACACTGTATTGTTGTCTGAAAATATTAATATAGGTCCATAACAGAGTATAAAAGTCAGACAGAATAAATAGATTTAAAAACAAGAAGACAAAAGACAAGAAAACAAGACAAAACAACCCATCAAGACAACAAGACAAAACAAACCATCAAGACAACAAGACAAAACAAACCATCAAACACCATTTTACTTTATTCATCCGTCATTATTTTCTGTATGTTCCTTTTTCTGTATGTTCCTTTAATATCTTGTAATTTCCCTCTGTCAAAAGATATGGTGGACTGGCATACATTGCCCTGGTTTTCATGTTACATTACGAGTACATTTACCTGTCACACTTCTTCAGAGTTCCCAGCAATGGTGTTGACATTGTGCAAGCATGTGCTGGATGCACTTTTACAGAAACAAGGTTGAAGAGATCTTTCAAAATCATTCCAAACCTATCACAACATGAGGAGTTTTCATTAACCAACTGCATTCAGTCACCGACGTATCGTGTTGGGTTGGTGGGTGAGCCGAAACTGTTTTGCTTTTATTTGTTTAGTCCACGTGAACCCACAGTTTCAGCTTGAATCCGAACACTATGCAATTCTTAGAAACTCAAATTCTAGGAAGGAGGGGGGGAGGTGTCGGACCTCATTTCCAAGTGAGCCAGAGTGTCATTTATCATTGGAGACCGTTTTCAACATGTTTCATTCAGTCCTTCTAGTTGCAGAGATCGCTGGTGCTAGGCTAGCGCAAGTCGATGGGAACTGCTAGCCTGCCAATAAAAAACGCTTAAAAAAAACAAAAAACGTTTTAACCGCTCCACAGTACACCCGAGGCAAACCAATTATAATGCCAGACTATCTATGTAAATGTCTGTGTTGATAGAATAATGTTAGAAATAAAACTACCCTTGCATCACATTGCATTTAGTTTTTAATCCCTGAAATTCCACTGCTGCTGAGAAAGTAGTCCCTCAAAATGTAAATGTAAAACTGTTTTTATTGGCAGGCTAGCAGTTCCCATCGACTTGCGCTAGCCTAGCACCAGCGATTTCTGCAACTAGAAGGACTGAATGAAACGTGTTGAAAACGGTCTCCAGCACCATGTAGCACCGCACATCCACACACACACACACACACACACACACACACACCGTGGCGTTGGTTTATCCTCTCTGTTTGGTCACTTCGCTCTCACTCAGAGAATGGGACTTGAGGTCGGAGCAGAGTAGAACGCTCACAAACTGGTTTGTGGAGACTGGTAAAAAGGATTTTACTCTTGTTTTCTCTAAACAACACTATTATTTTGCCAACAGTGATGGAATTGAATTTATTACTTGGTTGGAGATCAGAAAATAAAATAAGAAAAAATGTAATGTTGGGTTCTCTGGCACTTTAACAAGCAACACGCCTCGGAATTTTGTAGCAGCTGTTTACCTCTTTACACGTGTAAACAAAGTATAAAGGACATGGCCTCAGGTAGATTAAGCACAGAAAACATTGAGTTATGTTGTGTCGAACTTGGTCCTTTGGCACCAATACAAAAAAGCCTCTGCTTCGTGACTGGTTGCAATATATATTTTGAAAACATGGCATTCACTGCCCCTGTTGTGTATGGCTTCAACACTAATACTACACTCCCTTGTCTCAGTGGGTGTGTTTTATCGAAACCCTGATCGGTGCCACAGGGTTGGCAAGCGTTGTCCCACAACCCACCATATCTTACCCCACGCCAGGAACCCTTGTGCTTAAAATATCCAGTCTAATCACATCTTCCATGTGATGGCTTAAAATGGACTTATGAAGCTTCTTTGTGTGTGTTTTTGTGTGTGGTTGTGTGCGCTTTGTGTGAGTGTGTGTAATGGAGTCTTTATTGGAGGTTACAAGCACAGACGGATTGCTGTGATCTCTCTGCTCGTGTCTTCAGCAGGGAAATCAATTAAGGTGGTTTGGAGGTCCACTAATGCTGTTAGTGGTGACATTTTAGCCAGGATTCTCCCTTCCCTCTGATTAGCACTGTTTTATTAAATCTCCCTCTCCCTCCAAGACTGTTACATCAGCACATGTCCATGTTATAAACCACTGTCTTTCCTTTATTTTCAGATTTTATTTTGTTTGGTTTTACCACCGTAACTTTTCTGTTGTTTGATGTTATTTTGCAAACAACCATTCTGGTTATACAATAATTGTATTTTATCCCAAAAATAAATCAGGCTGTTTGTGTGTGGCTGCGAGTGTGCATATGTGCATGCATATGTGAGTGTGTGTGTGTGTGCTCGTGTTGGTTTATTGGAGTGTTTTGTGTGTGTGTCTGTGATTTCATCTTTCTCTCTTCCTCTCTTTATGATCTTTTCTAGCTCGTACGGTGCTGCCTTGTCTGTCCGTCTCTCTTTCATGTCTCTGATGACTGCTTTCCAAAGGCCACATGGCTGGCACAGTCTAGCCCCCCCCTCCCCACACACACACACACACACACACACACACACACACACACACACACACACACACACACACACATACGCATAAACGTATGCAGGTGCACACACTCGCACACAGACATGCACACACAGTCGCACGCAGACACACACACACACACAGTCGCACATAGACACACATGCATGCACAAAGCTGCATTCAGACACACACACACACACACACACACACACACACACACACACACACACACACACACACACACACATATACCTGCCCACACACATATTCACACACAAACACACACACATATGCAGACACAGCACTTGGGTTCACGACTAGTTAGACCATTGAAGCTTATCGTATTGTGGATATGGACAATGGGCTTCATCTTCCACATCCAAATTGTTTCCAATATTGATTCGTGGTCCCACTGTGGGATGTGCTGCACTGTACAATTGTCTGTATTATAATGAAAGACCCGAGCACTTGTGCACATGGTACAATGGAGACATGTTTAATTTGTTTTATTTCGCTTTTTTTGTTAGTCCTTTTGTTAACCGAGCAATCACCCTCCGCACTTTTATCAAAACAAATATGGTTCCATTTATTTCTCTCGTATGGCTTAGTGAGTTGTTTTCTACTTTTTTGCAGTTGCAATAATGAAGCTTTTTTCCGTCCTCCCTTTTTCCGAAAGAACAATAGAAAACACCTTTCAAAATAAAAGTGTAAACATGCAACCTGAACTGTAGGACATTGAACTGTACCAAATGTGTAATATTGTTGGAAAACAACACTTTTCTCAAATCGATCATCTTTTTTTGTGTATAATGTTATATCTATCATCTTAGTGAATTATATAGATTATAGATTTCCTATTATCATCATCAGTAGTTTCGACTTTTTAAATTCAGTGTGCTCACAGAAAACTGATTTCACACAAGCGGACCCACGGACAGACACAAGCAGACCTTTTTATAGACCCTTTGATGTGTTCTCTGCGGAGACCTTTGCATGGTGAGGCTATGGCTGAGAGCAGCGTCTGGGCTCCTGCTGTGCATGGAGACGGTCGGCATGGCTCCAGCGGTACATACGGTTACTGCAGCGCGGTGGTGGAGCCACCAGAGAGCAGGAGGAACGTGTTAAAGCCCACGCAATAGTTTTTTTTTGGTCACACATATTCTTCTGTCCTTTTGTCTGTTCCTTGTATCTTCAGTATTGTTCTGTTTTTTTTGTGGGAATATAAATAGAAGAGCTGCGATCCAGAATAGAACCTACCTCTCTCCTTTTTTTTCTTTTGTAGACTTTCAAGCTGATTGATTGTGAGCAATAATAGATTGTTTATAGATGGTTTTGTTGTGGTTTATTTCTCCATGATACCGATTTGGTTCAGTTTGAGCATTGAGCACTGTGACCTCCAAAGCGACGTACAAGTTAGAAACAAATTAGAACAATAAAAGCAAACAATAAAAATAAATAGATAGAAAAAAGATGGAATACTCAACACAACCTCCACAACCACTGGAGTGTAGAGCAATTTAAGGAATTAGAGTTATTTTTTTGTGGTACTAGCAATATGTATTTACAAAAAACACAAAGTAGTTGGCTGCGACTGGCAAAGACATGGGATTTTACTCCTGTTTTATCTTTTATTATGGTCCTATTTTAGATCACGTAACATATTATAACGTGGGGCGCCCCGGTGGCTAGGCACATAGGCTCAGTCCTGAATGCAGTGACCTGGGTTTGAATCCTGCCCGTGGTCATTTGCTGCATGTCCTCCCCTCTATCTCCCATACCTTCCTCTCTATCTCACTCTATAATAAAGCATAAAAATGCAACAAAAAAAAAGTATAAAAAAATAAATATATATTACAATGTAAAAAAGTACAAAATAAAAAAGATAACAAACGTACACTTGACATCACGATGTGTCTTCTCCCACCCAGACTATGCAGGGCAGCGACTGCATCCTGGAGGCGGTGGAGCAGCAGGACCTGGACACGGTGCAGATCCTGCTGTACCAGTACACGGCTGACGAGCTGGACCTCAACACCCCCAACAGCCAGGGCCTGACCTCTCTGGACATCGCCATCATGACCAACAACACGCCCATCGCCAAGCTGCTGCTGAAGGCCGGCGGCAAGGAAAGCCCCCACTGTGAGTCCAACGGGGTATTGTATCTGGAGGGTTGTTGGTTTCGACGAATCATGTAGCTGGAGGAGGCGATTATTACGGCACTATCATGTGGCTTTCACCCGGTTGAGAAGACACTTTTTCAAATCGACTTTTTCAAATCAACACTTTGTAGAATGGCCACTGAAAAAGGTTTGAGTTCCCTGGTCCACTATCGTTTCTGACTCTCTCCTTGTTCTTCTCCATCTTGGGGCTGGGCTAAAGGATCTTTTCAAATAAAAAGGAACAACCTTTCTTTACCAATAGAGGTACTGAAAACTGTACACAGATTCATTCTTGTTCTAGGGTGAATCTCTCAATTGCGTTCCTGTAGGTTTCCACCGTGTGTGTGTGTGTGTGTGTGTGTGTGTGTGTGTGTGTGTGTGTGTGTGTGTGTGTGTGTGTGTGTGTGTGTGTGTGTGTGTGTGTGTGTGTGTGTGTTTAACCTCCATCCAGTAGTCTCCCTACAACTTGCTCTCTGGTGAGGCACAAAATAAGTAGCTTTATATGATGACAAATTTAATTTATTGTCAGTTGAATTTGTTCTTACCAAGCTTTTTAAATGAAGACGCAAGCTGGTGGGCGACTGCTAAATACTTCCACAGAGGAAGTGATCCGTTTTTCCACTTCAACAGTCATCAGACAGGTTAGCTATACTGCTATTTAGTAGTTTAGCCAAGGCTTGTATCCAAAGGGACTTACAAGTGAGGCTGTGAACAATAAAAGAGGCAATATTGGAGCGTTTGCTGGTTGAACCTCATCTGTTAGCTTCAGATGATTTATGTCTGCTGCTGTGGTTAGAAAGAAAGCCAATGAAAATCTCTGCTGATCCACCCCCC